>NC_045436.1:92160711-92212178 GCF_002776525.5 Piliocolobus tephrosceles
GTGATCCGCCCGTCTCGGCCTCCCAAAGTGCTAGGATTACAGGCTTGAGCCACCGCGCCCGGCCAGAACTCTCTTTTGTCTCACAAATTTGAAACTCTGCACCCAGGAAACAATAACTCCCATTTCAGTCTTCCCCAGCCCCTGGCAAACACCATTCTCCTTTTTTGTGGCTATCAATGTGACCACTCTAGGTACTTCATATAAGTGATATCATGCTGTATTTGTCCTCTTGTGCCTGGCTTCCTTCACTCAGCATAATGTCCTCAATGTTCATCCATATGTCAGAATTGCCTTCCTTTTTAAGGTGGAATAATATTTTATTGCATGTACATACCAATTTGGTTTCTCCATTCATCCATTCAGTGGACTGCTTCCATATTTTGGCTATTACTGATCATGTAATGGACGTGGGTATACAAATATCTCCTTGAGTTCCTGCTTTCAATTCTTTTGGGTGTATTTGGAGTGAAATTCCTAGATCATATGCTAATTCTATTTTTAACATTCTGAGGAACTGCCATACAGTGACACCCTGTCAATAGTGCACAAGAGTTCTGATTTCTCCACAACCTTTCCAACATGTTATTTTCTGCTTTTTTTTCATGGTAGCCATCTTAATGGGTGTGAGGTAGTATCTCATTGTGCTTTTGCTCTGCATTTCTGTAATGATTAGTGATGTTGGAGGCTTTTCTGTACTTATTGCCATTTGTGTATCTTCTTTGGAGAAATGTCTATTCAAACTTTGCCCATTTTTTTCAAGCTTTGTCTGCTTTATTCCACTACGTAAAGTAAGGTAAAACAGTAACCTGTCATTCATAAAGATCAAGGAGTGCCTGCCATTCCCAAAAGGGACCAAAAAGGATGTTTCTTCACAAATGTGCATGACATTTATCATTATGCTGATAAGCACTTTAAACAACAACAAAAAACTTTAATGGATGAATCAAATAACAGATCCAAATTAACTGAGCTTTAAGTACACAAAATTGTTCTTTCAAATGCTAACGCTCTGCCCATTTTTAAATTGGATTTTTTTGTTGCTGTTGAGTTACAGTTGTTCTTTATATACTCTGGATATTAACTCATTGTCAGCTACATGATTTGCAAATATTTGTTCTCATTTCCTAAGTTTCCTTTTCACTCTGCTGATTGTGCCTTTGACGCCCAAAGCTTTTAATTTTGATGTAGTCTAATTTATCTATTATTTCTTTTGTTGCCTGTGCTTTCCATGTCATATAAAAAAAATCATTACCAAACCCTATTTCATGAAGACTTCCTCCTATGTATTACTCTAAGAGTTTTCTAGTTTTAACTCTTACATTTGGGTCTTTGATCCATTTTGAGATTAATTTTTGTAGGTAGTGTTGTAAAGTAAGGGCCCCACTTCATTCTTCTGTATGTGGATATAGTTTTCCCAATAGCATTTGTTGAAAAAAAACTATTCTTTCCTCATTGGATGGTCTTGGCACGTTTGTTGGAAATCATGTGACCCTATATATGATGATTTATTTCTGGGCTTCTTATACATCGATGGTCTATATTACTGTTTGGATTACTATAGCTTCATTGTAAGTTTTGAAATCAGGAAGTGTAAGTCTTCCAATTTTCCTTTTTTTCAAAATTGTTTTAGCTATTCAAAGTCCCTTGAGATTCTATATAAATGTTAGGATGGATTTTTCTACTTCTGGAAGAAAATGTCCATGGTTTTTGATGATTTTTTACAGAGTTGCTATTACACTGTACGAACAATTTTATATTTTGCTTTGTCTTACTTAAAATTATGATATATATACCATCACAGAATAAATATTACTTATTATTCAAACACTTCACAAACATACTTTACAGTGACATAAAGGAAATGTACAAATCGAAGTGTAATTGAAAGGTCTGAAAATATGCCTCAAACCACAAGACGTGTGTATACTTTAGATACGATAATCATTAAAATGAGAAGAATTTGATTCAAGACATTTCAGAGTATTAGGAAGTGATATTTATACTGAGTAGAAAGGAATTAATAAACAATTGTATAGTTTAAAAGACCTTTTTAAAGTATATACTTACACTGCTTTTGACTAACTACAACTCTGGGAATCATTTATTTACTTACCAAACATTTACTGAATTTCTATAGTTTCTGAAGTTCTGGGAACCTAGGTATAAATTAAATAGGGTCTTCATCCCAGGGGAAGGAAGTAAATGCTGAAATTTAATGAAATTTTCATGTGTCATGAGTTTTTACTTGCTTATTTAATCTTTACCTCAGTCCTATGAGGAAGTGGTGTTAACTCCGTTTAAAGATGAGGAAATGAATATTCATTTTAGAAAAGCTGAGCTACTTATTGAAGGTGACACAGATAGTGAGTGTCAAGGCTAAGTGATTAGCCCAGGGTCATTTGCCTCTAAAGCTCATATCCTTTTCACTCCTCCAGGTTGCTTTTGTCGCTTAGGACCTAACACGGAAGACTGGAGTATATGCAACTACCATGACAGCAATGAATTCTGCCTTATTAGAGTCAAGAAAGTCTTTAGAGAAGCATCTTTATAACCTAAGACTTGAAAACTGATGAGTTTATTAGATAAAAATGGGGAGAGGAACTTTCATTCATTCATTCATTTATGTGTCCATTAACAACTTCTACAGTGTGCTGGTCACAGCATGAGATGAGACACTGAAATGAAAAAAATGAGTGAGACACTGTGGTCATCCACAGGAGTCACAGTCTACTGGGAAACAGTTAAGTAACTGAATTATGACAAAGCATGATGTCAGAATCTGCCATAGAGTTGAAAACAGAGTCCTGGGGTCACCATTCCAGAGTACTAAGGGCAAGTTCACAGTGGCAGAAGCTACACTGATGGCAGGTAGTGCTGAATATGGCAGCTTGGACCCTCCACGCCAAGTTCAGGAGTTTGGGTTTCATACTATAGGCAACAATGTACCAGGAGTTTCTAAGTAGGAAAGTAACACAGTCAGTTCTGCTTTCTAAAAACCTATCTGGGCAGCACACGAAGCATAAACAATGGGAACTGGGAAAGAGACAAGTGGCAGGAAGACCAGCCTGGAAGCTAGTGGTCCAAACTAAAGAGAGAGAAAGCCTGAAACAGGCAGCAAGAAGACAGACTGAGAAGCAAAGACCATATTTATGAGGTGAGGTTGGCAGCTTTGTTGCCTGTAGGGTGTGTGCTGAGAGTAAGGAAGGAGACAAGAGAACATGACCAAAGACTTTGGGGTCATGTACATGTTCAGAACCAGCATTGTTTGAAAGTTATGGACCCATGGTGCATTTAATAGATAAGGCTCTTTTGCATTATCAGTATTTCTCTTATATATTTAGTCACTCTAAAATAACTACATGACTACTTTTATACCAATACCATGCTGTTTTGTGACTATGGCCTTATAGTATAGTTTGAAATCAGGAAGTGTGATGTCTCCAGATTTGTTCTTTTTGCTTAGTCTTGCTTTGACTGTGCTAGCTCTTTTCTGGTTCCATATGAACTTTAGAATTATTTTTTTCTAATTCTGTGAAAAATGATGGTGGTACTTTGATGGGAATTGCATTGAATTTGTAGATTGCTTTTGGCAGTATGCTTATTTTCACAATACTGATTCTATCCATCCATGAGCATGGGATGTGTTTCCATTTGTTTGTGTCATCTATAATTTCTTTCAGCAGTGTTTTGTAATTTTCCTTGTAGAGGTTTTTCACTTCCTTGGTTAAGTATATTCCTAAGTATTTTATTTTTTTGCAGCTATTTTAAAAGGGGTTGAGTTCTTGATTTGAATCTCAGCTTGGTCACTGTTGGTTTATAGCAGAGCTACAGATTTGTGTACATTAATTTTGTATCCTGAAACTTTACTTAATTAAAACTTTACTACTGATTTGTGTACATTAATTTTGTATCCTGAAACTTAACTTTACAGTTCTAGGAGCTTTTTGGATGAGTCCTTAAGGTTTTCTAGGTATATGATCATGTCGTCAGCTAACAGTGACAGTTTGACTTCCTCATTACCAATTTGGATGCCCTTTATTTCCTTCTCTTATCCAATTGCTCTGGCTAGGACTTCCAGTGCTATGTTGAATAGAAGTTGTGAAAGTGGGCCGGGCGCGGTGGCTTAAGCCTGTAATCCCAGCACTTTGGGAGGCCGAGATGGGTGGATCACGAGGTCAGGAGATCGAGACCATCCTGGCTAACACAGTGAAAACCTGTCTCTACTAAAAAAAAAATACAAAAAACTAGCCGGGTGAGGTGGTGCGTGCCTGTAGTCCCAGCTGCTCGGGAGGCTGAGGCAGGAGAATGGCATAAACCCGGCAGGCGGAGCTTGCAGTGAGCTGAGATCCGGCCACTGCGCTCCAGCCTGGGTGACAGAGCAAGACTCCGTCTCAAAAAAAAAAAAAAAAAAAAGAAGTTGTGAAAGTGGGCATCCTTGTCTTGTTCCATTTCTCAGGGGGAATGCTTTCATCTTTTCCCCGTTTGGTATAATGTTGACTATGGGTTTGTCATGAATGGCGTTTATTACCTTATGATATGCCCCTTCTATGCCAATTTTGTTGAGGGTTTTAATTGTAAAGAGATGCTGGATTTTGTCAAATGCTTTTTCTGCATCTATCGAGGTGATCATGTTATTTTTATTTTTAATTCTGTTTATGTGGTGTATCACATTTATTGCCTTGCAGATGTTAAGCCATCCCTGCATCCCGGTATGAAACCCACCTGATCATGGTTGATTATCTTTTTTATATGCTGTTGGATTCTGTTAGCTAGTATTTTGTTCAGGATTTTTGCATCTATGTTCATCAGGAATATTGGCCTGTAGTTTTCTTTTTTTGTTATGTCCTTTCCTGGTTTTGATATTAGGGCGATACTGACTTCATAGAATGATTTAGGAAGGATTCTCTCTTTATCTTTTGGAACAGTTTCAATAGGATTGGTACCATTCGTCTTTAAATGTCTGATATAATTCAGCTGTGAATTCATCTGGTCCTGAACTTTTTTTGTTGGTAACTTTTTAGTTACCATTTCAATCTCACTTACTGTTATTGGTCTGTTCAGAGTTTCTATTTCTTCCTGGTTTAATCTAGGAGGGTTGTATATTTCCAGAAAGTTGTTAATTTCCTCTAGATTTTCTAGTCCATGTGCATAAAGGTGTTCAGTAGCCTTGAATGATCTTTTGTATTTCTGTGATATTGGTTGTAATATCACTCACTTCTTTTTTTTTTTTAAACAGAGTCTCACTCTGTTACCCAGGCTGGAGTGCAGTGGCGCGATCTGGGCTCACGGCAAGCTCCGCCTCCTGGGTTCACGCCATTCTCCTGCCTCAGCCTCCCAAGTAGCTGGGACTACAGGCGCCTGTCACCACGCCCGGCTAATTTTTTTGTGTTTTTAGCAGACGGGGTTTCACTGTGTTAGCCAGGATGGTCTCAATCTCCTGACCTTGTGATCCACCCGCCTTGGCCTCCCAAAGTGCCGGGATTACAGGTGTAAGCCACCACGCCCGGCCAATATCACCCTTTATTTTCTAATTGAACTTACTTGAATCTTCTCTTTTCTTTTCTTGGTCAATCTCACTAATGGTCTATCAATTTTATTTAACTTTTCAAAGAACCAGCTTTTCATTTCATTTATCTTTTGTATTTTTTGTTTCAATTTTATTTAGTTCTGCTCTGATCTTGGTTATTTCTTTTCTTCTGCTGGGTTTGGATTTGGTTTGTTCTTGTTTCTCTAGCTCCTTCAAGTATGACCTTAGATTGTCTATTTGTGTTCTTTTAGACGTTTTGATGTAGGCATTTAATGCTATGAACTTTCCTCTTAGCACTGCCTTTGCTGAATCCCAGAGGTTTTGTAGGTTGTGTCACTGTTATCATTTTGTTCAAATAATTTTTAAATTTCCACCTTGATTTTATTGTTGACCCAACAATCATTCAGAAGCAGGTTATTTAATTTCCATGTATTTGCATATAACTATAATTTTAATCACTGCTATATCGAAACATCATAGATTTTGGGACAGTGGATTAGTGAGTTTTTTCATAAGACAAAATTCAAAAAGATGAATGGATCTTTGCTGAAATGAAATTCAAATATGAGTATTTGTCAGTTGAATAATCTGCACTGCTATTTTAATGTTCCACAAAATTTTCCATTTTTCCAGGCCATTACTAAGTCTTCTAATTTATTTAGACCTGTTCTGTTCTGTAGAGTGTCACATTTGTTTTCATTAACAAGTATAAACATACTAGTTAAAAGTGAAATTGCTTATACCTGTACTGATAAGTGCCACCAGTAGAGGGCGGCAGTGAGGCACTAGAAAGAAGAACCAACTTACTGTCAGAAATTGCAGAAAACCGCCAAGATGGGGGTTGATGTGAATGACGGCAAACATTTGTTGGTGCTGGCATCCTCATTAACACCCAAATTGGATTATTTTATGGGCCAGAAGCTTTGACATAAGCATTGTCACAGAATTTTCAGATAATCTGATAAGGTACTTATAAAGCAAATTTTGTGGAAATTTCTGGTAAGACTGATGAGAATCAACCTTAAGAGATATTCTAAAAATTTTACATTATTTCAAAGAGATAAGAGTATCAGTTAAAATTAAGCATGTTGTTCTTGTCACTTCAAGAGTGTAGGCAGAGAATTTAATACTTTAGAGATGACAAAAGGCATCTTACCCTCTTTGAACACTACAGACATCCCTGAAATAAAAAAGAATATTTGGAACTCATCAACAGTAAGCAATGCATAGGCTTAATCAACAAGATAGGTTACCCGAATTTAGCTTGCATCTATCTGCTTTTATAAACATTTAACAGCAACAGCAATTTTTTGAGCACCTACTATGTGCTAGGAGTAATTCAAGGTACTGAGGTTATAGAAGGGAACACAACAAACTCATTTCCTGCCTTCTTGGAGTTTAAATTATAGTGAGGAAGACAGATATTAAACAAAGCTGCATAATTAATTCATTTGTTACAGTGGAGAAAAACAAAAAATAGAAATCAATCTACTACAGGGCCCCCGATCAATGAGTTTGGCCTCAAGTCAAAAAGGGGAAATTAAGTGAAATTGAAATAGGACTCAAGAACAACTTAAATTCTTAATACCCACTTATGCCATTTATTTCCTTTAAAAAATAAATAAAATAGATAAGGTAAAATTAACAAATTCATGGAAATAACATTACTAAAGAGTATTTGAGTAGTTGCTATACAGCAATAAAGTACTTTGTCAACTTAAAGTGTTGTTAAAATGCCCCACAGCTCCCTGAGCACCTAAACTTGATTAAAGTCTGTGTCAGTCATCAACCCAGCCACAGCCACCCCTGAGAACCTGGACTTCCTGCTGACCCCAGTCACTCTCTGCAAGGTCCCTCTGTGTCTTTGCTGTTGCTCTGCCCCACGTCTCACCACACCTGCCTGATGTGCATCTCTTCACACCGCCATCCACCTCTGCTCCTCAGACCCTACCCCTTTCACTTCCACTGGCTGGAGTCCTACCCATCTTTCAATGTCCTAGTCAGTCTTCTAAACAAAGCGTAACTTAATTGAACCTCCTTTCCCTGAAAAAAAAAAAAAACACTATTTTTTCCCTCAAAATGCTAAATTAAACTACAAATCACAATCATTCTTTGCCTATTCTTTGCTTGGAATTTAACTATATCTGAGTAGATTCAGTCTTTTATTTCAGACATATTTCTGTCTGTCATCTCTAGTAAATGCTGAGCCCTAAAGTTCTAGAACTGTGTCTAATTCATCCTCATATCGCCTTACAGATCCTGGCACATAGCAGATATCCAGAAAATTTTGGTTAATTTGCATTATTGGAAGCAAATTGCCACAAATCTTAATCTTTAAGAATTTGGTTTTTTTGAAGAGCATGGAATTGGTAATACGCAGGCTATACATTTTGGACAACATAGAACACACAAAAAATAAATGTATGTCAAATAAAGTTGCCATTTTTTCCTTTATCCTATTTCAGTGAAGATGAATATTTAGGAAATTACATAGAATTGTACTCTGTGAGAGGCTCATCTAGGAGTGATGCAATTCTTGGAAAGATTAAGTTTGTCAAGGTCTGTAATTTGCTTTTACTCTCCTAATAAGTTTTTACTCTTCTTATATAGCCTGATATTTCATGGATATTGGCAGAAGACATGAAACTCCTGGGTCAGAGACAAAGGGTTTTAGTACCCATAGTATATCAAGCAGCATGAACATCATGCTGACATCTGCTCCTCATGTCCTCCAAGTCCCACTGGAGTAGTAGTGAGTGGGCCAATGGATGCCGTGCATGCAGTCAGTGGGTTTGTCTCTATTGCAGTCAAGGAATGCAATAGAGAGAGCCACTGCTTTTACAAAAAGCCTGCTCTTTGTCCCAGTGAGAGACATGACCTCATTCCTCAAAGATGCTGCAAATTCTAATAAATTCCCAGGTAAGGAGAGGTTGGCCTGGTGGGTTTTTGTTTGTTGTTGTTGTTTTCAAACAGGGTCTAACTCTATTGCCCTGGATGGAGTGCAGTGGCACAATCATAATTCACTGCAACTTCAAACTCTTGGACCCAAAAAAATCCTTCCTCTCAGCATCCTGAGGAGCTAAGACTACAAGTATGCGCCACCACTACAGGCTAATATTTTTATTTTTATTTTATAGCAATGAGAGTCTCACTGTATGCCCAGGCTAGTTTCAAACTCATGACTTCAAATGATCATCCTGCCTTAGCCTCCCAAAATGTTGGAATTATAGGTGTTAGCTACTGCACCAGACCTGATCTCTCATTCTTGACAGACACTGCAAGAACTTGCAGAGATTCCCAGAGCTCGTGGTAGATTGTCTGTCCCAAAACTATTCTGTGAAAGTAAGAATTTTGGTTACCCTGGAACATCAGAGGGGTTCAATAAATATTTGTTGAAGCAAATTAATTAATTAATGAGAAGAAGGAGAGACACTGAGTAACCAAAAAAAAAAAAAAAAAAAAAAAAAAAAGGCAAATAGAGTGAATCCCTTGAGGGAATAGTTTCAAATTTCAGACCTGATAAGGAGGAAAAATCAGAAGCATAACAAAAGCTAAGACACTGTAGACTACTTGGCTTTATAATAAAATACCTAAGCACATTACTTCATGGAAAATGAATCTAGGACTCACTATACAAAGTAATCACTGATGAAGTTCAAATTACCTAAGGTAATGCACCTGTCTCCCTAAATCAGCATTACAGTAATCACAGCTCTTTATATATGTAGCCTTTTGGCATGGACCAAATTTCTTTGAAAACTTTAGACACTATTCCCATTTACCAGCCATGACTTTTTCCCCAAAATTGTAAATTGAACTACAAATCAAAGTAGATCATATGAATAAATTTGGTCAGACTTAAACACTTCCTTAGAAATGTATAGTTTAAGCAAATGAATATTGTATCCTCTGAAGGTTCCCTTGAAGGGCAGGAGTTAAGCTGAAACATTTTGTGATGGTATTAGAAATGAGGGACTTGAGGCATATTTAGGACATTCAAGTTCAAAGTCCAGACTCGTGAGTAGAGTTCACATTTACATTGATGATTGTAAATACTCCTTCTCCGGACCACAGTAGTCATGTCTATAAAACTTAAGGGGCAATCATACAGAGTTTTGTTATCGCACATCTCAACTTTTAGCCTCCCTGCCCCCTTTTTCCTGGATGCCTTCCAGTCTTCATGAGCCACTGCTGTAGTATCACTGCTCTCCATCTGCTGCTCTCATAATTGGAGATTGATTGCCTCCAGGGTTCACAAATGTTTCAGGCAACCTTAAATAATTTGAGCTTTTAAGCAACTATGAGTTTTTCAGGCACTCCAGGGAAGGCCTTGTTTTTAAGATTTGTAAGTCCCCTCTTCTCTCCGCTCCCTTCTAGCGTCCCAAGGGACTTCACCCAGGCTTCCCTAAGGCCCTGGGTGAGAGGCTGTGTAAGCAAGCAGTGCCTTACTCAAAGTCTCCCCTCACACTCAAACGGGTGTCTCTGGATGAGCCATCAAAGCCTTTCCTACCTCACCATGAGTGCCTGGCCTTCCTAGGGCTCTTTCCTCTTCTTTCCTCAAGTTTATGGAAACCTTCATCATCCCTTTATCTTTGAAAGTCTTCGCAGTAGAGATGATCATCATTTCTTTCACCAGTCAGTTTCTCCTTCCCAACACCCCATCTTTTTTTTATTTGTTTCTTATTTATTTATTTATTTATTTATTTATTTTTATTATACTTTAAGTTCTAGGGTACATGTGCATAACGTGCAGGTTTGTTACATATGTATACATGTGCCATGTTGGTGTGCTGCACCCATCAACTCGTCAGCACCCATCAATTCATCATTTATATCAGGTATAACTCCCCAATGCAATCCCTCCCCCCTCCCCCCTCCCCATGATAGGCCCCAGTGTGTGATGTTCCCCTTCCCGAGTCCAAGTGAGCTCATTGTTCAGTTCCCGCCTATGAGTGAGAACATGCGGTGTTTGGTTTTCTCTTCTTGTGATAGTTTGCTAAGAATGATGGTTTCCAGCTGCATCCATGTCCCTACAAAGGACGCAAACTCATCCTTTTTTATGGCTGCATAGTATTCCATGGTGTATATGTGCCACATTTTCTTAATCCAGTCTGTCACTGATGGACATTTGGGTTGATTCCAAGTCTTTGCTATTGTGAATAGTGCCGCAATAAACATACGTGTGCATGTGTCTTTGTAGTAGCATAATTTATAATCCCATTTTTACATAATTTATTTTTCCCTGACTATTGAGATTGTCCATGCAAACCTCCCTGCTACAAGCCCCTTTGTTGTACACCTGATTAAATGCTGGAAGGAACAAGCCATGCATTGTGCTAAGATTTTATCTTTAAACTAAGGACGCTGCAACTGAGTTAGTTTCTGTTAAATGCTTGAGTTGAGAGGTCATGCAAAGCCATCGTAAATGGATCAGATGAAGATGGTCTATAGGGAGAGATGAAGTGGACCTTGTCTGTTTCGTTTACCTCTGTAGGTACTCTTGCCCCACCTACCTAGCATGGTGCCTGACACATGGTAGGCATTCAAGTCTTTATGGAATGAATAAATCAGACTGTGGAGAGAGAGAAAGAAAGAGAGGCAGCCTTGCACTAACAGCTTTCCGTTTCCTTGTTCTAATTCCACATGAGGACTGTCTGCATTTCCTGTCCTCATGTCCACCAATACATTCCCCTTTATGCCAAAACTAGTTTGGGTGTCTTTAATTTCTTGATGGTCTTCTTTTTTTTTTTTTTTTTTATTGAGACGGAGTCTTGCTCTGCCACCCAGGCTGGATGATGGTCTTCTTAAAAGGCAACCTCTGAAGAAAAATATGACAGTAACTCCAACTTGAGGATGCTTTTGCAGAGCAGGCCTCAGCCCCTCTGTGTACATAAATCTAGGCATTGCTGATTGAACAGGGATTCGTTTAGAGCCCATAAGGAGGACTCCAAATGAATAGAGGTCTGATCAGGAGGCACTTGCCAAGTTAAGCTCCAGGAAGAGGAGGAGCGGGTTACAGTTTCACCTTGGACTTCTGGAGCGCTGCTGGACTAACGTGGTGGTGCAGGAGACTTCTCTGCATTTCTGCCTGTATTCTGAGTCACTGTGCAGTAGAGCAAGAAGGGTCACCCTTTCCTGCTCACTGAAGCAGTAGGGAGATGCCCCCTGCCCAGGAGAGTATATTTCAAAGTGAGGGGGAGAGGGTAGTTGAAAAGCCATAGGCAGTCATTCTAGGTTTGAAATATAGAAAAATAAAATATTCAGAGACAGTATGATGAATTTGTTCACAGTGCAGGTTTGAAGTGAGACAGATCTGCATTCCAACACCAACTCTGCAACTTACTAACAAGCTCTGTGATCTTTAATAAACTGATGCTTTTATGTTAACCAAAAGAGAGTGAATTTTTCTAACGAGTTAAGAAATATGCACTAAAACATACACTTTTTTCACTATTACCTTTTTACCCTAAATCCCTGGGTGGTAACGTTAAAGAAGAGTGCAGTCAATATCTAACAAGAGCGTAGTTATGCAGTAATAGCCATCAGTTGTGGCATCAATCAAGAATTAGTGGTACCAACTCCCTGAATAGGAGGCACACGTGAATTCTCATATGCAATCTTCTGAAGACCTTAAAAGCAATTTGTAAATGATATGACCTGTAGATGGCGAACTTGGATAGGGGGAATGCTAAGCAATAACTCTAAAAAAGAAAGCAGTGGTTTTTGTTTTGTTGACGAGAGGACTAAGTAAAGTCAATACATTAATAAGTTCTGTTTATGACCACAGGCCCAAAGATTCTTTGCTGACACACCAGGTTCCTTCTGTCTGTGGACAAGAGCCCACTCGCAGTCATGCCCACTGTTGCGGGACTAGACTGCATTAGCTGCTGGTAGAAAGGTTTTGGCTCTGTTCACACTGGCTGCTAGTCATTGATACAAGAGCAAGAAGTATCAAACGGGGAAGGTAAAGAGCTTTCCTGGAAGTCTCTTGGGGAGTGCAGAAATGCATACGTAACACTACTTAATTATCTGACTGCATCCTACATGTCCAAAGTATCCACATCTTTTGATCTAGATAAATAATTATACCCTCCCTTGCTCGCTTGTTGCCACTGTTGAGTATTTGTTCTTCACACTCCCCAAGGCAATGCTTTAGGGACCAATTACCATCCTTTATTGACATCATTTCACTGGCTGACAGAGACTTCTGGAGTGCCACACCAGGCATTCAGGACTCCTAAGAAAGCTCTTTAATACTTTCATGTAATCTCTGTGCCTTACGTGAGAAGTATGAATTTTTTTCCTTAAAATTCTACTTTGGAGTACTAGTTTTACCATCCCGGGTCACAATTGCATATATGTGGATTTGTGGGAAAATTAGTGTGACTTCCAAAACTGTGCCTGCTCATGCGGTGGCCTGGGATGTTTTGTTGGTTCTTTCAGCTGTGAAAGAGCCCAGCATCTCACCCAACATGATAGATTGATGACTCTGTGCTACATTAGAAAGCAGGGTCATTATCCCCAGAGAGCCTCGCAGCTTGTGCGTCAGGTGAAGGGACATCGCTAGGCTTCCACGGTGCCTCTGCTCTGTCGTTTATCACAAGGCTGTAATCATTTTCTACACATTGGCCACCCCACAGATGTGGGCTTCTAGAGTCCAGAGACTGTGCCGTTTTCATCCTTTTACCCTTCACATCGTGGAGTGCTGGCACATAGTAGGTACTTACGAAAATGTTGAATGAATGAAAGAATAAATATACATGCTTGGGAAGAACAAGAAGGCAGGAAAGAGGAAAAATCAGTTTAGGGAGAAAAAGAGGAAAATAATCCAAGCACTTATGGAGAATTGTACCCATATTAGACAAACAGTATTCCTAAACAATAGAAAAAGAAAAGCTGAGTAGACTGTGCCCAGTCCAATCCATTTATTTTTACCAATCAAACTCTGAAGAGACTGACTTATAACTGAAATGCTAGTTCACTATTGCCAGTAAAGAACACATCTTTCCAGAAACTACAATGTTTATGTTCACTGAGAACATTACCCCTGCCCAGACCCACGTATTTCACTTTTTTATTTCAAAACAAAGCCCTTGGCTCTCAGGATGAGGCCATTTTGGTTTTGGGGCAGCTTCTAAAAGCCATAAGGTTGCAGTTAACCTAAAATATGAAAGTGTAAAAGTTATTGGAGAATTCAGAAATTATAAGATGTTATCTAAGAGTGGATTTGGATTTAAAGGCAGTCATTAGTAGAAGGTAGACTTCAGGGGATGGGAGTGAGGAACAATCAGAAATAGTCTCTGGACGACAGTCCGAATAAGAGCAGCAATATATCACCCCATGCATGGCATTGCTCATGAGGCTGACAATGGGGCCTCTGACATGAAATCACAGCAATGGTCAAGGACATGAAGACATGCGCAAGGATGGCGGGTATAGGCCTGTCATGTCTGTACATGGTAAGCACTTAATAAATACTGGTTGAATGAACAGGCTACTGTGTGACCGACCTGCTAAGGGGAAGCCACAAACTACTTCACTAAAGGCTCAGTTTATTTATTTACTTCCGTATTTACTTAAGTACATATGAAAAGGAATTGAAGTGACATGCACTACTAAAATGTACAAAAATCCAATGTAAGGAAAAGTTAAATTGAAAAACGCTGAGCAGAAACCATTTAGAATAAATGAAGAAAGCAACGTGGGTCCTGGAAACCTGTGTTGAATGAATCATACAATAGAGCTTACAGAAAGTTCTCAGCCTCCAGACAACCAAGTCAAAGAGGAACAAGCTGGTTTCATCAGTCAGTAAAGGGGTGTGTGTAAGTTCATCCATAAGTGCAGACTTATTTTTGAAACTTAATTCCGGGAAGAATTTACTGCATGAACACTTAAGAGAAAGGAGACATTTGGCAACAGCTTTATAAAAGTACCTACATGTCATTCACAGACTAAGCTATAAAGGTAGTCACCACCATTGTAGCCTGTATAAATTAATAGACAACAGGGAGAGGAGAAAAAAGAAATGGGTTAAGGTATGAACATATGCACTACCACACAAACAGGGAAATACGAATACTGGCAACCGTCCTTGTTTTTGCAACTGGTTAAAAGGCTAGAGTTATAATTTACTAAATCTAGCACTCCCAGTGATGTGAGAGGTTCCAGTTTCACTTCTTCCCCTTGATTCCTGGACCCATGTGACCTGTCCTTGGGTGAAACAACACCATATATTGGTTATTGATTCAGAGAATATACCATTTTCTCTACACCAGTATTCGTGCCTCATGTCTTCCAGCTGGCTCTAAAACGGAATATGTAATAGATTATTGCTTTGCTCTATAAGACCAGCTGCTCCAGGGTTATGGTATGACCAATGAATCCTGTGGGAAATGCCCTGTCCTATAGCATCCTTGGCCAGAGGCAGTGTTGTATGGACTAATGTGGGTGAATTAAGCTTTCAGCAAGTCCACAGACAGTATTGTTAAGAGAAGCACAGCAAGGGAGCCAAACCTACATCCAGAACAAATGTCCATTCCAGGGAGAAAAATTGCTACAAATCCAAGATGAAAGAGGTTAACTATGAACAGCCAACAGGAGGTTAGCTGTTCCACCCTCATCCCTCGGGATTAGAGCTAAATGAAGGGCTCACTATGCTGGCGTTTCAAGCATTTGATGATGGTGGTAGTCAGATCTGCTGTGGTGAGGGGAACTTCATGTGGTTGAGTCCATGCATAATAACCTCCATCTTTGTCACCATGGCTACTTTTCTCTTGAACTCATTGAGGAACAATAGTGAGAGTAGGGAGACAGGAAAACTGACATGTGTGGTACTGGTCTTTTGCCAGCTGATTATTGAGAGGGTGTCTTCTGTAGTGGGAGCCCTTTGGTGGACATTTACATGGGGCACAAGTATCCTGATATCATAAACGCATTCTGTGAGGTCCATCCATATCCATACGTGTATCTCTACCCTAAACCTCCTTGTCATTATCCTTCAACCTTGTTCCTTTCAATTTCCTCATCATCTAACACAACCTTTCAGCTCTGTCTTTGAATTGCACTGTGATTGTCTTTCCTTGTAGGCAAAGTATACAATTTGAGTTAACACTTAAAGTCTATTTATTGGGAGGATTTATCTTCTCACTTGTTTTTCATGGCTGACAGTGAGGAGAGCTCCAACGCTATATCAGTTTATGTATGACAGTGTATTATACATAAACATCAGTAAATCAGCCTTGGACATTTTCTGTCCTGTCCATAGAGAAATCCCCATGACACTGTATATGTGGGTCTAAGGAGATGTGGCATCACAGCAAGACTAGCAGGAGAGTTTGAGCCACTTGCTCGTGAAACTCTCTTATGCCTTTAGCAGTTGCTTAAGTCTGATCTTGTATATGCCTCTTCAACTTGATTATGGAGAGCTGCTATGCACATCTAAATTTTCAAATAGGTCAATCAAGTCGCATCTGATTCAGATGGGTAGCTCAGGTCTCATACATAATCAGTTGATTTCCTATGTCTAGACACTCAATCTCTAACAGTACCAAATAACAACCACTAGGTGAGGTTTCTCAAGGAAAATAGATATTTGCCAAAGAGATATGACTTTACCCTCAAGTCTGGGGTCTGTACTATGATAATCTTATTCAGGAGTTCCATAGGATCAATATGGCATCCTGATTTGCCACAGTCACTCACTCTACAGTCCCAAGGGCTAAGTGGCAAGAGAGGTTTATTCTTTAAACTGAACTGGCAAAAGAATGTTCTTTTGTTTGGGACCTTCCTTAAATATAAAGCCTATGGTTTATCAATAAGGAGGAAGGAAGAATACCAGTTAATTTGTCTGTGTAATACTGAAAGTCTACCAAATATTTGTGCCTCTTTCTTCCTAGAACTGGATGCAAGAAGGTACAGCAAACTGACTTTCACAATTTGAAGGGGATATCTCAATATACTCCAGATCTCTAGACCCCCAGAAACATCAGTGAGCTAGTAGATCTCTGAACTTTTATGGAATTTTTCTCTTATCCTTAGTCACATGTAAGCCTTACCAAGGCATCTTGTATATTCGCTAATTTATGCTCAGCAGATTCATTGACTGGTTGCCATCAATTACATGGCTATGGTCGATGTCCTATGAAATGGTGAAATGATCAAGGTCCCTGAATATTAGGTTATGACACAGTACAGTCAGGGAGCCAATGTAGGAATTCTGCCACGTGCTGAGTAAGGTCTTCTCTAATTCTACATATAGGAACTTGGAAAATAAATACAGGATGAATGCTTGGACCTAGAATGAATACACTGAGATAGATTTCATCCAATATTCCATTTATCACCCAACCCTCTTAAGCTTTCCTTCTGATGGTTCGATTGTAGTGGTATTATACGTCCCTAGGCTATAGCTCAGAGACAATTCCAATAATCCCGAAAACATCTAACTATTTTAGTTTCTCCATTGTACATTTACCCTAGTGAATTACTACAGATCACTTTGGTGAATACTAAAAGGAAGCCTTGAGATGCAGTTTCAAAGAACTTGGCTTCAAGGGTTCCCAGCCTCCATTTGATGCAAGGGGCTTTGGGTCTATGAACCAACTCAGTTCTGGGAAGTAAGAGACTGTGAGACTGTGGTCCCTCAAGCCACACTTCTATTTGCCAGGCTTAGGATTTTCAATTATAATACATAGATGGAGTAAAACCTTAGTATACTGCCCATATATTAAAGCTGAAGCTAAAGGTCCTTGCAGATCAAACCATTCTGATTACTGATCTGGCCCCACGTAATTATGCCCACCTTGCCTCTTGGTTTATGCCTCTCCAATATCCTTTCAATTCTAAAGAGAGTATATCATGGAACACATTTCTACTTTCATCCCCAGATTACAAAGTATAGTTGCCATCTTGCTCTTTAGTGATGTGTGCTTTCTTACTAATATGTTTTGTAATGCCTTGGTACTAGGACTATCCCTGGAACGTAATTAGGAGTGATACACTATGGGGTTGAGTGAGCAGATCACCCTCACAAATCCATTCTAATATTTCTATCTCTAAATATCTGTATATCTTCATCCACATTATACTAATTTCTAACAGCTTGATTTCCTTTAGTATAGGTCAACACTGAGTCCAGGTACCAGCCAACCAACTGAACAAATGGTCATAACCAATCCCACCTACCAGAACTAGCACAATTACCAGAGTCTCTGGTAGATGAACCCACATTAATGTTTGACCCAAAGGAGATATATTCCTTTCTTCTTCCTTCATTTAGCACTTAAGAATCCATTTGCACACATATTCCATTAGCTTCTGTTGATATAAGTTAGAAAAAAGAATTCTACAATTCTGTTGGTGTGTAAGTCCATTCTCATGTAGGTATAACTTGGTCAGACTCTCCTTCTGCTATTTAGGCACTTCTGCCACACAGCCTAAGAGAAACATGAAGCTTCTTAATGCTTTTTATTTTCCTTTTGTTTTTGTTGTTTGTTTGTTTTTGGATTTTTTATATGTGTGTGTTTTTTTTTTTTTTTGGTAAACAGCATAAATAGGCTTTATTTTTATTTATTTTTTAACTTAACATACAGCAACACTGATATTTTGTTTGTTCTTTATTTTATAATTTTAACAAATGTATGGAACTGTGTAACAAACACCCTGATCAGGATACAGAACAAATTTCCCTCTCAGCACTGCTTTAGATGCATATCACAAATTTCCTGAAGAAAAAGTTTTCCAGGCAGGGCTCAGTGGCTCACGCCTTTAATCCCAGCACTTTGGGAAGCCAAGGCGGGCGGATCACTTGAGGTCAAGAGTTCGAGACCAACCTGGCCAACATGGTGAAATCCCATTTCTACTAAAAATACAAAAATTAGCCAGGTGTGGTGGCATGCGCCTGTAGTCCTAGCTGCTTGGGAGGCTGAGCCACAAGAATCGCTTGAACCTGGGAGATGGAGATTGCAGTGAGCCAAGATTTCACCACTGCACTCCAGCCTGGGTGACAGAGCGAGACTCTGTCTCAAAAAAAAAAAAAGAAAGAAAGAAAAGCGGTTTTCCCCATCCATACTGCCAATAAATGAAGCTTTGTTTCAGGGCCATGTTAACACGGCAAGTATCTAAATAACATTGATTAGGATAGTGTATACTATGAGGATATCAAATTTTAAGGTGATTTTAAAGTTTTAAGGTGGTTTTAAAGCTTAGTTCTTATATAGGAATCTTGGCATATTAGTAGGGCATATATATCCCAGGGGATCTAAGGGAAAGTTGCAATAAGGAGGAATTTTACCTATTATTTTAAACTAGGTAACTCAAAAGCTCTTCCAATGTTGGACCCAAATCCTTGTGCTATAGGATTCTTTTGGATCTAATTATTCTGCTGGAAGCTGGATGAGAAAAAAATCCTGGGCTACTTTGTTTTGTATGATCATTGTTGCTCATTTACAGTTACTGCTAGAGTCAGAAAGAAAGATTGGATAACAAGGGTCTTGGATTAACTTTTGCCAACCTACCACATTCCAGGGGTTCACAGTACCTAAGTTAAGATCCTTTTTGAGTCAGGAAAATGCAATCATTTGATTTTCAGCACTTATTGTGATTCTAATCATTGAGCTGTAGTCTTTTCTAAAGAACAAGATAAGCCAGATGATCAAGGTTCTTTTCATTTTGCAAAAGGTAGATATGAATGTCTTTGTGAGAGGGTGGTTGGATTCCTGTCCTCCAGTAGAATTGGATGTTCTTAGCAGGAAGTAGAAGCTGAAGCCGTCTTGGGATAGGAATGAACAAACTCACTGGAATCCTGTTTGAGGAAATGTGGCAGGACAGGGACTAATATCTGTGTGAGGTGAGTTTCTGAGTACCAGCTTTGAGAGACCTGCATAATGGATATAATATTCAAGCCACAAAATCTGGAGGCCAAAATATAACTCTTTATATTTTTCAATGACAGTATAATCTCTATCTCAAAATACCATTTCATCTGAATGAGGGAAAGCTTGACCTAGTTAAATCTAAGCAGATTCCAGTAATAAAGGGTCTTCCTCATTAATTCTTGGCTTTCTTGGACTTCTCCTGAGGAGGACAGGTGCAGGGCTTCCACAGAGGGATCACGGTTCAACAGCTCTGATTCATCCCTTGTGTTCTTGGGATCTTTATCCAATCTGAATGGATGTGGGAAGTGCTTATTTTTTATAGTATGTAAGTCCTCTGTCATGAATCTTTCACGGGGCTTTGCATTCTGAAAAAATAAACGAACGTAAAACCAACCAACCAACCAATCCATGCCCTTGGCTGAAATCTACCTCTCAAAACGATTAAATCTACTTTTGTTTACTGCTATTTCCCTAGTGCCTAGAATAGTGTCTGGCACATAGTAGGCACTCAATAAATATTTGTTGACTATCTGAATGAATGAGTGAACAGAGGAATGAATCAAAGTGTAGGTTTTCACTTGCTCTTTTTAGACCTAGTGATCCCAGCAGAAAAGTAATCAAATGAGCAGCCACACACCGTGGAGATAGATAAGGAAGTACCCTGGGCAATGGAAAGTAGACTCATAAAAAAAAAAAAAAAAAAAAAAAAAAAAAGAGTGAGTAAAATGAGATTCAGACAGGTGTCACTTAGTGTTGAATCCAGGGAAGACAGACACACATAAACTACATTTGGAAATATTAATTTTCATGTTAAAAAAAAGCTTTAACTCTAAGCAAGTTGCTCGATCTCTTTGGGTCATTCGCCTCTTTCGTAAATTGAGATGACCAAAAATTAATGAATGAAATTTAGCTGAATATAATTTTCAACATCTTTATGAAAGTATAATTCACAAATAATAACATTTAACCATTTTAAGTGTATAATTAAAGTTTTCCTCCCTCTTAAATAGCTTGAATCCATTTCTTATTAAATATGTAGTTGGCAGTGAATATTTTAGAGCAACAACAGCATCTTCTATAGTTATCTTTTTTGTTCATGGTCTTGGTCAGGTATTAATAACAGTGTTATGCTGGCCTTATAAAATGAACTAGGAATGTCTTTTATATTTTTCTATTAGCTATATAAATATCCCAGAAATTACATATTTCCAAAGAATTTGGTGGAAATAGACTACAACCACATCTGAATCTGGTACCTTTTTTGGCAATAATAGACAAATTTTTCCACTTATTCTTAACTAGAAATTGCTTTTTTCTTCAACCAGTTTTAACCATCTATTAAAAATTATTCTAGAAAATGTAGTTCATATAAGTTTTCATGTTTTAAAATTGGATTTGTACATCATAGTTTATTATACTTCTGAAGTCTTAATCATAACAGTGTTTTTATTCCTTTTCCCATTCTGAAAAGAATCCTTTTTTTCATTAGATTTTCCTGAAAGCCACTGTACTGACTTTTTAAACAACTAGCTTTTTCTATTTATCTACTTTTTATAAATTATTATTTTTTTAAAAAATTATGTTTATGTATTCCCCCAACTTCCTAAGTTTCAGTTTGTCCAGTTTGTCTCTCTTTTTACTTATTTGAAATAAAAATCACATTTTATATTTCTTTGCTTTTATTATTAAAGATTATAAAGCTATAAATTTTCATCTAAACATAGTTTTGGTTGCATTAAGTCTGGAAATGTATTGGAAAATGACAATAAGATGGTTTCTGAGTGCTATTGAAACTTCCAAGTGTTGGGCTGGGTGCAGTGGCTCAAACTTGTAAGCTCAGCACTTTGGGAGGCTGATGCAAGAGAACTGCTTGAGGTCAGGAGTTTGAGAGAGCCTGGGCAATAGTAGTGAGACTCCATCTCTACCAAAAATTTAAAAAAATAAAAATGAGCCAGGGATGGTGGCATGTGCCTGTAGTCCTAGCTACTTGGGAGGCTGAAGTGGGAGGATCATTTGAGCCAGGAGTTAGAGGCCACAGTGAGCTACAATCATGCCATTCCATTCCAGCCTAAGTAACAGAGTAAGACTGTGTTTTTAGAAAGAAAAAAAGGAAAGGAAAGGAAAAGAAAGAAATTTCCAAGTGGCTTAATAAAAAAATTTAATTTTGAATTAATAATTTAGAGTTTTTATGAGTTGTGGTCAAATAATTTTTTCCTTTTGAGGATTTGTGAAGTATCTCTTAAGTCTGCTATACTGTGAATTTTCAGAAATGTTCAGTAATAAGTTTAAATATATGTTTATTTCAGATAAAAGCTGAATGGTTTGCTAATAACTTTTTAAATAATTTTGATTAATAAACGATTTTATGTCATTTTTCTTTTGAGAGGGAGTCTCACTCTGTCACCCAGGCTGGAGTGCAATGGCGTGATCTCGGCCCACTGAAACCTCTGCCTCCCAGGTTCAAGCGATTCTCCTGCCTCAGCTTCCTGAGTAGCTGGGATTACAGAGGCACGCCACCATGCCCAGCTAATTTTTGTATTTTTAGTAGAGATGGGGTTTCGTCATGTTGGCCAGGCCAGTCTTGAACTCCTGACCTCAGGTGATCCATCCACTTTGGCCTCCCCAAGTGCTAGGATTCAGGTGTGAGCCACCGTGTCCGGCCATCATTTTAATTTTTAAGTATGTTCATACTCAAATGTTTTTTCCCCTAGGAAAACTGTTTTTGAGTAAAATATTTTGAATAATTGTAAATCTACCCAACTCTATACCTTTTTTCTACCTTGTTTAAATTAGAAAGTGATGCTAAACAGACAACCAGAAAAAAAAAAATATAAGGAATAAGAGGAAAAGCCTACAGAAAAGATGCTTAATAAATTGCAAAGTGGTGCAGTCATAGAAAAATGTATACCTCTTGGGAAAGGTATTTGCTAGTGTCTGGATGGCTGCAAATGAAATCATAAGGTCTTTCAGAGTATGTTTTACCTTGGAAGTGAGTGGAATGTAAGAACAAGCAGAGAGTTACATTAACTATAAATAAATTTCAGCCTGAATATAGATATTGCCAGAATTAAAGGAAGATGGCATGACAACTCTTAGCAAAGTTTTCATTTAATTTCTGAAAGTGCCAAAGTGGTTCACAGGAACAGAGATACAATTATAACTGGTCATCTACCTCATGGTCACCTCAGGAGACCAGGCAAAAACTACCTGCTATGTAGTGGGCAAACCTACTTAACCCCACACTCAGAGTTCCTTCCACCGTGCTGTAAAGCTTCTTTAGCATATGCTTGTGGAGAAAATGGCTACTTTAAATAAGAAGCACTACTGAGAAATGTTCTTTACTCTGCATGTATCTTCAGAAATATTTGAAATTACCCACAATGAGAGACACAGGTGTGTCCAGAGCTCTTCAGTCAAGGATAAAGAAGATGGACCAAATAATGAAGGGTATGGGTTAGATAGTTTGTACAGGTTATCCAAATGAGGGACAGCCCTGGATCTGAGCACAAATCCTGGCTCTGAGTTTCCTGGGAGTAAAAGCAAAAAAGGATAATATGATGAGGTTCAGATGTCCATAATCAAATAAGAAGAAATATATTTCTTTGGCATGAAAATTAAAGTGTCTCTTGCTTTGAAATCATAGGACAACTTACTAATTGGGGCTTTAAGTAAAATAACATTAGATAGTGTAACAGACATCTTCAATAGCAATTTTTACACAATAATTATTTTCAAAATTACAAATAATTTATAAACCAATTATTTGTTTATAAATTTAACTACAAGAGAAGAAAAACAAAATCAGTCTTCTTTATAATATAGCACTTTTCTTTTAAAAAATAATTTAAGCATTATTAAGGGAATGTCATCACTAGAATATGGACTTCATTAATTTTCCTTTGTTTTAACTAAAAAAAATACTTTTTCTGCAATGTTGTATAATTTTTAGTTTGCCATACTTTGTTGAAATTGGATCACCGCATCATCTATTGGTGGCTCAGTTGGATATAGCCAGCTGAGTCGTCTTTGTCTATGGAAAAGCGAGCTACCTAGAAATTATGCATCTAAATGTTTAATGTTGCCCTGCAAAGCTGTGACATCGCTGAGTCTCTTTCTCTTGATTATCCAGGCTCAGATTCCCTAGACAGAAGGTGTGGTTAGCACTTGATCCTAATCAAAGAACCAAAAATACTTGGATATAGTTCATTTTAATCTTAGTTGAAAAGATTGTGGATAGATACTTAGGAAAAACTGAAATCAGCATAATATCGTCTCTTCAAGTGCAGTCCAGCTTTTAGAATGGTAACTTGGATTTCGGCCTCCTTGTAATTCTCCTTGATGAAAACAGAAGGATTTCACAGCACAGAAAGCAGAGGTTTATGAGTCTGGGTATGGACAGACACACAAGAGAACTCTGTTCATCGTCTTCAAAGTGATGCAGCGATGGCAAGACTGCTGCTGTGGCCACATGTAATATAGCCTGTAGCTCTTTAAAGAGGATTAGCTTTAGCGCGCTGGGAGCATTCAATGCTGGATTTCATGTAGAGCAGAATATGCTAATGAAATGTAAATGTCTACGGCAAACATTGCGTAATATAGAAAACCTTCAAAACTGAGCTTTGTCTCTTGCACGGTGGGAAACCAAACTTTATCATATCGAAAAAAGTAAAAAAGAAATAACTTTATACTTTTCTGTCCTATGTATCTGCTTCTAAAAAAAAGTGAAGTTAAATGCACACACATACATATTTATACTTAAATTAAATTTCAATGTTAGTAGAAAAACTAATTTCAGTCATTCAAAAATATCTTACCAGATCTATGCCCTGGGGTGGATGTAAAATAATTTATCTTTGAAGAAAAAAAATACACATAATATGGATTTTCTTAAACAAACACTATTATTAAGATTACAAAGGGCTTACAGAGTAGATTCCCCCCAACCCTTTTCACCTTAAAATTTCTTATTTGTGATTTCCACTTTGTGCCTGCGCAATGTCCTTCTACTCAATGTTGGGAAATGCTACATCTTCATAATTTTCCACATAGTGCTTTTACTACTTCATGGGAAGTCGGTATGAGATTTGATCAGTTTCTTAAAACTGCACATGCACTTAGTTAAGATATCAAAGTTGTTTTCATTTTAGTATTAGAATTTCAGAACACATTTGGTATTAGGAAAGTGAATTCACTATAAAATGTGTGATTTGCAATCCATGTAACGATGTGTGGCATCTTTGAATTCACGCACGTGGTTCCCAAAGATTGAAAGCCTAAAGACTTTATCTCAATTGCTGGGAAATAAAGATCCCAGCAAACACATGGAACTGGGTGCTTAGTTACTAGCATTTCACTACTCTCAACCAAGTAGCTTAGGTTCTCTTGGTTTTTGTTGGTCGGTGGTGTGTGTGTCTGTGTGTGTGTGTGTTTTATATCTCAGTTTTGAAGGGTTTGTCTCTGTAGACATAGAGGGATGGTAATACATATTCATGAAAGTGTGTTCTTTCCAGTCCCTGTTAACGCTGACAAAGCCTTAGCTGTTTCACACAGCAAGCTGACTGGGATTGTGTGTGGGGGCTGCATGGCCAGATTAGTGCAAACAGCAAGCCCACTCTGCTGCTTGTTAGGCCTTGCCTTCCTGACAATTTCCCCAATTGTCGCTTGTGACAAGGCTGTCATTAGGTGATGGCTTCTTTTGGCCATTTTCAGATAAAGATAATTTCCTTAACTTCCATTTTATTTGACAACAAGCAGTTTGGGAGAGAAAGGAAGTGCTTCACTAGTATATAGATTAGGGTTTTGTCACTTCAAAGGCATCTTTGATCTAAAAATATGTGCTGTACCAAATTCATTATGTCTTTTTTAAAAGAGCTTTTAAATTTATTGATCTTCTCCTCAATTATTCTCTTTTTACGTCCAATAATGGTGTGTGAGATGGTAGTGTTGGTCAAAGCCTAAGGAGGAGTGTGGGGTGAATGCAGCCAACTGGTCACTTCTGAGGTCATTACAAGAACGAAACAACAGGTGCTTTTGTTTAGTGTTGATTCTTTTCTGAATCCCTGTGGGGACAAAGGCTTCTCTTCTATTTATTGCTCAACATAATGATATTGGTGCCAAGAGAATAAGACAAAATTATGTTTGTTATTACAGCGTAATGAAGTCACAGCTTGTACAAAAATTATGCCTATAGTTGCTTTCACCCTCACCTTTGAGGCCGCAGGTTTCTCCAGCCAGCATGGGAGTTCTGTGGAGAAAGAGCAAGAGACTTCTTTTATTGACCAACAATTTGACTTCCTCTAGAAGCAAGCTTACATTGTGCTGAAACTCAGCTTGCCAAAGTTCTTAGAATTGGATCATTTAAAAAATCATACTGAGAAGAAGAGAATAAGAATTCCTATGTGAAATGTACTTTAAAAACAGCACTATGAGCATTTATGGCTTAGACAGTAGGCCCCTTGTTTAGAAGGTCCACTTGTCCTCCTTTTGTTGTTGTTGCTGTTGTACACAATGGTTGTGTGGAATTACTATGTTTTAAACAACACCTAGGACAAAGGGGTGTACAGTTTACATCCAAACTATCATGATAAGCCATTGTCTCCTAAAACTTCACATATAATAACCAATTTAGGACAGAACAAGCTACTCATTTCCACTCCTGCAATTAGGAAAAGGAGGTGAAAATAAACACCTTCATTTCATTGTTTTGGTCTAAATGTTATGTTTCTTGCCTCTTGATAGTCTACTTTATAATTTAGAATGATCTAGATGCTTTTGATATTTACTAAGTTCATTTTAGCAAAGAGTTTCAAAATCTTATACATTGAAGAAAATATGTAATTTTAAAGCATGACCTCAGGCTCCTAAAAGCAATGACAATTGCTTCTTTTGAAAAATCACTTTTCTGAATTTTCAGAAGCTAGTATAACACAATGCCTTTCATTTTGCCAAACTAGTTTAGAGGTCTGGGACTCTAACCGCGGGCCTTCAATCCACAGTAAACTGTAGATAAAAACAGCCCTCACAGCAATATCAGAGCATTTTCTGTATGTCATATTCTTTTATCCTTACTAAGAGGTAAATACAATTGTTAGCTCAATTTTACAGATGAGAAAGTGAGACACAAAGGCGTTAAGTAACTTGCCCATTCTCTCATATTGCAGTAAATGTCAGAGCTAGAATTCAGACTTGGGTACTTTAGATCCAAAGCCTCTGCTCTTATTACTGGGGCCCAGAATACATGGGACCTGGAATACCTACATATGCCTTTCCTGATTGCTCCTGTTACAGAACAAGTAAATGTTAGTTCTCTTCTCCACTTTCATCCTTTCAGGTCCCCAGTCCTACAAGTCCAAGCAAGTGGGCCAAGAGATTGCAGCAAAGGAGAGGTGCCAGAGAGGAATCTTATCTTCTGTCCTGGTTTCTCCGGCTTTCCTCCTGCCTGCAAATTGAACACAGGGGAACTGACATCCTGAGACCTGGTAAATTCAGACAGTGGGGTTCATGGTTCATCGTATCCTTTGAAGGATTCCTCCACCACTTCATTCAAGATATCTGATGTGATTTCTCTTGACTTTATTTTATTTTAACTAGAAAGCCCTGGTTTTGATTATTTTTTTAATTTTTGGTGAAATCAGTACATGCAATTTTGAAGAAAGAAAGAAGTAGACTTTGAAGGAGAATGTTTTGGAGATAGATCTCTGTGTCATCTTAGAGTTCACCTGCTTTGTGACTCATGAATGCACTACAGAAACTGGCAGAGAGCAACACCCTCAGCCTGCCTCGGAAGAGACAAAAGTAAATACCCGTCTCAAAGAGATTGCACTGAAATATGATATCAGCTGCAAGAGAGGGCCATCTCCTCCGGTCAAATGAGAAAAATCATATTATCCTCACTGTGGTATACAAATAGCTTGTAAGCCACATTCTCCATTTGAATGATAACAATAAAGTGCTAACCTCGCTGCTGCAGGCCAGCCTGATCCCATCTCCAAACACAAACACTTCTGCCTGGGTTTTGGCTGGGGGCTGTGCTGTGGCCTCCCAACCCCCACCGCTTCCCCCCCTTCTCCCCCCACCCCCGTTAATTGGCTGAGACCACCAGAATTTGGAGGACACAGATGTCACTGATAGTTTTCCTAGGGAGCACATTCATGCCCATCTGTTGCAGCCTAGAAGGCTGTTCATATATCCACAAGGCCTTCATTTAATTCTTGTCAGAAAGTAATGTAAATCCAGTTTACCTCAGAGGTCGCAGGCGAGATTTATGCCAATGAGCCCCCTGCAATTTACACACACTGTAGTTGTATAGGATGAAAAGAAAGCCTTTCATGTTGGTGCATATTAACAAGAAAGCCTGCCTTCCGAGAGAGGCTTTTTGATTGAGGTTTCTCCTGATTTTAATACAGCCGATGCCAGTTGGTATACCCAGCTTTAGAAAAGAGGGAAAAAAATCTAATCTTTAAACTGAAGTTTCTTCTTTTATAAGATGTAAAAGAGAAAGAGTGAAATCCTAGCAAGTGGCACTGCCATGTCTTTAATTATCTGTTACTAGACAAAACTCCCTCGCACTTGGAGAAGACAGAGTGTGACAGGAGAGCACGTTCCAGCCTGAATTGCTGCGAGTGGAAGTCTAGGGAGAGCTCAGTTGCAAGCAATTATCTTTCCAATGTGAAAATAGTGGAACTGATCAGTTGAATTAGACTTCTGACTTTTTGGCTGTCTCTTTCTAGGATAGTTAGAGAAAAGTATGAAGTTTGATTAACTTGATTTGGACCAGGCTAGGTAGAAATTGATTCATCAGTAAATTGGAAGATGACATATGTGATATATACATAGAAAATAATTCATAGAATTATCTTATTGGCAGTCTAAGAGCATTAAAAAGGACTTGGGTTACATCTTTCAATGTATTGATACATTTTGAAATATTCAAGACTGCGTCAGCAGGCTGGAAGGCAAATGGTTTTAAAAGCACTCATGGGGTCAAAGTCTTCTGGAAATTCTGAATACACACCTTATTTAGTATGTGACCTTGGGAAAGTTACTTAACCTCCATGACCCTCAACTTTTTCATCTCTAAAGTGGGGATCATAAAGCCAATATCATAAGGTTTTGTGTCTGAGGTGCACAGCACAGCACCTAAAGTACAGAAAGTATTTAACCAATAGCAATTTTCCCTCTCCATCTTGTCTTTTGGTGGTACCTGTGACAGCAAATTACGGATTTAAAATGTTAGTTAATTTAGTTCAAAACCTCTAAGCATTCAACCCACCAGACTACTTTTTCATATTTAAAAAATGTTTAAAGATCAATGAAATTGGAGATTTTCTTTCCCACGGTTTGGAATTTTTGTTGTCAGTTGTTTAATTTTTTAATTCGGTAGAAAGTAGAATAACAGAAGTGTGTTGGTTTCTGTAAAAGCAGGCATGGCTGCCATGCTCATTCACAGTTGTCGCCTCTGATTTCCCAAGATGGTGTTAATAGGGGGCGTGCTTCTCGTGTTTTTCTAGACAGTGCTCATTTACCCATACTAATGGCTTTGAAATACATGGTATGATTATTTTTGCACCACATTTAATTTTTTGTTTGTATTTTGATTAAGATAACATTACAGTTCGGCTGTGATTTCTAATACACGCTAACAGGACAATGAGGCACAGTAACCTAGAAGTATTACATGATATGGATGTAGGTGGAATGGGGCCCTGTTTAAAAATACATGTGTTGTTGGCAACACATTAAGCAGGTACTCCAAATATGCATAATCTGGACTTACTTACAGAATTGGATAAAGCAGTAGCTTCATTTTGCAGAGTAGTGGTCATATTAGGGAGGCTAAAGCCCAATTTTGTTGGTCATCTTAACCAGGGAAGAGGAGATTTCAAATAATTTCAGAACGGGCTCTTGCTGCCTCTCAAAATTCATCAAGGCCATTCCTTTTTCTTGGGGTCCTCAAAACAGAATTCTTAAATATTTTTATTATTAAAAATTTCAAATATGTTGTTACAAAAGTAAAGGAGGCAATGTAAAAACTTCATGTACTCTTATGTAGCTTCAACATTTAGCAGTCCATAGCCAATCTTGACTAATTTACATTTTTAATTTTGCCCCACCTCCATGCCTCAAATTCTTTTGAAACAAATCTCAGACTTCATATAATTTCATTTCTAAATATTTCAGAATGTATCCCTAAACAATGTGAATTTTTGGAGTTTCACTCTTGTTGCCCAGGCTGGAGTGCAATGGTGCAATCTCGGCTCACTGCAACCTTTGTCTCCCAGGTTCAAGCAATTCTCCTGTCTCAGCCTCCTGAGTACCTGGGATTACAGGCATGCTCCGCCATGCCCGGCTAATTTTGTATTTTTAATGGAGATGGGGTTTCTCCATGTTGGTCAGGCTGGTCTCGAACTCCAGACCTCAGGTGATCCACCCACCTGGGCTTCCCAAAGTGCTGGGATTGCAGGTGTGAGCCACCACGCCCAACCGATATGAACTCTTTTTAAATATAACCACACTACTTTTATCTCACCTTAAAAATTAACACTAATTCCTTAATATCAGTTATTATATCATATATTATCAGTCAGAAATCATGGGACTTTGATTTTTAAAAAAGGAAGTTGATTATTTGAGTCTCATATTACAAATTAGCTGTTTTTGCTTCCAAGACACAACAGTTTCATGAGGACTCTTAACGACTTTCATCATGGATTTACATGGTTGACACGTTTTGCGATATGTGGTAGTAACTTTTAGAATGAGAATGTGTCACCTTGTTGAAAAATAAAAATCACACCATCATTACGCTCCTACTCCATCTTCATTGATTCATTTGGATAAGTGTTTTCCAAACTTATTGGTCAATGAAATTTTATGTGGATGGCCATCATATAAAACAGATGGAAATGAAATTGCTCTGGGGCCATGCTGCCAACCAGTCATTTGGCCTACTCTTTCCTCACGTGGGGCATTGCAGGTTTTGATATGTGAAATGCTTTCTTAAGTGTATGCTATTTTCCCATTATGATTTCAGGGTAGGACAAATTGCTGTGTGAAATAGTGTTAAGAATAGAAGATTGCACATATAGCCGACATCGAAAAACAAGCAACAGTACAATATTTACTTTTCAAGCTTCCTACCAGCAAAAATAATCTTTCACTTAAAGTAATTAAAATGTTTATTGTAATGGGAAAAGTCCACTGTGCTTATAAATAACCATCCCACTTCTCAGTTGACTACACTGGGGCCTCCTGGGAGGAGATGTATTTGCTTCCTGTCAGGGCTAATCTATAAATGCAATCACCACTTAGACCTCATCAGTTCTTTTCTTCCTCTTCATTGGTCCCTCTGGACTTATATTGTAGCTCGAATAAGGTCAAATTAGGATACTTTTTCCCCAGAAAAGTACAGCAGTGGCTATTTCAGTGTTTTAAAATTTGAGAATCAAGCCTAAGAGTCATGTCTTTAAATAAACTACAATATACATATCTGTCATAGAATCAACATTCTGTTAAAATAATGATTTCTGCTTGTCAGTATGATGATCAGTTTCTTCTCTGCAAAAAGCAGGACACAGAGTGGTCTCAGGTAAAACCACAGTGGCCTTAAAAGTTTGTGTCTAACTTCTGGCACATAATCCTAGTGAGTTGCTATTTGAACTCTGACAAATCACTGAACTTTTGACTTAATCTTCAAACGGGAGCCATATTCCTTTCTACCTTCCTCACTGTAATCTTATACAAGTGATATCATCAACCTGGTTCCATTTTCTTTGTCAAGATCTAATAATAAATACCTTTTCTTCTAAATACTATAATAGTAGGAAGGATGGAATGAATTCTCCAACTTTCCTAAATTTAAGTAAACTCATCCTGTGGGTCAGAATGTTGCTTTGGAATTTTTTACAAGTTGAATTATAAAATTATGTTTACTTCTCGAATGAAGTTGTTTCTGTGGGTTGAAAATATCTCTTCTGTTTGTCTGGTAACCTTCCAAATACCAAATATGTATACAACAGATACTCAGTAAATGCTTAAATACCATTGAGAAGTTTACAGATACAGTGCATCTTATTCGATGCATTGAACTGCTAAGTTAGCTATGAAAGCCAAGCATTAAGGAAAGAGCAGGAAACAATTATTTTTTACCAGTAATAGATTGTGTAGAAGCTAATGTGTTTCACTTGCCTATTTCGATTTACTCATTTTTTAAAAATTTCCTGTATCACACTGTTAGCTCTATACTGGCAAATATTCCTTCATTAGCTAAAAGCAAAGAATGGAATTAACACTAAGTCTCAGATCGCCATCCTCCTTATTAGAGAAAGGAGAAAATGAGAGTTCTTCCGCTTGAAGAGCTACCAAAGAAAGTAAGTAGAGTGGTTCAAAAACAATAATCATCCCCTAAGCCAGGTGATTGGCGCTCTGAGCACATTTGCTTTGCAACTGAGCCGCGTTTCACTCAGTCACATAACTCTTATAGAAAGTATAGAATCCTGAAAATCTAAAACTGTGCTCATTTTCCAAATCAGCCTGGTGAAATCTCGTTCTTGATTCTCAAATTCAGAATTTCAATTTTAAGTTTAAGGGCCTTAAAACTGCAAGTTATAGAGTGAATAGAAGAAGGCCTGGTTTTCTAATCAAGTCTGTTGGTCTCTGAAGGCTAGCTGTGCCAAGGTCTCTGTGCTTTGCACACACCATGAGGTGCTTAGGCGCCATGTCAAGAGGTAAGTCAATAAAAAATGAAATGTGCTATCTTTTCTTTGCAGACACGTTTTGGGTTTGTTCTCCTTAAGATCAGGCAGGACTAGTAGACTTCTGCTGTCGACTGCTAGTCCTACAGAGTCCCTTGCTGCTGGGCTGTACTTAGTTGTCACTCTGTGAATAGCTTGGCGTGTGGGTGTTTGCTGCCTTTGCGCCCACAAAGTGTGCGGACATCCAGGCGGTTCTCCATTACTGTCTCCTGGCTACTTGAGGACATGAGAGTCCTATTTGTTCCCAAGCCAGTAGGAGGCTTCCTGCCAAGACCCATCGGCTGCTGGTGACATGCACACGCTGTGTGAATCACACAGCCACATGGTGGACTTTCATTATGTCAGCCCAGGAGTGTGGTCTGCCAATCCCCAGGCCAGAGGCCCACCCCCAGGCGCCTTTGACATTTTAAGTATAAAATAAATAAAGAGCTTTGTGTGTGTCTCTGAGCAAAGGAGAAGATGAGGGGCTGTGGGTGTTTCTGTCTGATCTGTAATCCGATGGAGGCTCTTCTTTCCTCTCAGCCACTTCAGGGCGCACTTCTCTGATGCCTCAGACAGAGGCAGGCTGAGTGCTGAGAGGCAAACAGCTGATTAAACCAAGTTGGCTGGATGTGGTTTTTGTTTTTGTTTTTGTCTTGTTTTAAGCAAATGAAATTCACATCTTTTTCCCTGAAAAAGTCTAATAAGTGATCATAACATTTCAATTATTGAACAGAATTTCTATTCATTAATTGAATATGGATCCAGATAATTATCTAGGGGATAATCCCAATGGCAAAAACCGCAATTACTTTTGCATCAACCTAATATTACATGGCTTTATATTGGAAAAATATCAGGAACCTGAAGACTTTGCATAGTCAAGCAATTTTCTTTCTCAAAAACCTTAACGGTAATGAAACCAACAAGGAAACCAAATCCAGAGTAAACTAGGAGAAATTGGATGACCTCTTAAAAAATAAAATTTTATTGCTTGAAAACTTTATTGATAGCAATAACTGATACCTATGAAGCACTTACTACGTGCTAGGCAATTTTTTTGTGTTTTACATATGTTAATTCAGTTGATGCTTATAAAACTGTGAGATTGATCCTATTATTATCACCCCCCCCCCACTTTATTTTTTTTGAGACAGAATCTTGTTCTGTCACCCAGGCTAGAGTGCAGTGGTGTGATCTCGGCTCACTGCAACTTCCGTCTCCCAAGTTCAAGCAATTCTCCTGCCTCGGCCTCCCAAGTAGCTGGGACTACAGGTGTGTACCACCACGCCTGGCTAATAGTTTGTATTTTTAGTAGAGACAGGATTTCACCGTGTTAACCAGGATGGTCTCGAACTCCTGACCTCCTGATCCACCTGCCTCGGCCTCCCAAAGCGCTGGGATTATAGGCATGAGCCACTGCGTCCAGACTGTTATTACTCCTTTTTATAGATGACAAAACTGAGACATGATTTGCCTAAAGCTACTCAGCTAGTAAGTAGCAGAAATTTAAACCTAGGAAGCCTCACTGCAAAGTGTGTGTGCTTAACTTGGCTGTTTATTGATAATCAAAACAGTGAAACCACAATTCTTCATTTCAACATCTTCATTTTTCTGCTCCTGTTATTTCAGGGCCCCCGCATCTCATGTCTCCAAGACAGACTGCTCCTTTGTGGGCTATCTCTAACTTCAAAAGCTACATAGTTCTATGCAAAATAAATTAACTTTCCTGGCTGTGAAAATTGTAAATACAGATTTTAAAATACTCTATTGCCAAACGATCCTTAATCCGTACATTTCCTGGCCTCATCAAAATAATGCAATGTTTCACAGCCCCAACAATTTTATATTACAATATGCTTCATGCTGTTTTCATGTACGTACCACACCAACATCTGGACCCTTCCTCCTCCCACTCCATCCCTGGAGAGATGCAGCAGTTTGGGTATTCTGACTTTGTTGGTATAAACAGCACATTTCCATTGCCTCACCCACTGTAGCACAGACTAAATGGTCAAGGCTACTGCATTTCTTCTTCTGAAGATAAACTATTTCTCTTCCACCAAAATTACTCTTGCTGAGTTTCTCTCCAGACCTCTGGTACCATTTAGTGGAAAGCAAAGTGACCATGCATTTTCAGAATGAGTCAGGACTCTGCACTCTTATCCTGATCTTCTCTGTGTCATAGCTTTTGGAAATCACTCAGCTTACTCCTCTTCACCTCCATGACTCAGATTCTTTATCTAGAATATAGGTGGACACTATCTGCCTCTCAGAGAATACACCTTAAGTTGAAGGCTCTTTAAAGTTTAGGAAATCTTTTTTCCTACTTTATGACTGCCTCCTAGTATCATGATAGTTCTGGATTTGGGGGCATACGAAGTGAGTTTATGTGAGTGTTCTCTCATTTGGGGTGCAGAAATGCCGGGAAAACTTTCCTGGAAGTATCATTTTGAAGTTATCAGTGCAGGAGCCTAGAGCCAGGACCAGATGGCAGGCTTGACTCACCTTGACCTGAGATGTTGCTCTTCCAGCTATGTGGGCCAGGCTAATAATTCGTCAGATGTCACCATGGCTGATGGAGTGGGTAACTGTAGCTGGAGAATATGAGCAGCAGCCTCTGCAGTGATGGCCTTTTCTTTTTCCTATTTTTTCTCCTTCAGGCCGGGAGGTAACCCATTCATGACCCGGAACACTCTCATTGCACTTTCTTGAGAAGTCAAGTTTGGTAAACACGTTCAGCTGCAGTGAACTGGAGAGAGGAGGGTGGGACAGAAAGGCAAGAGAGACAGAGGGAAGGGACAGCTTTGGCATCCAATTTCCAATTTTAATAAATTGTCCTCAGACTGTAAGTGTTGATATGAAAGTGACATAGCAAAGACCTTCATTTTCACTTACAGAATTTCCTAAAATATATTTTGCTTTAAAAAAAAAATCAGACAATTCTTTTTTTTTTTTTTTATTTGTTTTTTTACAGAGTCTTGTTCTGTCACCAGGCTGGAGTACAGTGGCACGATCTTGGCTCACTGCAGCCTCTGCCTCCTGGGTTCAAGCAATTCTCCTGCTTCAGCCTCCCAAGTAACTGAGATTACAGGCACGCACCACCATGCCTGGCTAATTTTTGTATTTTTAGTAGATATGGGGATTTGCCATGTTGGCCAGGCTGATCTCAAACTTCTGACCTCAGGTGATCTGCCTGCCTCAACCTCCTAAACTGTTGGGATTACAGATGTGAGCCACTGTGCCTAGTCTTTTATTTCATTTTCTATGTAAATAGAATGAAAAGATACGTTGAATTTCTTGGCAATCTAGTGTTTCTCAAACTAATAGTTCAAACTGCTTTTATATCATCAATTATCTCAATAGACTATGCTTACCAGGGATCCCCAACATAAGATGAGGATCTCCTCCTCACAGTCTTTGTTCATGTCATTCTCCAACTGGTATTCTTTTACTCACTTCTGCATCCAGCAATTCCAAATCCCATTCCCTCTAGAATTTCCTGTGCAAGTGCCTCTCCCTGCTCTGAAAGCATATATCTTTTACCACCTCTCAATGCAGCCCTTGGTTCCAACCCTAAAAGCAGTAAATGATATTCATTACCTATCCAATACTTCCAGGCTTGGGTTTTCATTTTATTCTTTTTAATATTTTCTTCAAATGTGGAATAGATATCAATAATTTATAAAATAGATGTGATATACATGAAACATGATGAATCCCCATAGACCAAACCATCGATTTAAATAGAAAAACATACCACTTGCTTTGAAGTCTCCTCCATGTACTTCCTTTACATCTTCTTCCTACTCCCCTCAAGAAATCCAGAATTCTGAGTTTTACTTAATCATTACTTTTCTTTGTTATTTTATTATATACAGTCATCCATTGGTATCCATGGGAGATTGCTTCCAGGATCCCTAGGATACCAAAATTCTTGGATGCTTAAGTCTCTGATATTATAGAAAATGGCATAATATTTGTATATAACTTACATATATTCTTACTCATATACTTTAAATAATCTCTAGGTTACTTGTAATACCTAATATATGTAAGTGCTATGTAAATAGTTGTTATATTGTATTTTTTTATTTGTATCATTTTTATGGTGATTTTAAAAAATATTTTGCTTTTTTTTGTTTGTTTTTTTTGAGACGGAGTCTCACTCTGTTGCCCAGGCTAGAGTGCAGTGGTGCAATCTCGGCTCACTGCAAGCTCCGCCTCCCAGGTTCATGCCATTCTCCTGCCTCAGCCTCCCGAGTAGCTGGGACTACAGGCGCCCGCCACCACGCCTGGCTAATTTTTTGTATTTTTAGTAGAGACAGGGTTTCACAGTGTTAGCCAGGATGGTCTCAATCTCCTGACCTCGTGATCCGCCCGCCTCGGCCTCCCAAAGTGCTAGGATTACAGGCATGAGCCACCACACCTGGCCTTTTTAAAATATTTTGATCCACAGGTGGTTGAATTCATAAATGTGGAACCCACAGATACAAAAGGCCAACTGTATATTTGTATCCTGTAACAATATATTGTTTGGTTATGTTTGTAAATTTTATGCATGCATTCCTCTGTGACTGCTTTTTATATTTCTAAGATTTACCCATGTTGTTATGTGTAACTATAAGTTATTCATTTGTTTATTTTTTCGCAACGTATGAATGTACTTCAGTTTCCTTCCTTTCTCTCTCTTTCTTTCTCTCTCTCTCTTCCTTTATTTCTTTCTCTTCTTCCTTTCCTTTCCTTTCCTTTTTTTTCTTTCTTTCTTTTTTTTTTTCTTTTTTTTTTTTTTTGAGATAGGGTCTCATTCTGTCACCCAGGCTGAACTGGACTGCACTGGTGCAATCTCAGCTCATTGCAACCTCTGCCTACCAGGCTCAAGACATCCTCCTACCTCAGCCTTCTGAGTAGCTGGGACCACAGGTGCATGCCACCACACCTGGTTAATTTTTGTATTTTTTGTAAAGATGGAGTTTTTCCATGTTATTCAGGCTGGTCTTGAACTCCTGGGCTCAAGCGATCCACCTGCCTCAGCCTCCCAAAGTGCTGGGATTACAGGTGTGAGCATCACACCTGGCCTTAATTCACTTTTCTAATCCACTCTCCCCATGAAGGACATATGGTTTGTTTCCTTTTGCTTGTTTGCTAATTACAAACTGTGTCACTATGAAGATTCTTATACATAGCCCCTAGATACAGATACAAGAATTTCTCTAAATTAGAGTATATACTTAAGAGTGGACACTGGGTCAGTGAGTGTGCATCTTTGATTTTACTGGATAATGCTGAACTGTAGGTTCCAATAATGGTGACTTGGAGTAACTAACACTGACTGTTCTTGACGATTGTTATTATCCAGTTGCTTTTTTTTTTTTCAATCAAGAAGTTGTGAAGGGGCCAAGCGTGGGGGCTCACACCTGTAATCTCAGCACTTTGGGAAGCTGAGGCGGGTGGATCACTTGAGGTCAGGAGTTCAAGACCAGCCTGGCCAACATGGCAAAACCCTGTCTCTACTAAAAATACAAAAAATTAGCCAGGTGTGGTGGTGCAGGCCTGTAATCCCAGCTACACGGAAAGTTGAAGCAGGAGAATTGCTTGAACCTAGGAGGCATAGGTTTCAGTGAGCCAAGATTGCACCACTGCACTACAACCTGAGCTACAGAGTGAGACTCTGTCTCAAAATAAATAAATAAATAAATAAATAAATAAATAAATAAATAAATAAATAAATAAGTTGTGAAGGGTTTTCCAATGTGGTTTGAGCTTGTATTTCCTGATTACTAATGAGGTCAGACACTTTTCATATGTTTATTAGCCATTCACTTTTCTTCTCCTGTGAAGTGTCTGTTCAAGTCTTTTGTCTATTCTTTTCCTACTATGTGGTTGGTCTTTTTCTCATTGATTTACAGAAATTCTTTATATATTCAGGGTAGAAATCTTTTGTCAGCTACCAAAGCTACAAATACTGTCTCCCAGTTTGTGATTTTTCTTTCCATTTTCTTATGGTGTCATTTTACTAATCAGAAGTTTATCCTTAATTACAATCTTTTCCCTTATGATTTGGTTGCTTTTTGCAAGCAATTAAAACATTTTTCCCTAATGAAAGGTATTCTCTATTACATATTCTTTTATACATTGTGTAGTTTCATCTTTCACCTTTAAGTTTTTAACTAATATTGATTTGAAATAAATAACCAGTTAGCTCAATGTCATATATCGAGCTCTGTAATAAATCAAGTCCCCGTATATATGTAGGTCTCTTGCTGGACTCACTATTTTATTTGTAAGGTCAATTTTTCTTTTACCATTTATTGTTTTGTTTTGTTCTGTTTTGGTTTTTGTTGTTTGTTTTCAGACAGAGTCTTCACTCTATCAGCTAGGGGCTGGAGTGTAATGGTATGATCTTGGCTCACTGCAGCCTCCATCTCCCAGGTTCAAGTGAGTCTCGAGCCTCAGCCTCCCAGGTAGCTCAGATTACAAGCATGAGCCACCACACCCAGCTAATTTTTGTGTTTTTAGTACATATGGGGTTTCACCATGTTGTCCAGGCTGGTCTTGAACTCCTGGCCTCAAGTGATCCGCCCACCTCGGCCTCCCAAAGTGCTGGAATTACAGGCGTGAGCCACCACGCCTGGACTGTAAGGTCAATTTTTCTAAGTGCCAATAATTTTTGCATCACTTAATTATATATTTATTATTGACATTTGGTATAACACTGTGCTCTCCTCATTATTCTTTATCAGGAATGTCTTTATTATTCTTAAACTGTTTTTCCATACAAATTTTAAAATCACCTTTTTAGGTTACACACAAAGACACACAGACACAAACAGAACTGTTGAGATTTTGACTGCAGTTGCATTAAAGTTACAGATTAATTTGAATGTTGAGTTTTCCAGACCACAAACATGGAATATCTCCTCATGTCTTCCCATGAGGTAAATGTTATAATTTTTTCTCTGAAAGTCTTGTGCAATATACTAGAATTAATCTCAGATACTTCATATATATTACTTTTATACCTTACATATTTTGTACCATTGTAAATGATGTATTTTTATTAAATTTCATTTTCTAAGCATTTGTTGCAAATTTAAGATATTTTGCCTAAGGTTAGATTTATCGGGTTGTTGAACGGTTCTTAAAATTTTGTTGGTAAAATTATATGTTTCAAGTCCGCCTTGCTGTCAGCCAGTGCTGGATGCTGGGGACTCAGGGAGGCCTACCCGGACCAGTGCAGGAGACAGCGACCCGAGCAGAAGCTGGACCAAGCGGGAGAGGAAGAAGAGGAGGCAGTCAGGGCTCTCAGGAGCCGGGTCCTGGGCAAGGGGCAGCCGTTTTCAAATTTTCAGGAAAGCAGTGGGCTCACACTCGGGCAATAAAAAGATGCCTCTGGGCAGGAGGCCCACGCAGCTCTCCGGGCAATGGTGGTGGCTGGGCCTAGGGAGGTGGCAGTGGAACGGAGACCCTGGTGGGGGATGACATCAAGGGAGGAGACGGGCGGGACCCCAGATTTCTGCCTGTGGGCGATGGAAGTGAGGTTCACTGAGCAGGGAAGCTGGACACAGAACGCGCAAAGGGCAGAGTAGACAGCTGGTGGCCGAAGAGCAGGCGGACCCCCTCCGCGGGGGAACGTTTCCAACGGGAGCACAAAGCAGCTGACCGGAAGTGGGGGCGAAAGTGCAGCGCGCTCAGGGGCGACTGCGCGCCTTAGCCCCCGAAGTCTGAATTGTCTGACAGCGGGAGACGCGGTGGCAGCGCTCGACTGGAGTCGGTTGAGTTTCGGAGGGCCTCCGGTTCTGGAAGGCTCGCTGCAGAGACAAGACAGGAACCTGTTCCATAGGGATTCTAGAAGAGAACAGCGTTGTGTCCCAGTGCGCATGCTCGCATTAATTATCCAGAGGTGTTGAGACCCTGAGGTGTTTGGAGTGGTTTTTTCGCACAGACCCGAATAGCCTGCCCCTCAGGCACACTCTGTGCCCTCCTGAGAAGAGGCTGATATGCCCAAGATAGTCCTGAATGGTGTGACCATAGACTTCCCTTTCCAGCCCTATAAATGCCAACAGGAGTACATGACCAAGGTCCTGGAATGTCTGCAGGAGAAGGTGAATGGCATCCCGGAGAGCCCCACCGGCGCAGGGAAGACACTGCCTCCTGTGCACCACGCTGGCCTGGTGAGAACATCCAAGACACCATCTTTACCCGCAATATTGCCAAGAGGGTGCAAGAGGAGCTTCTTGCAGATCGGGCCTTTGTCATCATGGGACAGTGCTGCTGCTGCTGTTGAAGACCCCATAGCTTGCAACACGGACATCCCAAAGATCATCTACGCCTTTAGGACCCTCTTACAACTCACACAGGTCATCAACGAACTTCGGAACATCTCCTACCAGCCTAAGGTGTGTGTGCTGGGCTCCCAGGAGCAGCTGTGCATCCACTCTGAGGTGAAGAAGCAGAAGATTAACCACATGAAGATCCACTTGTGCTGCAAGAAGGTGGAAAGTCACTCTAATTTCTACAACAATGTAGAAGAGAAAAGCCTGGAGCAGGAGCTGATCAGCCCCATCCTGGACATAGAGGACTTGGTCAAGAGGGGAAGCAAGCATGGGGTATGCCCTTATTACCTGTCCCAGAACCTGAAGCAGCAAGCCGACATCATCTTCATGCCATACAGTTACTTGTTGAATGCCAAGAGGCGCAGAGCACACAACATTGACCTGAAGGGGATGGTCCTGATCTTTGATGAAACTCACAACGTGGAGCTGTGTGAAGAACTGGCATCCTTTGACCTGACACCCCATGACCTGGCTTCGGGACTGGACATCATAGACCAGGTGCTGGAGGAGCAGATCAAGGCAGCGCAGCAGGCTGAGCCCCACTCAGAGTTCAGTGGGACTCCACCAGCTCAGGGCTGAACATGGAGCTGCAAGACATTGCAAAGCTGACGATGATCCTGCTCTGCCTGGAGTAGGCCATCAATGCCGTTGAGCTCCCTGGAGATGACAGCGGTGTCACCAAGTCTGGGAGCTACATCTTTGAGCTGTTTGCTGAAGCCCAGATCATGTTACAGACCAATGGCTGCATCCTGGACTCGCTGGACCAGATCATGCAGGACCTGGCAGGACGTGCTGGAGTGTTCGCCAACAAGACCGGACTGCAGAAGCTGGCAGATATCATCCAGATCGCGTTCAGTGTAGACCCCTCCGAGGGTGGCCCTGGTTCCCTGGCAAGGCTGGGGGCCTATAAAGTGCACATCCATTCTCATGCCCGTCATCGGAGGGCGGCTCAGCCATCTGATACCTGGAGCACCACTGCAGCCAGAAAGCAAGGGAAGGTGCTGAGCTACGGGTGCTTCAGTCCTGGCCACACCATGCGCAAGCTGGTCTGTCAGGGCGTCTGATTTCTCATCCTCACTGGTGGCACGCTGGTCCCGGGATCCTCCTTTGCCCTGGAGATGTAGATCCCTTTTCCAGTCTGCCTGGAGAACCCACACATCATCGACAAGCACCAGATCTGGGTGGGGATCGTCCTCAGAGGCCCTGACAGAGCCCAGTTGAGCTCAGCGTTTGACAGACGGTTTTCCGAGGAGTGCTTGTCCTCCTTGGGGATGGCTCTGGGCAACATCACCCACGTGGTGCCCTGTGGGCTCCTGATCTTCTTCCCTTCATATCCCATCATAGAAAAGAGCCTGGAGTTCTGGCAGGCCCGTGTCTTGGCTAGGATGCACTGAAGCCTCTGTTTGTGGAGCCCAGGAGCAAAAGCAGCTTCTCTGAGACCATGAGTGCTTACTAAGTGAGGACTGCCTTCCCCAGGTCTACCAGCGCTGTCTTACTGGCAGTATGCCAGGGAAAGGCCAGGGAGGGGCTGGACTTCTCAAACAATAATGGCTGTAGTGTGATCGTCACAGGCCTCTCATAGCCCCCATGCATGGACCCCTGGTTGTCCTCAGGATTCAGTTCCTGGATGAGATGAAGGGCTAGGTTGGGGCTGGGGGCCAGTTCCTCTCTGGGCAAGAGTGGTACTGGCAGCAGGCATCCAGGGCTGTGAACCAGGTCATTAAGCGAGTGATCTGGCACTACCAGAACTGTGGGGCTGTCTTCCTCTGTGACCACAGGTTCGCCTTTGCCGACCCCAGAGCCCAGCTGCCCTACTGGGTGTGTCCCCACATCAGGGTGTTGAACAACTTTGGCCATGTCATCCAAGACATGGCCCAGTTCTGTGTTGCTAAGTGAACTATGCCAGCACCAGCACCCCGGGCTGCAGCACCCAGTTTGTGTGAGGGAGAAGACACTGTCAGGGTGGCTAAGTCACCTGGCCCCCTCCTCTCCACCAGGAAAGCTAAGAGTCTGGACCTGCATGTCCTCAACCTGAAGCAGAGGCTGTCAGGGTCACCAGCTGCTGGTGGTGGACTGGGGGGCCCTGGCGAGGAGCAAACCCACAGGTGCTCCACCTTGTCCCTCTCATCTAAGAGGCTGGCAGAGGAGCCGCAAGGAAGGAGGAAGAAGATCTGGCTGGTCAGCCAGTTGGAGGAGTCCGTGGCTGGTGCATGGGCAGACAAGGCCAAGCTCTTCATGGTGGCCGTGAAGCAGAAGCTGAGCCAAGCCAACTTCACCACCTTCACCCAGGTCCTGCAGGACTACAAGGGTTCTGATGACTTAGCTGCCCTGGCGGCCTGTCTCGGCCTCCTCTTTGCTGACAACCCCAAGAAACACAGCCTGCTCCAACACTTCTACCAGTTTGTGTGGCCCCACCACAAGCAGCAGTTTGAGGAGGTCTGTATACAGCTAACAGGACAAGGCTGCAGCTATCAGCCTGAGCACAGCATGCCCCGAAAGCAGTGGGCACAGCCAGCCCTGGACCCTGCTGGAAGGACAGCACCGGATCCCAAGCTGACCCTGTCCAAGGCTGTGGCCCAGCAGCTGGACCCCAGAGAGCACCTGAACCAGGGCAGATCCCACCTGTCCCCCAGATCACCCCCCACAGGAGACCCTGGCAGGTACCCACAGTGGGGGTCCAGAGCGTCCAGAGCAGGGAAGCAGGGCCAGCACACCGTGAGTGCTTACCTGGCAGATGCCCACAGGGCCCTGGGGTCCACAGGCTGTAGCCAGCTCTTGGCAGCACTGACAGCCTACAAGCAGGCTGACGACCTGGACAAGATCCTGGCCGTACTGGCCGCACTGACCATTGCGAAGCCTGAGGACTTCCCCCTGCTGCAGAGGTTCAGCATGTTTGTGCATCCACACCACTAGCAGCACTTCTTGCAGACATGCACAGACCTGGCCAGCTGGTCCTACCCAGGCATGAAGCCGCCACTACCCCAAGAGGAGAGTCTTGCCACGCTCCTGTGCTCACCCACGGGGCTTCCCAATCAGACCCCTCATGGTGCAAGAAGCCTGGGAAGACCCAGAGCAAGATCTCATCCTTCCTTAGACAGAGGCCAGCAGCGGCCTTGGGGGAGGATGGTGTGGCTGCAGGGCCAAGCCAGTCCCCCAGACCTCCCCACCTGCATGCAGTGTCTGAGTGGGGCCTCTAGGATGTGCCCAGCCTGCCACACTGCCTCCAGGAATCAGAGCATCACTCAGGTCTTCTGGCCAGAGCCCTAGTGAGTGCCCATGGAGGCCCTCAGCATGCCCAATGTGGCTTGATCACCTGCCTGTCCGGCTGTCGTGGGCCAAGAACCCACTCAACAGAATAATAGGCCAGAGAACACTTAAAATCTACTCTTAGCAATTTGCAAGCATACAATAGAATTATTTTCAATAACTATAGTTATTAACTATAGTCACCAGATCCAACAGACCTCTTGAGTTCATTTCTCCTCTCTAACTGAAATTTTGCATCCTTTGACCAACTTCTCCCCAGGCCCTGACCCCATCCCTGCATCTCCTAGTAACCCCCGTGCTGCTCTATGTGTCTATGAATTCAACATTTTTAGATTTCACAAATACGTGAGATCATATGTTATTTATCTTTCTGTATCTGTCTTATTTCATTTAACATAACATCCTCCAGGATCATCCATGTTGTTGCAGATGATAGGATTTCCTTCTATTTTAAGGCTGAATAATATTCCATTGTGTATATATATATGACATTTTCTTTATTCATTTATCCTTGATGGAAATTTAGGCTGCTTCCGTATCTTGGCTATTGTGAATAATGCTGCCATGAATATAAGAGTGCAGAAATCTCTTCGATACATTGTTATTGTTGTAGCTTTATATTAACTACAATTGTTTTGTATGATAATTTAGGTTGGTTCCATATCTTGGCTATTGTGAATAATGCTGCAATGAATATGGGAGTGCAGAAATCTCTTCGATACATTGTTATTGTTGTAGCTTTATGTTAAATACAATCAATGTTTGCTTAGATTTTGCCAATAATCTACAAGTTTTTTTGCTTATTAGTTCTGCTTGACTCTCAAGCCTTTGATCAGTGATCTTTCTCTCTAAAGTACATACTTTAGAAATATGTTTAGTGAGGATCTATTGATGTTTCTTTTAAAATACCTTTATTTTGCAAGTTTTTCCCCCAGCACATGAAAGATATCCTTTTGCTGTCTTCTTGTTTACATTGTTGCTTTTAGGTAACCAACTGTATGTAAGTCCATTGTTTTTTCTTTGGAGGTAATTTGTCTTTTCTCTCTAGTTGCTTTAAAGATCTATGTCTTTTGTGTTCCATGGCTTCATTATGGTATTTTTATATATAGATATTTATTTATTATTTATCCTGCTTGGGGATCCTGAGTATTTTGGTTACTCTTGGCCCTTCCTGTTCTCAGATTGCACATCCTCGGACTCAACCAACCATGGATTGAAAATATTTGAATAAAGAGATAAGCAGAAAATGGTGGATAGGAGTCCGGACTAACTTGCAGCTCCCACTCGGATGGACAGAACAGCATGCAGAGACCCACACTGTGAACTTTTACTCCAAGAACCACCACAGGAACATACCAAGAAAGCCCAGAGAATCCACAGACCCTTTGAAGGAGGTAGATTGCCGCTGCAGGCTCTGTGGGACAGCCGAGGAACTGTGAGTCAGCTTGCTTTCTCAGCTAGGAGGCTTGTTACCTGTGACAAGTACTCAGCCCTGCTCACTGGCTGCCTGGAAATAAACCTGGTGCTGTTGGGGGAGGGGCACAGTGGGAATGAGACTGGCCTTTAGGGCTGTAGGCTGCCTGGAAGCTGGGTGAGGCCTGTGGCTGCTGGCATTCCCCAACTTCTCTGGCAACATGTGTGTGTAATGCAGTAGAGACAGAATTAATCCCCTTGGGATCATAACTCCATTGGCCTGGGAACCAGACCCCCATCCCCCACAGCAGCTGCAGCAAGCCCTGGCCAAGGAGAGTCTGAGCTTAGACACGCCTAACCCTGCCCCCATCTGATGGTGTTTTACTACTTTCCCTGGTAGGGAGGACAAAGGACATACTCTCCCCGGAGCTCTATGACTCCACCCACTGCCTGACTCTACGGCAAGCTTGTATCCTCCCTATACAACCACAGCTGATGCACTCTTGAAAGTGCTACCTCCTGGCTGGAGGCCAATGTACACAAAATCTGTGTACTAAACAAAAACACAAGCAAGGACCCTCACTAGTCTTCTTCATTCCGCTGCCACCTCTGGAGTAGGTGCTGGTATCCATGGCTGAGAAGCCAGAAGATGGATCACATCACAGGACTTCTTGCAGACATTCCCCAGTACCAACCTGGAGCCCAGTAGCTTTGCTGGGTGGCTAAATGAAGAAGAGCAATAACAATCACTGCAGTCTGGCTCTCAGGAAGCCCCATTCCTAGAAGAAGGGGGAGAGCCTCTCATCAAGGAAGCACCCATGGGGCAAAAGAAGCTGAACAGCAGATCTGAGTCCTAGATCTTCCTTCTGACATAGTCTAACCAAATGAGAAGGAACCAGACAAGCAATTCTGGCAATATGACAAAACGAGGTTTTTTATCACCCCCAAAAGATCACACTAGCTCACCAGCAATGAATCCAAACCAAGACAAAATCTCTGAATTGCCAGAAAAAGAATTCAGAAGGTTGATTATTAAGCCAATCAAGGAGACACCAGAGAAAGGTGAAGTCCAACTTAAGGAAATCAAAAAAAAGACACAAGATATTAATGGAAAAATCTCCAGTGAAATAGCATAAATAAAAAACAACCACAACTTCTGGAAATCAAGGACACACTTAGAAAAATGTAAAATGCACTGGAAAGTCTCAGCAACAGAATCAAACTAGTAGAAGACAGAACTTCAGAGCTTAAAGACAAGGCTTTCAAATTAAACCAATCTGACAGACAAAGAAAAAAGAATTAAAAAAAAAAAAATGAACAGAGCCTCCAAGAAGTCTGGGATTATGTTAAAGGACTAAACCTACAAATAATTGGTGTTCCCAAGGAAGAAGAGAAATCTAAAAGTTTGGAAAATATATTTAAGGGAATAATCAAGGAAAATTCCCTGGTCTTGCTAGAGATCTAGATATTCAAATACAAGAAGCTCAAACACCTGGAACATCTGGGAAATTTATTGCAAAAAGATCATCACCTAGGCACATAGTCTTCAGGTTATCTAAAGCCAAGATGAAGGAAAGAATCTTAAGAGCTATGAGGCAAAAGCATCAGGTAATCTTTTAAGGAAAACTTATGAGATTGACAGCAGATTTCTCAGCAGAAATCCTACAAGCTAGAAGGGATTAGAGTCCTATCTTTAGCCTCCTTAAACAAAACAATTGCAGACAAAATTTTGTATCCAGTGAAATTAAGCTTCATAAATGAAGGAAAGATACAGTCTTTTTCAGACAAACAAATGCTGAGAGAATTTGCCACTACCAAGCCAGCACTGCAAGAACTGCTAAAAGGAGCTCTAAATCTTGAAATAAATGATTGAAATACACCAAAATAGGATCTCCTTAAACAATAAATCTCACAGGACATATAAAACCATAACATAATGGAAAAACAGTAAGGTATTCAGGTAACAAATAGCATGATGAATAGAATAGTACCTTACATCTCGATACTAATGATGAATGTAAATAGCCTAAATGCTCCATTTAAAAGATACAGAATAGCAGAATGGATAATAACTCACCAACCACATAAGGACTCACATAAACTTAAGGTAAAGGGGCAGAAAAAGATATTCCATGCAAATGGACACCAAAAGTGAGCAGGAATAGCTATTCTTGTATTAGACAAAACAAACTTTAAAACAACAGCAGTTAAAAAAGAAAAAGAGGAATATTGTATAATGACAAAAGGACTAGTCCAACAGGAAAATATCACAATCCTAAATATATATGCGTCTCACACTAGAGCTCCCACATTTATCAAACAATTACTACTAGACCTAAAAAGTGAGATAGACAACAACACAATAATAGTGGGGGACTTCAGTACTCCACTGACAGCACTAGACAGGTCATCAAGACAAAAAGCCAACAAGGCAACAATGGATTTAAACTATACAAGAAATGGACTTCACAGATATTTACAGAACATTGTTATTGTTCTACCCAACAAACCCAGAATATACATTCTATTCATCATTGCATGGAACTTTCTCCAAGATAGACCATATGATAGGCCACAAAACAAGTCTCAACAAATTTAAGAAAATCAAAATTATATCCAGTACTCTCTCAGGCTGCAGTGGAATAAAATTGGAATCAACTCCAAAAGGAACCATCAAAACCAAGCAAATACATGGAAATGAAATAACCTGCTCCTCAATGATTGTTGGGTCAACAGTAAAATCAAGATGGAAATTAAAAAAATTTTTGAACTGAGTGATAATTGTGGCACAACCTATCAAAACCTCTGGGATACCAAAAAGGCAATGCCAAGAGGAAAGTTCATAGCATTAAATGTCTACACTAAAAAGGCTGAAAGAGCATGAATAGACGATCTAAGGTCACACCTCAAGGAACTAGAGAAACAAGAACAAAGCAAACACAAACTCAACATTAGAAAAGAAATAACCAAGATCAAAGCAGAGCTAAATTAAATATGTATATTTATATACAAAAAATAAATAAAACAAAAAGCTGGTTCTTTGAAAAGATAAATAAAACTGGTAGACCATTAGTGAGATTAACCAAGAAAAGAAGAGAGAAGATCCAAATAAGCTCAATTAGAAAAGAAATGGAAGATATTACAACTGATACCACAGAAATACAAAAGATCATTCAATACCTTTATGTGCATAAACTAGAAAACCTAGAGGAGATGGATAATTTCCTGGAAATATACAACCCTCCTACATTAAACCAGGAAGAAATAGAAACTCTGAACAGACCGATAACAAGCAGTGAGATTGAAATGGTAATTACCCCAAACAATAAAAGTCCGAGACTAGATGGGTTCACAGCTGAATTCTATCAGACATGCAAAGAATTGGTACCAGTCCTATTAACACATTCCAAAAGACAGAGAAAGGAGGAATCTTCTTTAAATCACGCTATGAAGCCACTATTGCCCTAATACCAAAACCAGGAAAATATATCACACAATAAAGAAAACTACAGACCAATTTCCCTGGTGAACATAGATGCAAAAATCCTCAACAAAATGCTAGCTAACAGAACCCAATGGCATACCAAAAAGATAATCCACCATGATCAAGTGGGTTTCATACCAGGGACTCATGGATGGTTTAACATACACAAGTCAATAGATGTGATACACCACACAAACAGAACTAAAAACAAAAATCACTTGATCATTTCAATAGACGCAGTAAAAGCATTTAACAAAATCCAGTATCACTTTATGATTAAAACCCTCAGCAAAATCAGTATAGAAAGGCCATACCTTAAGGTAATAAAAGTCGTCTATGACAAACTGACAGCCAACATTATACTGAATGTGGAAAAGTTGAAAGCACTTCCCCCTGAGAGCTGGAACAAGACAAGGATGCCCACTTTTACCACTCCTATTCAACGTGGTACTGGAAGTCCTAGCCAGAGCAATCAGCCAAGAGAAAGAAATAAAGGGCATCCAAGTTGGTAATGAGGAAGTCAAACTGTCACTCTTTGCTGATGACATGATTCTATAACTATTATAGAAAACCCTAAAGACTCATCCAAAAAGTTTCTAGAACTGGTAATAAATTCAGCAGTTTCAGGGTACAATATTAATGTACACAAATCAGTAGCCCTGCTACATACCAACAGTGACCAAGCTGACATTCAAATCGAGAACCCAACCCCTTTTACAATAGATTCAAAAGAAATACAACACTTAGGAATATACTTAACTAAGGAGATGAAAGACCTCTACAAAGAAAACTACAAAACACTGCTGAAAGAAATAACAGACAACACAAACAAATGGAAACATCCTGTGCTCATGGACTGGTAGAATCAGTATTGTGAAAATGATCATACTGCCAAAAGCAGTCTATAAATTCAATGCAATGCCCATCAAAATACTGCCATAATTATTCACAGAATTAGAAAAAACAACCCTAAAATTCATACGAAACCAAAAATAGCCTGCATAGTCAAAGCAAGACTAAGCAAAAAGAACAAATCTGGAACCATCACATTACCTGATTTCAAACTATACTATAATGCCATAGTCACCAAAACAGCATTGGTCCTGGTATAAAAATAGGCATATAGACCAATGGAACAGAATAGAGAACCTAGAAATAAAGCCAAATACTTACAGTCAACTGATCTTCTACAAAGTAAACAAAAACATATAGTGGGGAAAGGATGCCCTATTCAACAAATGGTGCTGGGATAATTGGCAAGCCACATGTAGAAGAATAAAACTGGATCCTCATCTTTATATATACAAAAATCAACTCAAGATGGATTAAATACTTAAATCTAAGACCTGAAATCATAAAAATTCTAGAAGATAACATTGGAAAAATCTTTCTAGATCTTGACTTAGGCAAAGACTTCTTGACCAAGAACACGAGAAAATCAAATGCAACAAAAACAAAGATAAAAAAATGAGATTAATTAAACTAAAAAGCTTCTGCATAGCAAAAGTAACAATCAGCAGAGTAAAAAGACAACCTTGAAAATCTTCTCAATCTATACATCCAACAAAGGATTAATTTCCAGAATCTACAAATAAATCAGCAAGAAAAAAATAAAACAATTCCATCAAAAAGTGGGCTAAGGACATGAATAGACACTTTTCAAAAAAAGATATACAAATAGCCAACAAACATATGAAAAAAATGCTTCACATCATTAATGATGAGGAAAATGCAAATCTCAGTCATTATGCGATACTGCCTTACTCCTGCAAGAATGGACATAATCAAAAAATGTTGGTGTGGATGTGGTGAAAAGGGAATACTTTTTACACTGCTGATGGAATGTAAACTAGTACAACTACTATGGAAAATTGTGTGTAGATCCCTTAAAGAACTAAAAGTAGAACTACCATTTGATCCAGCAATCCCACTCCTGGGTATCTACTCAGAGGAAAAGAAGTCATTATATGAAAAAGATACTTGCACATGCATGTTTATAGCAGCACAATTCACAAATGCAAAAATATGGCACCAGTCCAAATGCCCATCAATCAGTGAGTGGATAAAGAAATTGTGGTATATATACACCATGGACTAATACTCAGCCATAAAAAGAAATGAAATAATGGCATTTGCAGCAATCCGGATGTAACTGAAGACCATTATTCTAAGTGAAGTAACTCAGGAATGGAAAACCAAACATCGTATATTCTCACTAATAAGTGGATGCTAAGTTATGAAGACACAAAGGCATAAGAATGATACAGTGGACTTTGAGGACTCAGGGGAAAGGGTGGGAGGTGGGTGAGGAATGAAAGACTACACATTGGGTACCGTGTACACTGCTCTGGTGATGGGGTACACCTAAATCTCAGAAATCACCACTAAATAACTTATTCGGAACAGCTTCAGTCTCCATCTCCCAGCGCGAGTGACACAGAAGACCGGTGATTTCTGCATTTTCAACTGAGGTACTGGGGTCATCTCACTCAGGAGTGCCGGACAATCTGTGCTGGTCAGCTGCTGCAGCCTGACCAGCGAGAGCTGAAGCAGGGCGAGGCATCGCCTCACCTGGGAAGCGCGAGGGGGAAGGGAGTCCCTTTTCCTACCCAGGGGAACTGAGACACACAACACCTGGAAAATCGGGTAACTCTCACCCCAATACTGCGCTGTAACACTGGCACACCGGAGATTATATCCCACACCTGGCCGGGAGGGTCCCACGCCCACAGAGCATCCCTCCTTGCTAACACAGCAGTCTGCCGCAATCTAACCGCAAGGCAGCAGCGAGGCTGGGGGAGGGGCGCCCGCCATCGCTGAGGCTTAAGTAGGTAA
>NC_045436.1:92222178-92402036 GCF_002776525.5 Piliocolobus tephrosceles
GTTGGGATCAAGGAGAATTTCAGTTTTCCTTTTCATCTGTATTTTTTACTAGTTTCTGTCTTACACATAATTATAATAAAAGGTTTTTTTAATGTTAAAATTTTTTTTAAATAAAAAATACAAATTTAAAATACAGCATAACAACTATTTACATTAGATATTTTAAGTAATCTAGAGGTGATTTAAAATATAGGGGAGAATGTGTAACTACTACACCATTTTATATAAGAGACTTGAGCATTCTTTGAAAGTGGTACCTGAGGAGGGTCCCAGAACCATTCTCCTGTGGAGAATGGTCTCCTGTTCGAAAAATTTGCAATCACAATTATCTCTCCAATTGGTTCTACTGCTGCTCCCTCTTCCCATCTAAGACTCTGATTAGACTTATGTTAAACCTTTTCTATCAATTATTTCCTGTTTTTTAGCCTCTCTTCATAGATTCTATTTCTCTGTCTTTTTTCTGTTGAATTCTAAGTGACATATTCTGACTTATTTTCCAGTTCAAAAATTATATCTTCAGCTAGAGCTAATCTTTTTTCTCTTGGAGACAGAGTCTTGCTCTGTTGCCCAGGCTGGAGTGCAATGGCATGATCTTGGCTCACTCCAACCTCCAGCTCCTGGGTTCAAGTTATTCTCCTGTCTCAGCCTCCCAAGTAGCTGGCCACCTATAATTCATTGCACCACCACATGCACCACCACGCCTGGTTAATTTTTGTATTTTTAGTAGAGACAGGGTCTTGCCATGTTGGCCAGGCTGCTCTTGAACTCCTGACCTCAAGTGATCCACCCACCTCCACCTCCCAAAGTACTGGGATTACAGGCATGAGTCACTGATCCCAACCTAGAGCAAATATTTTTATCGAATCTATGCATTCATTGAATTTGAAATTTTTTATTATTATATTTTTATTTCTAGAAATTATTATTCTTAGTCAATCTACTTATGCCTTCTCCATAGCTTGTGCTGTTTGTTAATATTTTCAATACATTAATTCAGTTCCTTAAACATATTAAACATACATTTTATAGTCTATGTCTGTTAACTCCATTATGTGAAGTCTTTGTGGGTCTGATTTTAGTATCTGCTGTTTCTGCTTTCATTCATGATTTCTTTTTGCCTTATGTATTTTGTGAGATTTGATCAGGAGCTCATGCGTCTTAGTATTTTATAGGTGGGAATTCTTTGAAGCTTGGATTGAAGTTAATTTTTTTAAGAAAGGATTATATTTAGTCACATCAGTTGACTGGGAACACTACTAACCTAATCATTTTAAATAAGTTATTTTAAATTAATCATTAGCTAGAGGTTTTATGGACTTTGTGGCTTCAAATTCTCAAGGGAAAAATTTTTATTCCCCTCCATGAAGCAGCATGTTTTGCCGCAGACAATTTTCCTGGGAGGTGAGGGGAGAGGGTGAGGATTTATTTTTTAGTTCACTCTTACACTGAAGGTGCAACCTTTTAGAATCTCAGTTTTATGCAGGGGGTGTGCAGTCTTCACTTAAATTCCTACCTCAGTTAAGGCCTTTGGTTTCATTTTCTCCCCTCTCACCTTACAAGACAGAGAAAACCAGTTTTAAGTTCACAGTTTGCCAAATACAATCAAGGCAATGGCTAGTTTCTGTATTGCAGTTAACTTTTTAGGTTCCAGCTTTTACTCATTTTTTGTTTTCTTAGTACTGCTTCCTCTCTTGCCATTTTATTGATATATTTTCGAGATTTAAAATGTTTTTGCAGCATTTTTAATTGTTTTCAGTGGGAGTGTTAGATAGTCTTCCTCACTGCTAGAAATAGAAGTCTACTTTTTTATGTTTTTGGTGACTTAGAAGTTGCCTTCTTCTCCCTTTTAATGCAGTTTTAAAATGCTGACAAATGCCTATTACCCAATAATATCTCTCTGATTCCCACACTTGCCTTACTCTCCAGTCAGCTGTCTCTTTCTCCATTTGTTTCCCCAATTCTACTACCAATCAGTGCAAGAGGCAATATGGTGAGAGTTTATGTCTGTGGGTGGTCAGAGAAGAGTAAAATGGTGGGAATGGCTGGATTGTCATTGCTTGGTCCCTGATTAAAGAAATGTATTCTTGTTGTACATTAGAGACCAGAATATTTTTCTCACAGAAGCAATATGAGAAATGAGTGTAAATTAAAAAGTCGTTTTAGATTAGCTGGGTGTGGTGGTACATGCCTCTAATCCCAGCTACTCAGAGGCTGAGGCACAAGAATCGCTTGAACCCAGGAGGCAGAGGGTTGCAGTGAGCCCAGATCACACCACTCCACTCCAGCCTGGGTGACAGAGTGAGACTCAATCTCAAAAAGAAAAGAAAACAAAAGTTGTTTTAGAATAATTATTCATGTACATATGAATTAAATAAGCTCTGTGGGCTTGCTTATGAATCTAAACAAGGATTAATTAAATTCCAACACAGTTAATTTAAATTGTGCTTGCAGAGTACAATTGTGTATTATATACCCTGTATATTTATCTAGTTTACTTTTTAATATATTTGCATCTTATCCTTCTAATTATATTGTAGATTCCTTGACAGTAAAAATCATCGCTAATATTTCTTTACTCTCCTCCACATCTTCTAGCTTGGAGATTCTGACTAGTTGGCTAGTGGGTTATAATAGCAGTGGCAACCAGTAGACAATGGAATGTCTTTTAAGCCATTTTCCTCGACATATTCCCTAATGGGGTACTAATTGTCCAGTGAAAAAGATTCAAACACAGATGCTAAAAGAAATGGGGCTTTGAATAATCCACTGGTTCGGTTACTTTTTATAATAGCTCATTTGTCAATTATCCCATAACTCAGCCACTCAACTAAATTCTAAGTTACCAATAGAACTGAAGACTTTATATATCAATATCACACACAGAATGTATAAACACATGACCACTTAGCTGTGAGTGTGCACATGTGCCTTAAGGTGTATCATTCTAACTTTGTTGGGTATTTATTTCAAAAGTATCTGTTTGTATGTCTGATTGCGTTTCCTGGACCCTTTCTATTTGATTTTTAAGGAAAAAAAGTACAAGGGAGGGATATTAAAAGAGAAAAAGTAATTCATTGATTACCAAACATATTGGGAAACTCCCATTATTTAAATGTAAAAACAATATACAGCTCACAGAATGCCACAGTTCAGGGAAGGAAAAACTGGTATGTGTTGAGATTGAAAATGATTCTTTTATAAATGAAGTTGACCAAAATTTCCAGCAGGACTGTTGCCTGAAGGAAAGTTCCTAGGCTCCAGCCTCTGTTATGCCTAACAATGAACCATACAAGTCCGGACAGATGGTTGGATTCCAAAGCGTTTCTCATGTTACAGTATTTTCTTCCTATTGTCTCCTCTGAATTCTACAGAGAAAAGGGAAAATGCTGCAACTTTCAAAAAGTGTAAAGAATATCTTCAGTACATTTCGGGGAATTGCAAGTACTAAACATGAATTACCTTGGAAATCTCTTCTTCCTTTTTAGAAATGTTGTCTTGGCTAAAATATGATTTTTTATTGTGGATGGTATGATTTATCTAACTTATCTTTATAGGTAGAAATACAGAATAGGAGGTGTATTTATGTCTTTTCCTAGAAGATCTCTTCTACGCTCCTTGTCTCAAAACATGGTAACACTGTCCATTCAGTTTTGGGCTATGGTGAAGGAGAAACTGGTACTCATTCTTAATAGCATTCATATCCATCCAATGCCAATATTGCATTTATTCCCCAAACAGCTCTCAATTCTGTCCAGTTTTCTACATCTGTAATACTATCGCTCTGGTCTAAAGTACTGATACTTTTCACATGAATTTTTGCAATAATACCTAACTGATCTGCCTGCAGTTACCTCCCTGCAAACCCCCACCCCGAACTACACACTACAGCTAAAACAGAGTGATTTTTTCCAAACGCAAATCTGGCCAGGGTCCTCCTGCTACCCTAAGAGTTTCCTAGCACTTTTAGGGTAAAGGCACAATTTTTTACCAGGCACACATAGGCCCGCACGGCCCCTATTTACCTCTCCAGTCTCACCTCATATCAACTTTCTCCTTTTATCTCTAGTTCAGCCAACCTGTCCATCTTTCATTCCCTCTCTAGTTCCTTCTACATTCCCCATCATTTTAACTTCATTAAGCCCTATCACTCTTTGAAAGCTGGACTCAGGCATCACATTCTCAAAGAAACCTCCCTTGATCTGCCCTAGCTTTACTCAAGTGATTAGGTCAAGTCCTGTTGTTTGCCTTCATACAACTGCATGCCCTATCTCTCTTTCACATCACTTAGACAAAAGGAAGAGATTTATGATCTTGTACATCAGGAATTGGTGTTGCAAGTGAAGAAACCAAATCAAATAAGTAATTTAGTAATCAACTTCTAAAATTCAAGCCAATATTTCTAACCACACAAAAATATACATACATAAAAACGATATGTAAGGGTTCTCAAAAGAGCTAGGGAATTTCTTAATAAACAAATATCAAATATTCTTTGGCAATAAACAACATAGTCTATTTAGACTGCTGCTGAGTATATAATTTATGAGCTAGAAGCAGCTTAGCAATCATTCCAACCAACTCCCTCAAAAATACAGATGAGAAAAGTCAATCTCAAAAGTGGATCCAGAAGTCTTACAAATAGTTAATGACAGAGTATAAAGTGGAATTAATCAACAAATATCTGTTGAACACTCTTGTAAGCATTAGTTTCCTATTTCTAGGTCCTCTTTTCATTACTATATGCTGTTTCCACTTAAGTCATTTACAGAAACAGAGGAATTAAAATTTACTTTAATTTGTCAACGTAAAGAAGACTACTTTCTTTTTTTCTTTTTTTTTTGAGACAGAGTCTTGCCCTGTCACCCAGGCTGGAGTGAAGTGGCACGATCTTGGCTCACTGCAAGCTGCATCTCCCAGGTTCACGCCATTCTCCTGCCTCAGCCTCCCAAGTAGCTGGGACTACAGGTGCAAGCCACCACAGCTGGCTAATTTTTTGTATTTTTAGTAGAGACTGGGTTTTACCGTAGTCAGGATGGTATCTAGCTCCTGAACTCGTGATCCGCCTGCCTCGGCCTCCCAAAGTGCTATGATTACAGGCGTGAGCCACTGCGCCTGGCCTACTTTCTTTTTTAATTTTATTTTAATTGACAGATTAAATTGTATACATTTATGGTCATATATTGTAGAATGGTTAAATCAAACTAATTAACATTATCTCATATACCATTATTTGTGGTGAGAACACTTAAAATCTACTCTCTTATATAATATATTGTTTTTAACTATCATCACCATGACATCCCACAGATCTCTTGAACTTTTTCCTCCTGTCTAACTGAAATTTTGTATCCTTTGACCAATATCTCCCTAATTTCCCCATCCCACAGTCTCTGGTAACCACCACTCTACTCTCTGCTTCTATGAGTTCAACAAAAGGCTACTTTCTACCTTAAGGGAATGATAGAGCACTAAGAAAACATAAGCCTTTAGACAAAAGCATGATGTGCTACTAAAATTATATTATAATGCAGTTTTATTTCTTTGTGTATGAGCTCTTCCTATTTCTTTGTTACACCTCTCTTTCTAGATGAAGTTCTACAAAAGAACGCTGGGAAAGAGAACCCCCTTTTTGCTTTAATTTTGGACTTGAAGAAAAATGAGTCTCTGACTTACCTGCAGCTCACTCCAAGCCAAATTTGTTCTTAGCCTTCTAAACCACCAAATGTATATTTTAATCTCAATGCTAACCTCTCATTTTAGCCAATATCTCCCTCTCTCAAGGAATGATGGGAATGGGATATCATTGCTTCAGGGCCTCTTGTTCACTGGTAGTCCACTAATTAGCTCTTTTATTAGCTCACTGCAGTACTCAGAAGGAATGAACATATGCTCCTGTACTCCTTCCAATAGTAGTATGAGGGTAAAATTCTGAGCAGCCTTTACTGCTTAGTTCTTTTCCTAAGTAGGCAGGCCAATCGCCAGCTTGTGGCATAAAACATTGACTTATAGACATTTGAGTTAAAAGAGACATTGGAAACCTTTTAGTCCAACACCCAATCCATGCAGAAATACTTTTTTGAAGTATCCTAAACAGAAAAGAGATTAAACTTGTACAATTATACCTCGAAGATATTGTGGATTTAGTTCCAACCCTCTACACAGAAGCAAGTATCACAATAAAGTGAGTCACACAAAGCCTGGTGCAGTGGTGCATACCTGTAATCCTACTTGGGAGGCTGAGGCGGGAGTACCACTTGAGCCTGGGAGTTTGAGTCTGACTTGGACAACATAGTGAGACCCATTTCTAAAAAAAATCTTTAAATTAAAAAAAAAATGAGTTACATGGATGTTTTCATTTCCCAGTGCATAATATTAATGAAAGTTACGTTTATGCTGTACTATAGTCTAGTAAGTGTACAATCATATTATGTCTAAAAAAGTACCCAACTTAATTAAGAAATACTTTATTGCTAAAAAATGCTAATGATTATCTGAGCCTTCAACAAGTCCTAATCATTCTGCTGGTAGAGGGTTTCGCCTCGATGCTGATGGCTGCTAACTGATCAGTGTGATGGTTGCTGAAGGCTGGAGTGACTGTGGCAATTTCTTAAATTAAGACAACATCGAAGTTTGCTACATGGATTCAGTCATCCTTTTCCTGAAGATTTTTCTGTAGCATGTGATGCTGTCTGATAGCATTCACCCGTGGTAGAACTCCTTTCAAAACTGCAGTCGATCCTCTCAAATCCTGCTGCTGCTTTACCAACTAAGTTTATGTAATATTCTACATGCCTTGTTGCCATTTCAACAATGTTCACAGCATCTTTACCAGGAGTAGATTTCATCTTAAGAAACCATCTTCTTTGCCCATATATAAGAAGCAACGTCCCATTCATTCAAGTTTTATCATGAGATTGCAGCAATGCAGTCATATCTTAGGCTTTGCTAATTCTAGTTCTCTTGCTATTTCCACCACATCTGCAGCTACTTCCATCACTGAAGTCTTGAACACCCCCAAGTTATCTATGAGGGTTGGACTCAGTTTCTCCTGAATTCCTGTTAATGTGGATATTTTGCCCCCCTCCCATGAATCATGGATGTTCTTAATGGTATCTAGAATGGTGAATCCTTTTCAGAAGGTCCATTAGAAGAATTTGCTTTGCCCAGATCCATCAAAGAAATTACTATAAAAGATATAAACTGTAATCACTATAAGCTATAGCCTTATGAAATGAATTTCTTATAGGACTTAAAAGCTGAAATTACTTCTGGACCCATAGGCTGCGGAATGAATGTTATATTAGCAGGCAAAAGAACAACATTAATCTTGTACATCTCAATCAGAGCTCTTGAGTGACCAGGTACACTGTCTATGAGCAGTAATATTTTGAAGAAAATATTTTTTTCTGGGAGGTAGGTCTCAACAGGGAACTTAAAATATTCAGTAAACCATGTTGTAAACAGATATGCTGTCATCAGGCTCAGTTGTCCCACTTACAGAGCACAGGCAAAGTAGGTTTACTATAATTTTTAAGGGCCTTAGGATTTTCAGAGCAGTAAATGAATACTGGCTTCAATGTAAAGCCACCAGCTCCATTAGCCTCTAACAAGAGAGTCACCCTGTCCTTTGGAGCTTTGAAGCCAGGCATTGACTCCTTCCCTCTAGATAAGAAAGTCCTAGATGGCATCTTCTTCCACTACAAGGCTGTTTTGTCATCATTGAAAATCTGTTGTTTAGTGTAGCCACCTTTGTCGGTGATCCTTTTCTTTTTTTAAGACAGAGCCTTGCTGGAGTGTGGTGGTGCAGTCACAGTCACTCCAGCCTTGATCTCCTGGCCTCAAGCAATCCTCCTACCTCAGCCTCCTGAGTAACTAGGACCACAGGTGTGCACCACCACACCTAGCTAATTTTTTATTTTTTGTAGCGACAGAGTCTCCCTCTGTTGCCCAGGCTGGGCATCAATTATCTTAACTGGCTTTTCTATATAATTTGCTGCAGCTTCTACATCAGCACTTGCTGCTTCATCTTCCACTTTTATGTTATGGAGATGGCTTTTTTTCTTAAATCTCATGAACTAACCTCTTCTAGCTTCCAACTTTTCTTCTGCAGCTTCCTCGCCTCTCTCAGTCTTCATAGAATTGAAGAGAGTTGGGGCCTTGCTCTAGATTAGAGTTTGGCTTAAGGGAGTATTGTGACTGGTTTAATCCTCTATCCATTAAAATTTTCTCCATACCAGCCATAAGGCTGTTTCACTTCTTACCACTTATGTGTTTTCTGGAGCAGCACTTTTCCTTTTCTTCATGAAATTTTTTTTTTTTTGCATTCACAACTTGGCTATTTGTCACAAGAGGCCTATCTTTTGGCCTATCTTGACTTTCAATATGCCTTTCTCTCTCAGTTTAACATTTCTAGCTTTTGATTTTAAATGTGAGATGTGTGACTCTTCCTTTCACTTGAACACATGGAGGCCGCTGTAGGGTTATTAAGTGACCTAATTTAAATATTTGTGTGTCTCAGGGAATAGGGAGGCCTGAGGAGAGGGAAAGAGATGGAGCAATGAGTGGTCAGTGGAGCAGTCAGAAGACACACAACATTTACAGATTAACTTTGCTGGCTCCCAGACAGTTTGTGGTGCCCCAAAATAATTACAATAGTAACATCAAAGATCACTGATCACAGATCACCATAACAGATATAATAATAATGAAAAAGTTTGAAACATTCCAAGAATTACCAAAAAGTGACACAGAGACACCAACGGTTAGACTTGCTCTTAGTGACTAATTCTTCAGTATCTCACTTAAGTGAATGCCCTTTCAAGTAACACAAATTTTGTATTTGAGCACTCCGCTTGTGTTCTTCATCAACAAATACATCAGGATTTTAAAAGAAACAAGCCTGTAGTAACCTCAAGTTTTGTTTTGGCAGTTCTAGCTCTGTAACGTATGTGTGTAATGTGTGTGTGTGTGTGTGTGTGTGTGTGTGTTTAAACACAAAGTATATCAGGATTATGAAGTATACCTGCCAAGTTAGTATGAAAAACACAAAATTTAGATTACACAGTTAGCTCAGCTTTCATTTTCTGCTCCTGTTAAGTCATAGAATAGAAAATCAGAGAGAGAAAAAGGCTTTCTTGCTATTTCAAATTCAAAGCCAACTTCTTAAAGTTAGTTAAGAAACCATTGGCTAGTAGAGCACATTTAATCCCAACACCAACACAATAATTCACTGCTTTAATATTTTCAGTGATTACTTCATTGCATGCATAAGCTCAGAGACAGAATAACTAGAGCCATCCATATGTCTGTTACTTTCTTCCCTTTCAGACTTTCTTACTTTTGGTAATAAAATTCTACACACCCTCCAGAAGTGTCTAAACCTGACAGCAGCTCCAATAACTATTCTGGCAATGTCTAAGAGAGAATAACTTCCCGTCTTTTGTTTACAATATAATACTTTAACAAAAGAAAGACAGACAAAAAGATTTGTTAATTGAATAATGTGTTTCTACATATTTTTCAGGCATTGTTTTTGTACAGTAAGTTATTTCATTCTTGAAATTACCTGGACAGCAGTAGCTCATTAATCACACTAATATTTACATAAGAAATCTCTCAACTGTATATAGGTTAAATGACAATATAAGTAGATCCAAATGACAGATCCATCCATTTGATAGATTTAGGAAATTGGGTTTTCTGGGATATCAGTCCTCTATTTTACTTGGTAATGTTCTTGGCAGTGAAGAGCTTTAAATTTGGCATTTGTCATTGCCTATCTTGGCCCAAATTATATCATGCTAAATATTATGAAGAATACTGCACAGGGGAAATCAGCAGTGGATTATTACCGTGTACTAGTGCCTGATATTAAAACTGTTAGCCAGATGCTTCCTGTAGACTTTTAGAGAGCAGAGAGTGTGGTGCCACTGAGCTCCAGAGGCACTGATGTGAAGTATGCAGAAGATAAATAAATCATGCAGTATATTCATTTCATTTGGCCCATGTGATTCCACTGACATCACTGTGGATAGGTAACGGGGGTCTGTACCAGGCCCCCCTCGCTTCTGCACTCTGAGGCCTTCGAGGTGCTGCCCATCTAGCCAGGCCCTGAAGTAATTTCACACACTCCTCTAATGAAGTCCTTGGGGGCTGTCATGTATTTTCCTGCGTTTGCCCTATTATCCCTCCCTGCTTGAGTCTTACAGATAATTGATGATACTTCAGTTAATCATCTTTCCCTCTCTTTTGTTCACCAGGTACTTCGGCCTTCAAGGGGCTCCTTTATTGAGAATCAATGTCTTCTCCTAGGTAATTGATCACCCTAGACCCAGGGACACCCAATTCATCGTAATCATCATGAATAATCAAAAAGCGGTAGCTGCGCTACTGCAAGAGTGCAAGCAAGTGCTGGACCAGCTCTTGTTGGAAGCGCCAGATGTGTCGGAAGAGGACAAGAGCGAGGACCAGCGCTGCAGAGGTGAGGTTCTGATGGGAGGCACCAGGGGTGAGCCAGCAGGTTCACTCTCCTCTCCCCTGCCTGAAAGACACGTTCTCATCTCTGCCCTATTTTTCTTCTCTTGGCAGATGACCACCGAGAGATGAGTGGATTTCTAGGGCATGAATGGGACATGGGCTGCGGGCGGACGGGCAGGGGAGGAAGCCCACTTTGTTGCAGTGAATTGCTGTCAGTTCTAATTTTAGGCTTCAGTAAACATGAGGCTACAAGAAACAGTTTAGTTCAAGAAGAACAAAGGATCCAAGTTGGCTGGTGCACGTAAATTTCAATTATTAAAAAATTGAAGCAATTTCTGAATGGTGGCACATACTTTTTTTCAAACTAGGATTTTTTGCCTCATCAGTTTCCATAGACTTCTAGGGTTTCCATAAATATGTCATCTCACCAGTCCAACCTCACTTTTTTGATCACCAATACACCCCTCATGATATATTCTCATGCCATTTGTAAAATAAATTCTCTCATCTCGATAAAACTGATTGCATTATTATCAGGGTTTAAGAATTTGGCTTTTTGCTCATTTTAGTGTTTGTGCCATTCAGAGTATTAGATAAGTCATTGTTTGGAAAGTTTCCATTACAAAGTCTAGAACGTTAAAGCAATTCTTGTTTCTTCTTTAACCAATTTTTGAGGGGCGACCTTCTCCTTCTTCTTCTTCTTTTTTTTTTTTTTTTTGATTTCTTTTTAGCATTTCAATAAATTTGCCTCCATTTCCATAAGTACTGTCCTTTTTACATGCTTTTAATATTTTTCTCAGTATTTTTAGCACTTTGCTATTCCTCACAGAAACAAGATTCCTAAATAAAATGCACACTCCTCCTTTTTTGCTGTTGCTCATTATGTAACGGGAAAAGGTTCTGGGAGAGTCTTTTCTCCTGAGTTCTTGTACCTAGGCACATACATTTTTACGAGGGGACTATGGAAGTCTTAATTATTTGTAACCTGTCATTTGTCCTCCTTTCAAGATAAAAATCCCCTACACCCAGTCATTTCACAACCTCAGTTTCTGTGAGATACCAACGGGTGACTTTGCTTCCTAGCTTCTTGTGCCTGTCAGCCTGAGATCATTCTCACAGATGTCAGCCTTTGTCAGGGAATGGCAGGTACTTGGCACCTATATAATATGCTCTATGGCTGGCCCTAGTTCTCCCCAGGGGCGGTGTGTTGTGTGCTGTTGTTTCCACTAAAGTTTTTCTCTCCCTTTTACTACACCACATCCTTTGTCTCCTCCACCCAAATTCCTTTAAGCTTTGTGTTCTCTCTGGTGAAGACTCTGAGCTCCCAATTGAGTAGCATTTTCTTTTCTTTTTCTTCCCGAGTGCCACAGAATAGGAGACGTAATCAGTTTAGTTCCAGATAAGGCAAATCACGGCTGTAAAATCACTAAATTAGACATGGCCCTTCAGGTAAGCTGCTCGGGGAAGTAAGTGATCACAGAGGCAGAGGAAGCCACTGCTGGGTCTGGGGCTGACTGCCTGGCGCTGGTTGAATCCAATAAACCGACCGGGAAGGACGCCTCCTAAGCTGAGCCATTGGCAGCTGTAGCATCAGCCCAGCCCAAGGGCGGCGCTGCGCGTCCCACCCGAGCCCACCGTGTGGATGGAGTGCAGTCTGCACCGGATCCCTTTCCTAGACAGGTGGCTGCGGAGCGGCTCGAGCAGGCGGGTCGTCCCGCCACGGATGTCGTCACCGCATATGCTCCCAGAGAAAGGCATTAGTACAGGGTCACTTATGACAGCGGGGCGAGCCAGCAGACCCTGCAACACAAACACTGAGGTTTTTCTTCTTCTCCCTCCTCCTCTCGACCCCATCATTTTCCCTCAGAAATCGTCCTTGTCAGCGTGGGTGACTACCCCAGCAACTTTCCCAGAGATGCAGAAGGAACTGAAATCCAGAGATATATTTTAAAAACATAATTTAGAGGCATATTTTATTTCAGGGTGCCCCACAGGACATTCTGATGTGAAGTGTGGGGAAAGGGTGATGTGGAGGAGGCAAAAATGAGTTCGTTGTAAAGAACAGACTTTTCCATTACCATGAAGAAATTTGAAAATATTAACACTATTCAGTCCAAAGTATGATAAAATTCTATGAACCCAGAAATCACATTCCGTTGTCATATGACTCTTCATATTGACTCAGTGTTCAAATAATTTAAATAATTTATTAGCTAAACTGGGACACTTCTGAGAGTGAAAAGGAGCATTGTTAACAAGGACCCTAGGACCACACAGGATGGTCCTAAGTAAACAGGACTAAAGGGTCCTCCTATCTGTGACTGTTTAGAAATGCTCTTGAATAAATGTTCTCCACAACTATATGGAAAACAGTTTCAGAAGTTGAAATTATGTCTGTGGCTGTAAGAGGGTCACAATGTGGCCACATAAGTCCCTAATCCTGTAGGTCTGCTTTCAAGGGGGAGCATCACACAGTAGATGCTCAGTAGTCCTGCACTGCTCAACGGAGATAAGGGGTGATAATTTCAGTGTGATTCCTGTCCTTGGTAATCAGTGTGAATCATTCATTGGTATGGCCCATGTGATATCCCCTCAATGCCAAACAGTCCTTCCCCACCAGAGAACTTCCTTACATTTGCCCAGTTGGTGGCTAAATGGTTCATAAAAAGGGATCACAGACCAAGTTAGATTTTCTCTCTCCTTTTTTCTGTTGTTCTTTCTGTCGTATCTCTTTTGCTCTATTTAAAATGTTTCACATAGATATTAGATGAACCATGTCTTTTTTTACAGATGATATAAAAATATTTTCAAAGGGCCAGTTAGAAGATGAACCTTGTCTTTTAATCATACTGGTCTTTCACCCATCATGGTGTGACTTATAAAAATGATGAGACATGATGCTTGTCTTCAGGGAGCTAGCAGTCCAGTGAGAGACAGAAGTAGTTACAGAGTAGTGGGATGACGGCTGAAAAGAGCCTGCTCCCTTGGGTTTGGAAGTGCTCAGAACGGGCACTCAATTCCACTGTGAGGTCATGGTGGATTGAGGAGAAGTGGCAATGTTTGCATTGAGTGCTGAAGCCAATGGGCCTGAATTTGGTCACAAGGCACCGAGGGAAGGCAGTCCAAACAGCCAGAACAGGATCTGCCAAACCACTGAAGACTTTTATTCAGGGCAATGGACTGGTCCATCTTGTTTTTAGAAAAATGAGGATCAACAATGTGCAATAGGAACTGGATGGAGCAAGATTCAGGCAAGAATTACTGCCAAGGAAGAGGAGGCAATAGATTTTAGGAACCACAGCATTTGACAACTAATTAGGTTTGGGGAAGAAGAGAGAACACAAAGTGTAGACTGACTCCTGGGTTTCGAATTTGGGGAACTTAATAAATGGTGGTACCAGACATTAAAATAGAGATTTATAAGGGAAAGTAGATTTAGAAAAAGGTGATGAGTTCAGTTTTGGATGTTGAGCATGAGAGGCTTGCAAGACAAGTACCTAGAGATTTATAGCTGGCAGTCATATATACAGGTCCTTTATTTATATGGCAGTCATATATACAGGTCCTTTATTTATATGGCAGTCATATATACAGTCATATATACATAATCCTTTTTCAGAACCCTGGCATCACATGTGTACTTCAGAATTCAGAATTTTTCTAGTGTTAGGAGGGTCTTCTGGTGCATGTACCATATATTACATTCATACTTCAGTAGCAGGTGGAGTGCAAACACAAAAAATTTTGCAGCAAAACGTTTGATCAATCTCACTGAGTCCTTAACTAGGACTATAAATAACCTCTAGTCAATTCAAGTCTGTTTCAGGTGCTAAACTTAAGAAAAATTTCCAGTTGCCAAAGCTGCTTGGGTTTCCAAAGTTTGTATCAGAGATTATGGACCGCTATAAGTAGATTTGGTGCCCATTAAGATATTCAATATATCTACTAATGTGAAACAGGGCCATTTCACAATTAATTTATACCATTTCAAATCTCATTTGTGTTTTTTGTAGTTATTGTCTGTATTTAAATGTATCCATATCGAAGGGATGAGAAAGTGAAGTCTTAGAGAAGCAAAAAGAAGTTGTACAAATTAACACTGCATCACCCACCTGCCACAAGCCCAAAAGGCCATTCCATTTCAGACCCTTTCTCATTTTACAGGGAAAATAATATTTCCTTCATTCCTTTCTCTGACTCTTCATGCAGAGATAGTCACTAAAGTGCTTTACTTCCTGCTAAAAACCTTTCTTAATGCCTGACTACCCCAATTTACCTGTAGGGCAAAGTAGGCCAGGGCCACCCCTGACAGATAGCTCCTCGCTGTTGTTCTTTGAGTCAGAACCGACAACTTAGACCAGCCAGCAAGAGGCAGGGAAAAGGTTTCTCTCTCTCTCTTTTTTTTTTTTTTTGCCACTGAGGTGCTTCATCATAACATCGGTAGCTCAACAGCCTTTTCTTTGACTGCAATTTCCTTACCTGAACTCTGACCTTTTCAGCTTCACTCCTCAGCGAGTTAAGGACCCTGATCCAGGAGGCAAAGGAAATGAAGTGGCCCTTCGTACCTGAAAAGTGGCAGTACAAACAAGCCGTGAGCCCAGAGGACAAAACAAACCTGAAGGATGTGATTGGCGCCAGGTTGCAGCAGTTACTGGTAGGAAGAGCCACACCACCTGTTCCTCTGATATCCCCAAGTGAGGCATTTAGACTCTAAGTGGTCTAATAGATTAAATTTCTTTGAAGCACAAGACAGCCCCCTACCCTTATGGTCAGCTCTGCCAGATTGACTAATGTGGGGGAAATAGCTGTTTGAAAAGCATTGCTTGCCCATAAGATCTTGTGTTGTAAAGCCAAATCCAGTAAAAGTGAAGAGTGGTTAGTGGGTCTAACATGAACCCTGTCATCTTGAAATATTTACATATCCTTGGTGGGCCAAAGAAGCAGATTTGATTTCACCATTCCTCACAGCATTTTAATTTTGAAATGCTACTTTCTAAAAGTTGGGTAGCTTAAGAAAATTAATGTGCCCTTGTTTCATCAGTGTGACTTGCTGTCTAAGCTATTGAAATCTGGCATATTCCTTCCCTGAGCCCCACCTAGGGTCCTGTTGACTTTCTTACATCCTCAAGATTAAGGCTGTTCAGGAAGTATCAAGTCAAAGTCATTGACATGCTTATTTCTCAACTCATTTATTGGAAATTAATTGAACTGGTACCTCTATGCCAGATAGGAGAGAGCCTGAGGAGCAGCACAGGAACTCAGATTGCAGCTCGGGATTCAGGCTGTGGTTCTGGGGATGACATAGGGAGAACCATTTTCCTCTTTGATAGCATTGCTTTTTACCCACATTCTCTCAGATGATTGTCAAGGAAGAAAGTTTGCTAGTTTATCTTTTCTCAAATAAAAAATTTATTTGTCTGGAGATCGGGCATTAGAAGCATGATAATATCCTAAAATTTTTACTTTATTGGTTTACATAAGATTGTATTTTTGAGTCATCCTAAAATAAATATATAGACATTGTCTTTGCCCATTCAAGCAAAAATCTAAGAAAGATCCCCTGATCTGTAGACACATTAGATACACAAGAGCATCTTTAGAGACTTAATAGAAACAGTAAAACCCCACCTTTCTCATCCTCCGAAAAAACAAACAAAACAGGTTAAGCAGACTGGGAATTACAAGCAAAGGAAAGTCAATAGTTAAGGAGAACACAATGGTGAGCCAAGGGTTTTAAATAAATGTGGTCAGTATTAGTGGAAAAGTAGAATAAAATAATAACTATAACTTAACTATCATTATAGAATTTACAAAGTGCTTGCATATGCATCGTCTCATTTAATTCTCGATAGCCTGAGAGTGATTCAGATGCTCTTTGACTTACGATGGAGTTGCCCCCAATAAATCCATCGTAAGTTGGAAATATAATAAGTCAAACATATTATACATTAAAAATGCATTTATTAAACCTAACCTACTAAACATCATAGCTTTGCTTAGCCTACCTTAAGCAAGCTCAGAACACTTACATTAGTGCACGGTTGGAGAAAATCGTCTAATATAAAGCCTATTTTGTAATAAAGTATTGAATATTTTGTGTAATTTAGTGAATACTGTGCTGCAAGTGAAAAACAGAATGGTTGTAGTCTCCTAAATGTATATTGCTTTCACACCATCGTAAAGTAACAAAATCACAATTTGAACCATTGTAAATTGGGGATCTCCTGTATTACCATTATCATCCCTCTTTTATGAAATAGGAAATTAACGTGCAGAGAGATTAATTTGCCCAGGGGAACAGACCAGTAAGTGGTGAAATTGTGACTTATAGCCTTCTCCTTCATCGAGCTCCAACTCTCCATCAGGAAGCACCAAGTGAAAAGCTTGAAAACATAGGTAGAAGCCATGAGGTTTGCTTATTGTATCTGAAGTAAGCTGTAGGCCGTCCAGTGACACTTTCTGCATTGATGATGGAAATGTTCTACAACTGTGCTGTTCAATATGGTAGCCGCTAGCCACAGATGACTCTCAAGCACTTAAATTTGTGGTGAACGAGACCAAAGAACTGAATTTTTATTTTAGCTATTTTTTACTCATTTCTATGTAAATAGTCACGTGTGGTCAGGGCTGCCATTTTATTGGACAATGCAGCTCTAAAGCAGTGGCTACGAGTGTGAGACCTCCCGACAATAGATTAGCATCACCTGAAAACTGGTCAGAAATTCAAATTCTTGGGCTCAAATCAAAAACCCTTACTGAATCAAACACCCTGGGAGTGGGAGTCCAGCAATCAGCATTAGACAAGCCCTCCAGATGATTCTGATGCTAAAGTTTGAGAGCCACTGCTGGCAGGGAAGAGTAGAGTGGCGAGCAAGGGGGAAAGGCAGAGAGCGTGGACGAGGATATAGTGGAGAGGGGCAAGGTAAGGAGTAAGGAGAATCCAGTGAGAAGGCTGTAGGAGACCAGCCCAATAAAAAAATCTCTTTTGCATCAATTCTGGGAACTGTTGTTTAGACTGGAGCCCTCCTGCAAAGGCTGATGGTCACTTTACTTGCTTGGAGATCCCTTGTGGAATTAGCCTAGTGGCATATAAGAACCTTACAAACCTTCCAAGGAAGGCGAGAGCAAAATGGCCTCGCAAGAGGGAGTGACTCCTGCTTTGACCTTTGGGCTTAGCAGGTTTCTCTGACTTTTGAACATAGGCTGAGTGCTGGAGATGTGGCACATCACTATATCTGAGGTTTTACTCCCCTCATTCCATCCTGCAATCACCAGATCCCCGAGCCCTGCCTTCAAAGCTGGTAGTGATATTAGCCTTACAAACTGAAAATGATGTTTTTAAACATCATTTAAAAATGTCAGTCCCGCTGCGTTGGGGGTTTAATGTGAGTTGGGAGAGAAGCTGCTCATAGTTGGTAGACTGTTTTAAGAGCCCACTTATGATACCTCCCGCTATGCCTCTCTGTACTACACAAATTTCACCACTGGAGAAATAGAAGCACAGAGAATTTAAGAAGTTTGAGCCCAGCTCACAAGGTCACTCGGTGGCAGCTCTAAGGGGCACTGTCTATTAGGCCTTCTTTAGTCTCTAATGTATTTAATCTGACAGGTTTTTGAACTCTGAGCATCATTTTCTTTAGCCTGCCCAGCAAGCTATAAATTAAGCAACCACACCTCCTAATGACTTTTAGGATGTTCTCCTATTGTGCCGGACTCCAAGTGCACAATTGCTAAACCACTCTGTTTTGTAAATACGGAGAACCATAGCACCCTGTGAGTCAGGCGCTCCTAAAATCTATTTTTAATATCTTAGATTATTAAAAATAGTTTGAATAAATTCCATGATTTGTTTTTGTTTCACTGTATCCCAATCAGGTCAATTTCAATATTAGAGTTTATCAGAGCTGGATGGTCATATTTTCATAACTGATTAATTGTGAAATTCCATTCTCACATAAAAAATAGTTAAAGATTACTGAGTTTGTCTTTTCATGTTTTCTCTCTTACTATAGTTTATTCCTAAATATAAACTTTCTGTGATTTTTTTTTTACCTTGAAATGAATTCTTCCCATAAAATGTTTCCCCTCGGTTTTTCAAATTAGCATTGTACTCAGAGCATAACCACTGTGTCTTTAATTCCACAAATAACAGATCGAAGTTGAGCACAGAATGCTTAAGAAAAAGGCAAGTCACAAACAACTGTTTTCCACAGTTCATGAGTTGGTAAAATTAAGAGTCATTTATAGTGTTATTCTCTCGGGCTGAATTTAACCAAGAAAAATGATACATGTTTTGTGTTTTGCTTTCTGGTCTCCACTGTGTTCCCATTTCCTCCCTCCCCACTGCTCTCCTCCCCTCCTCCCTGACTCTCCAATCCCTTTTCCTTTGGTGTGTGGCCACAGACAGAAATTTATGGCAGGGGCCAACCTCCTTTACACTCCACACAAAGCTTGCTGACTTGAGAGAGTTTGTCCGCGCTCTCCCAGAAAAAACACCTGCAGTAGGCTCCCCGAGAAACGTGAAGAGATGGGAGATTAATGTGGCTGTAATAGCTGGGCAGTGTTTTTGGTATTATGCCCTCTCCCTAGGTAGATGGGTCTTTTCCGAGATGATACCAATTATTTATTGCTGAAACATCTGTTGATAACTGCAGCTGCCCTTGTAAAACAAAGCATATCACGGGGTCACAGGCTACGGGGACCTAAAATCCTACCTCATGCTAGTTTCGGTCTATTCAGCAATACCCTCAAGTCCATGGGTTACCATCATCTTTAATGTCTCATCGTGCCGTAGAAAATACTTTGTAAACACCGAGCTGCCCTGCCCTATAGGCTTTGAAGTATTATTTCATCTTCATTGGTAATTTATATTCCAGGGCCATTGTACTGTGGGAAAGAGAGGGGGAACCTTTTTTGTTTTCCATTTAATTGTATATCGCCTGACACTTTGACCTGTATTATTAGTATTAGTCAGAAAAAGGATTTTCTCCCTCTCTTATTTAAAAATAAAATTTCAAGGGAAAGTAAGCACTCCTTCAGCTCTTTTCACTCAAAACAATGTTTACACTCTGAGAGGGAAAGATGAAAAGCATGAGCAACTTTTTTCAAGTGTCGGAGAAGGGCATTTCAGTCTGTGAAAGAGAACAGTAAGGCCCTTATAAATATCATTCAGCAAAACCTTTGATGGATTTTTCAAAAAGTATTGAAGGCATTTAGCGTTAGCTTCTGTTTAGCTCAGCTTTGGGCCATGGCGGTGGAGTGCTAGCTAGGAAAACCCATAGAATGCTAACTTGCTGCTGAGGTGCGGGGGAAGGACTCAACGTGGATGACACCTTGGGAGTTTTTCTTTCTGTAGTTTTCACTCTTCTAACCAACAACAAAAAATGTCTAGTGAATTAAAAGAAACTATGAAAGTAAAGCTTTCAAAACGTAGAATAAAGGGTGTGTTTGGATTTGCAAGTGGGAACAGATTGGGCTGCAAGGCCAAGAGCTGTGTGATAGCCCCGAGTTTGGACATTGCCTGCACAGGTTTGGGGGTCCTGGTGGTGAAGGAAGACTGGCCCATTTCTGTGGAGGGAGGGGCCTGCTGTCAGTCAGCCCTGGATTTACTCTGGTGCCCACTCACGGAGATACGAGATGATTTTTGTAGGTTGGCACTAAAAGCACAGTCTGAGGACATGAAGCAGGCTCAGAAGGAGGATATTCTTTTTTCCATGTTCTTTTCAACTCTACAACCATGAAAAATGAGTAATCTGATAGCCCTGATGTTGTAAATATTTTTGGAAAGTATCTGTGGTGCCTTGGAGAGATTTGAAGAGACACAGTAATAATAATAATAATAATAATAGTAATAATAATAAATGTTTAGTTGTTTCCTTATGCTATTTTGTGGAAAACCCCTGTGGATGAATAAAGTTTGATCAGTTTAGTCCCAAGAAATTTTTTAACTTTTATTTTAAGTTCAGGGCTACACGTGCAGGTTTGTTACATAGGTAAACTTGTGTCACAGGGGTTTGTTGTACAGAGTATTTTATCACCCAGGTACTAAGCCTAGTACCCATTAGTTATTTTTCCTAATCCTCTCTCTCCTCCCATCATCCACCTTCTGACAGACCCCAGTGTGTGTTGTTCCCTTCTAAGTGTCCATGAGCTCTCATCATTTAGCTCCCACTTAGAGTGAGAACACTTGGTATTTGGTTTTCTGTTCCTGTGTTACTTTGCTAAGGATAATGGCCTCCAGCTCCAACTGTGTTCCTGCAAAAAACATGCTCTTATTCTTTTTTATGGCTGCGTGGTCAGAATATTTTTTCTAATATGTCTTTTCGTATTATCTTGGTGCCTTTGACTTGTTGATATTTTTATTTGTGAACTACTTGAGATGTTAGAGGGGTGAGATTTAAAACATAAATAAACATGAATAAATATAAGAGTTGGTAATTGCAAGATTGCAGAAAATGCTTTAAAAATGCCTAGTGTGATTAACTTGTGAGCTCAGGGGATGGAGGAGAAACTTTAGCAAAAGAAACCAAAGTATGAATGTATTAAGAAATGAAATATCAAGTTAAAGAAAGTTTGGAAGTAATAAACTTCCCCCCATGAATAAGCTCTTGGTTAAAAGATTTCCTTAAAACTAATTTTAAAAAATTTATTCTGGGTGCCGATTTTTATATTAGTAATAGAGGATTCAAAAGCAGTAACAGGTGCTGTTTGGATTATGATTCTTTCAGCATTTTTCATCTTACTTGCTTTGGGGCTTTCATAGCAGAAATCCTTTTCATCAGAATGCAAAAGAAAAAAGAAAAAAAAAAAAACACCACAAAGTGAAGATAAACTCTGCATTCATTCATTCAACAAACTTCAGTGGGTGTCAGCATGTGCCAGACATTTGATAGAACACTGAGAGAAGTGCAGAAGAAAGAGAAGACCCAGTTCATGTCCTGGAAAACTACAAGAACGAAGAGAGAGGGCAATCCTTGTCAAAGTCCGGCTTATTGGAATGGTTCTTCCCATGCATTGACCTCCTAATATGCGGCAGTTGCTCAATCTATGTTCTTTCAGCTATGACGACAACCCTTAAAGAGAAGTGCTATAATTCCCTTTTCACAGTTAAGAAAATTAATGCTCGGAGAAGTGGTTTTTCAAAGTCACAATTTGAACTCCCCATCTCTCTATGGACAGCTCTGTTCTTTCCATTAAAGGGCACACGAGGAGGGTCATGCAGGCTTTTTGTTTTGTTTTGTTTTAAGACAGAGTCTCACTCTCTTGCCAGGGTGGAGTGCAGTGGCGTGATCTCGGCTCACTGCAGCCTCCACCTCCTGGATTCAAGCAGTTGTCCTGTGTCAGCCTCCTGAGTAGCTGGGACTACAGGCACGCACCACCACGCCCGACCATTTTTTGTATTTTCAGTAGAGACAAGGTTACACCATGTTGGCCAAGATGGTCTCGATCTCCTGACCTCATGATCCGCCCACCTCAGCCTCGCAAAGTGCTGGGATTACAGGCCTGAGTCACCACGCCCAGCCTGTGCTGGCTTTTAAGATGTTGAGATACCAGTGGTTGGTCACAGCGGTGGCCAGGGGCCTGATTGCTCCTACTCTTGCCCTGACTAATTCAGGAACCTCTGGATCTTGCCATGATCTGAAAATGAAAGTTTGTCTCAGAAAGAACCTTGCTCCAGCCAAATGTCTGGTGTCTCTGAGGCTGCAACAATTGTATTTTATTTAGGTCCCCTAGATAAGATAGCAGATCAGAAGAATGGAGTATGAGGAAGGGAGCTAAGCTACTTGTCAAAGGCACAAGAGCATGTGGTGACCTGTTGGACAGACGGGGTGAGTGGGCACTGAGTGTAAGATTTCAGTCTCGTGATGTGCAGGGCAGTGATGCCTTTGCCTGAGACAGCACGGCAGGGGAAGCTGGCATGTGCTTCCTGGATGTCTCACAGACATCTGAAACTCATGGCCCTTCTCTTCCCTGCTTTCAAATAAGGTCCCCTTTCAGGGTCCAGTAGCATAAGCTGGGAACTTCAAGGTCATTCTTGTCACCTTCCTCTCCCTTGACTGACATATCCACTCCATCACCAAGCTTAGCAAGTCTTATTTTCTAAATCTCTCCTCAGTTCCCCTCCACCCCATCACTACTCCTGTTGCAGCTGCAGCTATATCTCACCTGGACTCCTGCCACTGATTCCTGAAAAGCCTCCCACATCCACCCCGCTTCACTCCTCCACATCTCTTCTTCATGCACAGAGGTGTTTGTGCAAACTACACCTGTCACCCCAATATGCCTAGGAATGCAAAACTCTGAAAAAAAGCCCACAGGCCCAGCCAGGCACAGCCCTTCCCTCGGCTGCCCCTGCTGCACCATCTCCATCTCATGGCCTCCTTTCAGTCCACACTCTTGCCGGGATTCTTCCATGCACATAGCCGCTCTCCATTCCCAAGACATTCTTCCCTCCCTCCTTTGCCTGATTAATTTCTGTTTATCTCTCCCTTCTCAGCTCATGTCTCAGTTCTTCAGGGAAGCCTGCCCTGATCTCTGGGACTAAATCAAAATTCTCCAGTATAGGCTTGGCTATGAGGTACCATCTTTTCAAAGTTGCAGTTTACATTTGTTTGTGGGGTTTCTTTTATTCCTGTCTCTCTCTTCTGCTAGCTACAAGCTCCATGAGGACCAGGCCTTATCTGTGTTCACCATTATATCCCTGACACTTAAAATGCATACTTTCAATGAATGTAAGTATGTAAGCCTGTGCCTCTATAGAACAGAAGGCAAAATAAACCCCAGTCCACAGGAAAAAGCAGAATTTGTTCAATGGAATATTTCAACAAAAATGTTTCTAAAAGGAAAAGAATAGGCTCTAGTATCTACTAAGCTATTTTATTCTTAAACATAACTAGATTAAAAAGATTGGGAAAAACATATCACTCTTCCCACTTCATCAGTTTGTGGTACACAGTACAGTCAAGAGCCCACTCAATTATTCCATTTGGATGTCCTAGATATCTCAAGTTCAATAGGTCCAAAACTGAACTCATCATCTCTCAACTTCTCCCTCCACTAACCAAACTTTATCCACCTCCAGTGATCACCATATTGGTAAATGGCACAATAAACCCCCAGTTCCCCAAATCAAGACCTTGGCTTTATCTTCCCCCCAACCCTCATTTGTTACCAAATCCTAATAATTTTCCTCTGAGATGTCTCTCAAATACATCTTCCTTTCCCTAATCCTACTGTAACTATTCTGGTTCAGAGCATATCATCTCTTTCTTGGAATATTATTATTATTAGGTTAGTGAAAATGTAATTGTGGTTCTTGCAATTAAAAGTAATTTCATTTATTTGAGACAGAGTATGTCTCTGTTGCCCAGGCTGCAGCGCAGTGCAGTGGTACAATTTTGGCTCACTGCAACCTCTGTTTCTCAGGCTCAAGCCAACCTCCCACTTCAGCCTCCCAAGTAGCTGGGACTACAAGTGCATGTCACCATGCCTGGCTAATATTTTATTTTTTTGTAGAGATGAGTTTCCCAGAACCATGTTTCCTGGGCTGGTCTCAAACTCCTGAGCCCAAGTGATCCACCTGCCTAGGCCTCCAAAGTACTGGGATTGCAGGCGTGAACCACTACACCTGGCCCTCTTCCCTAAATTATATCCAACTCCTCTCCCTAACTCTAGTCACATTCCCTGTATCTGTAAGAACAGGAGGGTCATGCTGCAGACAGATTTAAAAGCAAACAAAGAAACAAACGCTGAGGGGCTGAAAGCAAAGAAGGTTTATACTGTCCTCTTGCTGCATGTCCATCTGAGATCAGTGGGTGGCTCTGCTTTATGTCAGTCTCCTCAGGAGCCCAGATTGATGAGACACCTAACATCTAGGATATGACTGGTTGCCATTGCAGGGGAAAGCAGAAATAAGGAATTGTACACTGGGTTTTAAATGCAATTAATCCAACAGATGTGACCATTGGTCAAGAGAAGCCATGTGGTCACACTACTTTTCACAAAGTCAGAGAAATACAATCCCACCATGTGCCCCGAAGGAGAAGACCCAGAAATATATTGGCAGAGAGTCTGCCATGGCCTGCTAGCTTCTCTCCACAATGCAACTGAAGCATCTTTCCAAAATAGCAGGCTGGCATTCCTGCATACTTAAATTTGGTGCAGGAGGTGTAGGGGAGGGGGAGTTGGGAAAAATCTCCACTAATTCAAAGAAAATAAAACACAAACAAGACAACCATGTAGATCTTACAGAAGTACCTAATACTAATCCTCAACAAGAAAATCTTCTAAATAAATTTGGGTGAACATTTTCATCAAGGTGGTGAGAATACTAGTTACTTTTGTTCTTTATACTTCTTTGATTCTTTACAGCAAACATTGCTTACCATTATAATAAAGGAAGGGAAGAGAGAGAGAGAAAGAAGAAGGATTATTAAACAGCTGTCCTTAAATCTAGACAAGGTCAAATGTTCGAAAACTTCTCACTACTTTTCTAAGAGCAAGTACAAATACTGAAGTGCACACATCTTAACAATGGGGAGGCTAAAGTCATTAATTAAGTGACTCAAGTATTGCATCTTTTCACTGAGTAAAGTAAGAATTTAAAATACAATGTTATTCTTTCCAAACCTTTTCTCTTCCCATTTGGTGGCCTGCTATAAGCTGAGTATCATTATCCTTCTGTTATATTTTTTAGATCATTTTAGCCTGGTGTGCACACACACATACATGTGTGAAATATATATACTGTGTATATAATTGGTATTGAGTACAAGTTATTTCTCCATCAAATGATAGAACATCAAAGCTGGAGAGAAATTCAGAGGTCCTCTATTTCAAGCCCGTTGTTGGGTAGGTGGGGAAACTGAAATCTAGAGAGAATGAGAAGAGGCTCACTAAGTCACACAGCCAGTTCGTGGAAACGATGGGATCACCAGAGCCGGGTTTCCTACTCCTAAATGTGGTGTTTTCTCCCTGAATCTACATGACTGCCTGGCTAGGCAGGCTGTCGTAGGGCTGGGGCAGCCTTGTCCTTGTTGTACTTCTTTTCTCTCTGCTGCCCTATAACCTGCCCCTCTGCCTCTTTCTGTTCGTGTGATTTGACTATTGTATTCTGAGCAGAATTAATTAAAACCAAAATTGTATAATTTTCAATAATCAACATTTAAAACTTGAATTTCTTTTGCTGAACATTATAGTTCTTGTTTTGAAAAGAAGCCAGATAAAAGGTTTAGATGCTTCAAAAATATATTTTATTTAATAAGTGAAAATTAGTTGCCAAGAGAATGGAGCTTTGGAGGAAAATATTAGCCCCAAGGCCTATGTATTTTCAGACTTTAAGGTAGAGTCTGATTAAAATCACCAAGGATTTAAAGCCTGCTCTAAAACTCTGCCAAAAACTGCCCTTTTAATATAGTACTTTCAAGTTTCAATGAAAGATAAATTAAAATGGTGGCTTGTCCTTAAAATTCTACCAAGAAACTTTGGTTGCCACAGAATCAGGCATGCAAGTTATCCCTTTGATGAGGCTAAATCTATGGCATGAATTTCATGTCTCCCCATAATGAGGCCTGAAGACTGAGCCAAGTCCTGGAGTAGTTGATTTGACTAAGACAAGTGGGCTGAGCAACCCAGCTCAAAATGCTAGCAGAAAATGAACAGGTTCAAGTGTTGGGCAGATGAAAGAAAGTGATGATCTTCAGAAAATAAATCCTAGGGATGTGTTCATTCTTTCTGGCAGCAAATAACAGAAACATCACCTCCCAAATCTTGTATGTTAAGAAAATGAGGAGCTGAAATAATATTATCTCCATATATCTGACAGTGTTTATATGAGGTTGAACCATATGAAAGTGTCACCTTTGTATGCAACAAACGTCAAACACCAGCAATTTTATGCTTTTCAATGTGATATATTCTTCACAGCATATAATCTTGATGACAGCCCTGCAAAGTGAAATTTGTTATACTCATCTTACAGATAAGATGATTGGCTCAGAGAGCTTGAGAGATATTTCCAAGCCACATCACCAAGTATACTTCAGCAGGGATATGCCCTGGATTTCCTTCTCCCACCCTTTCATCATGTGTAATCACCTGCCTGCTTCATGAAACAAGATTATCTCACTCACAAGGGCAAAACCCAAGCCTTTTTAAGCTCAGCAAATTCATAGATTTTGAATCAGTACTTTCTCTTATTGGACATATTCGTACAGCACAAAAGAAGTTTACTATTATCCCATGAATCTATTCATTTGAATCAATTGTCTTTAAAACATTTTTATTGCTCATCTCATCAGTAAAAACTTTTACATAAGCACCACATTATACATTTATTTATTTAATGATATGCATGTACTGTGCATTACTATGTATATAGATTTCAGTGGAATAGAAATTTAAGAAGAATGAGACAAAGATTAAATGAATACTTTAAAATAAATTTTAAAGTGCAATATTGGCATGAGAACTTTTTTGTTCATGTTAAGATTGTAACATACTGTGTTCAGTTTTAAAAATCTTGAATTAGTCCTCCGCGTTGAAGATGTAGCTAGTACAGTTTATTTTAATATTTGGTTTTAATGACTGTCGCAGTTGAAAATTTATGTGTCAAAGATGTGTAGATCCAAATAGAAATGGTCAGCTATGATTACAAATTCACATCACTCACATTTCAATCCATCTACCAATTATGAGACATCATTTGTTGAAATGCTGCTAGCAAATTTCTGCGTTCCCTAATGTCAATTGCATGTTTCGGCAAGTTAATCAGAGGATACTTTTTTTAACAAAGGATGCCAAAAATCCATTCAAACTCTTCATTTGGAACATTTTTTTAAATGGGTTAAAATTTTCTTAGTTGTCATGTTTCCTTAGGAAAGAAAGAAAAAAAATTCCCATTTGTGTGTTTTAAAATATGTGATATTTTTAGTACCTAAATCACAATGAAGAAAATACTTCCAACCCTCATTATTTGAAAGATATTTTTCAGAATACCTGTTGCACAGCGTACTGTGGTCAGCCACTTGTCATCACAGAACAGGCTGACACAAAAGCCTTTCATAAAAGAAAAATGTCTAAGCTCCATGTTTGGCTATTCTCTAAGGAACTTTGCCTGGAGGTTTTTGTAGTATTTCCCCCTCTCATTATGAATTATTCCAAAGTATCTATGATTTGTGATACTAGAAACTATAAACCTACTTACCAACTATATAAACTGCAGTACAGTTTGTACAGTGAAACCGTCCAACAAGAGAGTTTCAGTCATCAGCTCCTCCAGGATGAAGCACCATCATGTGCCATCTGTATTGAGTAACTATCGAACATAACAGAGGAAGGTGCTTATGTCAATTCACTTTTTAAAATGTTAGTGAAGCTTAATTTCTTTCTCATTGATAAATTTAAATGGAGACTTTTAGAATTTTCTTTGTATTTTGAGATCTCAGAAACTGATTTCACAATCTCACCCTCAATCCGCTGTCAAAACAATACGTTATTATTTATTGAGCATCTACTAAGTGCTAGGCACCTTACATTTACTCCTCTGTAATCTTCTCAGTCATCTGTGTGGTGCTGTTATTTTTATTTATTTTTTCTTCTTTTGGAGACAGAGTCTCACTCTGTTGTCCAGGCCGGAGTGCAGTGGCATGATCTCAGATCACTGCAACCTCCATCTCCTGTGTTCAAGCAATTCTTGTACCTCAGCCTCCCAAGTAGCTGGAGCCACATGCATGTGCTACCACACCCCGGTATTTTTTTGTATTTTAAGAGAGGTAGGTCATCACCATGTTGCCCAGGCTGGTCTCGAACTCCTCAGCTCAGACAATCCTCCTTCCTTGGCTTCTCAAATTGCTAGGATTATAGGCGTGAGCCACAGTGCCAGGCCCTGTGGCATTGTTATCTTTACTTTATAGATGTAAATGTTAACGTCTAAAGGTTAAGTAACATGCAAAATCACGTAGTGCCTCGGCGCAGCTGAAACCCCTTTTCTTTGCCTTTTCCCACAGCATCTACCTCTAGTAACAGATTTCACTAGCTTCTTCGTAAAAGTAGTCTCAATACTGGCTTCTTTTCCACATATGTGTGTAATCGGTCACATTTTGAAAATATTCTCAGGTCAATTCTGGAGCTTTTTATGTATATTCTCTATGTGAAGACCACAGGCGAAATATATTCCTTTCATGGCTGTTGAAACCCTCCTATCACACTAGGCATGAATTATTAGGTTGGTGCAAAGGTAATTGCAGTTTTTGCTATTGCTTTTAAATGGCAAAAAACTGCAGTTACTTTTGCACCAACCAATGTTTCCATGGGCACTGTATGTGAAATTGAGACCTCTGTGTCTTCTGGAGTCACTGTCAAGTAGAGCTTTAAAAGGGCTTAGAGGCCAGACCCCTAACCTGTCTCAGTAGCTCTCCTATTATATTGCTTTGATCACAGAATTATAACAACTTCCCTTCACTCTTTGTCTAAGGCCATACCTTTGCCTAATATGCTTAAAATGAACATAATTTGTATCTGTTTATGACTTAAATGACTTACGTTAGAGATTCCAAATACTGGTCAACAGGATGAATGAATTAGAATTATGCGGGACATGTATGCGTTAGCTGGGGTGGAGTGGGGAGCAGCTTCTTAAAACATATATATTCCTAGGTCTTACTACCTCGAGATTCTGATTTAGTGGATCTTTATTTAGATCCACGAATCTGTATTGATAAAGCATCACTGTTGATGAGATTGAGCACAGTCAGATGGTATATACATAATTTAATATTGGAGAGTAATAAAGTCTATGATGACAAAGCAGAGTCAAGAGATAGTGAGTGACTATAGATACTCTAATATGATTGTAGAGGAATGGTTAGGGAAGGCTTTTTTGAATAGGTGACTGGAGCCCAGATCTGAATGAGGGAGCCATGCAGATAGCTGAGGGAAGGAGCAACAAATACAAAGACTTGTTGGAGGATGAGCAAAGAGGCTGGAGAATGGTGAGAAATGATGAAAATAAGAGTAAATAGGTCAATGAAGTATTAAGAGGCAATATCATATAGGATCTTATTGGCCATGATAACAGATTTAAATTATTAAATTTTTTTTAAGAGACAGCCTCTTATTCTGTTGCCCAGGCTAGAGCACAGTGGTGTGATCATAGCTCACTGTTACCTCAAATTCCTGTGTTCAAGTGATCCTCCCACCTCAGCCTCCAGAATAGCTGGGACTACAGGCAAGCACCACCAAGCCTGGCTAATTTTAAAAATACATATTTTTGTAAAGACGGAGTCTCCCTATGTTGCCCAGGCTGTTCTCAAGCTCCTGGGCTCAAGTGATCCTCCTGCCTCAGCTTCCCAAAGTGCTGGAATTATAGGCCTGAGCCACGGTGTCTGGCCTAAATTTTATTTTAAATGTGATGGGAAGCCATGTTAAAGTCAAGAGCAGGGAACTGACATGATTAGGCTTACATTTTAGAGGGATCACTCTGCTGTGTAAGGGAGAGAAACACCAGAGGCAAGAGCAGGGACCCTATCCAAGCAAGACTGTAACAGTGGCTTTGACTGAAGTGGGTGCCCCGGAGGAGATGACAAATGGTCAGATCTTACACATTTTTTAGAGGTAGAGCCAACATGATTTACTGATGGATTGGGTGTAGAGGACAAGAGAAAAAAAAGAGTCACAAATGTGGAGTCAAAACTCCAAAGTTTTGTTCTAAGCAAATGAGTGAATGAGGCATCACTACAGAGACAGAGAACACTGAAGAAGAAGCAAGAATGGAGGAAAAATAGAGTTCTGTTTTAAACATGATGAGTTTGAGATCCTGACATCCAACTTGGGCTATGGTGGGCAATTCCATATACGAGTCTGCATTCGAGCAAAGAGAAACAGGATGGTATTTAAACATGGGGTTCATCATCAGAGTTGCTATTTGAGGCCATGGAACAGGCTGAGTGTAGCTGAAGGAGAGAAGGAGTCTCAGAACTGATCGTTAAGGCCTTCCTTGTTCAGAAGCTGGGAAAGAAGCATGATTCAGCAAATCAGAGCAAGGAAGGGAACCAGGAGAATGTGCAATGCCAGAAGCCACCTGAATTTTTTTCTTTTTTAAGGAGGGATTGATTCGCTCAGCTAAATCTTCTAGGAGGTTGAATAATATAAGAATAAATAAATGGTCACTGGATTTGTTAGCAACCTTGAAAAGAATAGATACAATGAAGTGTTCGGGATGAAAATTATAGATTTAAGAAAGAGTGGCAGGTAAGGACGTGAGGACAGTGAGTTTAGACAACTCTTGGGATTGGCTGGAAAGGGCAGCAGAGAAATGGGATAGGAGCTGGAGACAGATGTATGACTGAGAAAGGATTGTTTTTCTCTCTCTTTCTTTTATTTTTACTCTAAGTTCTGGGATATATGTACAGTATGTGCAGGTTTGTTATATAGGTAAACATGTGCCATGGTGGTTTGCTGCACTTATCAACCCGTCATTTAGGTTTTAAGCCCCACATGCATCAGGAATTTGTCCTAATGCTGTCCCTCCCTTTGTCCTCCACCCACCAACAGTTCCCGGTGTGTGATGTTCCCCTCCCTGCGTCCGTGTGTTCTCATTGTTCAGCTCCCACTTATGAGTGAGAACATGCAGTGTTTGGTTTTCTGTTTCTGTGTTAGTTTGCTGAGAATGATGGCTTCTAGCTTCATCCACGTCCCTGCAAAGGACATGGACTCATTATTTTTTGTGGTTGCATAGTATTCCATGGTGTATATGTACTACATTTTCTTTATCCAGTCTATCATTGATGGGTATTTGGGTTGGTTCCAAGTCTTTGCTATTGGGAATAGTGCTGCAATAAACATATGTGTGCAGGTGTCTTTATAGTAGAATGATTTATAATCCTTTGGATATATACCCAGTAATAGGATTGCTGGGTCAAATGATATTTCTGGTTCTAGATGAAAAGATTGTTCTTAAGGTAGATGCTATTACAACATGTTTGGATGCTGATGAGAATGATCTGGAAGGAAATTAATGATGCAGAAGAGAAGGGAGATACAATGTAAAGAAGGATTAGAATTGAACCTATAAGTAAGGTATTGGTATCACACTTACCAGTAAGAGGGTAGATGGAACACATAGGTTCCAACTCAAGAGGGTTGGCAAATTTAGGTAAAAGAATAAAGACCGTCTCTTCTCATTGACTATCTTTTCTCAGTGAAATAACAATCAAGGTAAACAGCTGAGACTCCGATTAGAGGAATTTGGGTTGGGAAGAGAGAAGGAGGTAGAAATGTAGTTCCAATTGCCAGGCAGTAATGGGGGCCATCTTCAGGTTACAATCATAAATTTAAAGCATCATGGTTGTGTTTTTTTCCAGCCATTTTCACTTGCTTAGGTAGAAGCTCAGGTTAGGCAAATAATTTTTTTTAATTTTGGAATTTGGGATGCCAATAAATAACATTGATCTTACCCTCCTGCACTCAGAATCAGCTGAAAGGTAGATACAAAAGAGTAACTTTTACGACTATAAAACAGATAGGGGAATGTGGTTTTCAAAATTCAGGTGTGGGTTGGAAAATTCTTCACTCCAGACTCATCCTGTTCCTGGCAGGCCCCTTCCTTCATGCAAAACAGGCCAGAATGTACCCTCTCCCCTGGCAGGAGGATGTGAAGAGAGGAGAGAGAAAAGTCTGAGCCAGGTATGTCACCCCCATCAGATAATTTGTTTCATCCACAGAAGGGAGGTGAGAGTAAGGACTGGGGAAAGAGCCTGGAAGATCAGCCTCACTCAGCCAGAGTGCTCAACTCTGGCTGCTCATTGGAATCACCTGGGATTGTTAAAAGACACCAATGCCCAGCTGCACTCCAGAGATTCTGATTTAACTGGTCTGGGCTGCCATCTGGGCATCCAGACTTTTGAAAGTCCTACCAGGTGACTCTAATGTGAGTCCAAGGTTTTTCTCTAACAATAAGCATGGTTGACATTTTTCAGAAAAATATAACAGAGGCAGAAAAAGGGAGAGGAGACAAGAATGCTTTTTAAAAGTTATTACATTTACGCACTATCGAATTTAAAGAGGCAAGTGAGGGCATGAGATGACTGATGGGATAGTACAAAACAGTAGGGTCAGTGAATTGTATGGGTGTCCCAGAAAGGTTGTAGAATTGTTGGATTTGTGCTATAGAAGAAGGAAGCTGAAAGAACATGAGATAAAGACCAGAGAATGCAATGCTTAAATTGAGATTCTTAAATGCTGCCAAAATCGTACATTCTAAGGTATGGCCAACCATGAAAGTAGGTGACTAAGGTGGGGTGAAGCAGAAGATAGCTGGAGAAAAGAAGGTCATGGGCAAGAGACACCAGTGTGCTGGAGGAATCATCAATGTGGATGCTGAAATCACAAAGAATGATGACTGGACTCATGCTAGCCATAGCAACCTGGGCATCAGAAGAGAGGTAAGGCGTGCAGGTCCCTAGCTCCCAGCCATGAGGTTCACAGGGATCCTGGTGAGATGGTTGCCTATTTTGATCCTGCTTTCTTTACCCTTTAACAGATGGCCAACTCCATATACAGTAGATCTGAGAAAGGGAGAGACGATCCAAAATATTACCTTTAGATATTAAGATAGAGAAAAAGCTTACAACTGTTTTTCAGAAGGGGTTGAATCTGCATTTTCTATTGGTAAAAGTGAAAGAAAGGCCAGAGAAATGTTTACAGGCCCTGGGCATAAACCTTAAGAAAGGTCAGTTTTTTCTTCTCACCTCCTTGTCACATTAGTGGGTGGACAAATATGGAGCATGCCATGTTTGGTCATCCATTGACTTGAGTCCACCAGTTTGATCTGTACCACTTGCACTCTGCTTTTACTATTGATGGATAACTATGCAGACGTCAATCACTTTTCATATGTTCATTTTGCTAATTCCCCACCTCCCTTCCATCTTTCCCTACCTTTTGCCAATCTCCCAATTTGTTATGCAGCAATAATTTCCCCTCACACCGCTCCTGCCAATTGCAGTGCCAGATGGCTTCAGTTCTGAGCCCCCTCACCCAGCCCCTCCTTGAGAACAGCTGCCATTGTCATTGCTGTGAACACATCACAGCTTTGAACCCATAGCTGGGACCTAAACTTGATGCTCAGCATCGGGAGGGGCTGGCGCTAATGCAAGGAACCATGAAAACAGCATACACTTTTCCTTGCTGCTGTTCAGCAAGAGCCCTTAGAAAAGGCTCTTTAGCATTTTTTCAATCATCTGTGTATCAAAATCTCATTGTAGAGTTTAATTTCTTTACCACCTGACTCAGCTTCCTGGCCATGAAGTTCCCTTTGAGCCTTAAACGCAATTAGAACCCTGTTATTTCCCATTCTGAAAACAGATGTGAAAAAACAACTGTGTGTGTGTCTATGCGTGTGTCTGTGTACATGCATTTGTGAGCCTCTCTCTTCAGAAATCCAGCACATTGTCTCATCCACATCCACATATTTTTATGTAAACATGATCACATAACAGGAAAAATACAATTTGGTTGCTGTTTGGACAATCTTGCCCTAAGTCAGCCTCCGAGGAAAAATAAAGGATTTTTCCTTTATTTTTAGGTAGTGTCACAGTAACAGAATTTTAGTGTTGGGGATCTGGAGCCATACTATGTTCATCCCAACACTAAAATTTGTTTTTGATCTGGAGCCTGTTTGTTTTTGTTTTTGATCTGGAGCCATACTATGTTCATCCCAACACTAAAATTCTGTTACTGTGACACTACCTAAAAAGATCATATTTTTGAGTCCTCTGTGATGGCAGGTCAGTCGTGGGCCTAAAAACCCAAACAAAAAGAATCCTGAATCAAATTCCATGTAGACCAATATGCATTTCAAAGGCATTGCCCATGTAGTCAGTGGGTTAGGGTTTTTGTGTTGTTTTCTTTTTCTTTCTTTTTTAGAGGGTGGGGGAGGGAGAGGGGCTCTCTTTCATGTTAATCTAATTGTGCATAACCCAGGCACATTTTACCATGTAGGGAAACTCTTTAGCGTCCCTTCCCTACCACACACTTTGGCCCTCTTTCATTTTTCTCCTTCTGATGTCAGAGTGCCCCCCGCCCCCTCCCCGGCATACATTTTGGGAAGATTCCCAGGATGATGATGTATTCTGCTTTGCTGCTGAGGAATTTACTATCCCCTTACTTGGCAGCAAATGAAAGTGGGTATTAATTTCTCAGAGTGCTGGTAGAAACACGACAGAGGGGCTGCAAGAATGATACCCACCTAAATCCGTATGTAGTGCACAGCATGCTGCCGTTTCAAAAGGGAAAGAGAAAAGAAAATGAAAAGAAAAGATTCTCCTGAGTTGACTTCTCTGCATTTTGCATCGTTAGGTCTTGGAGAGAGATGCGAGAGGTTTGGGCCCTGAACAGAGTTAAATTATGCAGCTTCGGGGATGCCAGGTCCTCCAGAATAGGATGCTTCGTTTAGATTTTCCACAATGCTATTGAAGTGCTTATTTTCCTCCTGAAGAGACACAAACAGATGCAAACTTCTGTAAACACTTTAGAAATGAATTCAGTGAGTTTGGCCTCTCAGCAGTGCTCAATAGCTGACAGAAAAATGTCTAATTAGTGCAAGTGGAAATAATAGGGCCACTTGGATTCCTTCCATCCTCCTCCAAGTCTACTTTTCCAAGGAACTCAAAGGCCCTTTTGTCTGGCAGGTCACCCTCTCTCAGGCTTTTGTGCTCCAATCTATTAAGAGTAGAAGGGGGAAAAATAGATTAGGCAATGTTCTCTGCTCAAATATATGGCGTGTTCTTGAGGGATGCAGAATGGGGTGTTTGCAGCATCAGTTTACAGGTGCTTGGGGAGGGATTCCTCCATTGGCGACAGCCAAAAGCAATTCGCACGTGTGTGCTGAGAAGGCCCCCTTTCAAGACCCAGCTTTCCCTCACCAAGTGCCACAGAGCCCGCTCATTTTCCTTTTCCTTTCTCAGTTTCCAGTAACATCAATCCTCAGAGTCGGTGAAGAGAAGAAAGAGATTGAAAAAAATGAGAGGTTTAGCCATTCTCTGAGATAAGCCTTGTAGGTGTTACATTCATGACCCATTATTTCTGTTTTGCTCTATTGAAACTTCCACTGAAACTCACTTTGGGAGTTTGTCTGTGCCTGTTTATGTCTGATCATACAAGAGAGTGGAAATGAGTAGCTGACTTCTTTCCATTTTTTTCATAGTGTTCCATGTCATTTATTAAGCACCCACAATCTACCAAGCTCTGTGCTGAGCATTTGACCCACACTTCCTCTAATCCTGAAACAGCACCACACATGAATATTATCCACATTTCACAGATGAGGTCATTGAGAATACAGTGGTTAAGTAACTTGCCATGGCAAATAAGTGCTAGAGCTAGGAAACAAACTGAGATACCCGTGGTTTCATCTCAGACTTTATATCGCTTTAATCTGTAAACGTTTGACTTGGTTCAATTTTTATATCTTCCGTGTCTCTACTGCATATACCTAATTTTTACTCTACCTTCTTGAACTGTAATCTGGGAGTCACTTTCTATTGATTTCTTTTTCTGTGCAATCTGGGCTTCTTTCATACCTGGCAATTTTCAACTGAATGCCAGATTATAAATTTTACCTTCTTGGATTATGAACATTTTGTGTGCCTATAAATATTCTTGAGCTTTGTTCTGGGACTCAGTCAAGTTAGGAAATAATTTGATCCTTTTGAAGCTTTCTTCTAAGGTATCAGAGTTGGCCAAGAACAGTCATAGTCAAAGCCTAATTTAGTCTCCCTACCAAAGCAATACCTTTCTGAATACTCTACCCCATGTCCTGTAAATGACAAGACTCTTCTACACTGGGTGATAGAAACACAAGCTGCTTGAGGCCTAAGAATTGTTTCCTAAGAAAAACAAGCTGCTTGAGGCCTAAGAATTGTTTCCTATGTTCATTTCAGGTGGCTTTTTCCCCCAGCTTTGGGTGGTTTCTTTCCATGCAGAAGCTGATCAGTATTCTGCTGAAGACTCAAAGGGGACCCTCTGCAGACCTCTGAACTTGCTTTGTGCAGCTATTTTCTTCTGGTACTCTGCCCTGTGAACTCTGGCTACCTTGGCCTCCCCAGACTCCAAGAAGCTCTGTCTCATAACTCAGGGAGACCATTTCATAAAGGATGCCACTGCACTTACTAAGTATCCTTGTAGCTCACTGTGAGGAGTGCCCAACTGTAGTGATCCCCAGCTATCACCAAATCATCATTTGCTCTCATAATACCAACTTTTGCTAGAGAATATCAAAGCACAAAAATTAAAAGCCATCTCCCGGGAAGTTTTCTTTCCTGTCTCTCATTTTTAAATATGTAACAAGAATACTCTTTTCATTTGGAATTTGTTTTTATTTGTCCTCGTTTTCCTTTTCATAGAATTTTCTCATTATAATGAAGGAAGTGGGGCCCCTAAAACCACTGTTTGGACTCAACAGTGAGTTCAGCCCCAGCTTTAAAGACCCAACTTTTTTGTTTTTTTGAGACGGAGTCTTGCTCTGTCACCCAGGCTGGAGTGCAATGGCACAATCTTGGCTCACTGCAACCTCCCCTCCCAGATTCAAGCAATTCTCCTGCCTTAGCCTCCCAAGTACCTGGGATTACAGGCACGCCCCACCACACCTAATTTTTTTGTATTTTTAGTAGAGATGGGGTTTCACTATGTTGGCCAGACTGGCCTTGAACTCCTGGCCTCATGATCCACCCGCCTTGGCCTCCTAATGTCGCTGGGATTATAGGCATGAGCCACCACGCTTGGCCAAGACCCAACTTCTTATTCTCAGATTAGGCACTGCTCCACAGAACCCTGCTCAGGCCACAGGGGAAAAGCAGAAGATGAACTGATGCTCAAGAGACTTGTGTTCCTCAAGTATTGCAAAGATGTGGAGAAAATGGAACCTGTGCACTCTTGGTGGGCTTGTAAAATGGTGCAAACTCTGTGGAAAACAGCATGGATGTTCCTCAAAAAATTAAACATAAAACTATCATGCGATCAAGCAATCCCACTTCTAGGTATATATCCAAAAGAAGTAAAGCAGGGTGTTGAAGAGATATTTGCATACCTATGTCCATGGCAGCACTATTCACAACAAAAAGAGGTGAAGTCACCCAAATGTTCACTGATGGATGAATGAGCAAACAAAACGTGGTATATACATACAATGGATTATTATTCAACCTTAAAAGGGAAAACCTTAAAAGGAAAGCCTGCCACATGCCACAATATGGATGGACCTTGAAGATATCATGCTAAATGAAGTAAAAAGACTAATGCTGTATGAATTCACTAATATGAGGTATCTAAAGTGGTCAACTTCATAGAAGCAGAAAGTAATGTTGGAGCTCAGAAAAGGACACTCCAAAGTAAGACATTTTGGCATGCTGAGTACTTTGAAGTAAAGGAGATTGAAAGACCCCAGAAGCAGCCTCAGAAGCAAGTTCTCTCTGACCTTCTCCTGCCCTCCTCTCTCTCACTCCTCTTTCACCACTAAACCAAGTCATAGAAACCACAGAATTCCTCTTCCTCAAGGCAAGTCATAGAAGTTAGAACTCCTCTCCACCAAAGCAAGTCATAAAACCTAGAAATATTACTCTAACCTTTCCCTACCTTTCTGTGTAGAGGCTGGCCATAAAAAAATTCTCTGTCCTATATTGTCTGATAGTAGATTATAAGACCTGTACCTGGAAGGAAGGATACTAGACAGATAGGCTGAGAAAAATCTCACCAGATAGGTCTTGCTGAGTCCCATTACACCTAGTCTATTATGATTAGTCATACTCCTACATGGCTGTGTATTCTTTGTCAAATTTAAGCCTTAAAAATAGGCAGTTTTTTCTGGGCCTTTGGGTCTTCATTTCTAAAGGCTCCCATGTAACACCAAACTTTGATTAAATAAATTTGTTATGCTTTTCTCTTGCTAACCTGTCTTGTATTATAGGAGTGTCAGCTGTGACCCTTATCATGGGAGAGGAAAGGTGTCACACCTCTTAACCCCTACAGTAGAATGGTGGTTGCCAGGAATTGGAGAGAGTGGAAAAAGGGGAGTTGTTGTTTAATGGGTATAAAGTTTTGGATTTGCAGAGTGAAAAATGTCTGAAGATTTGTTTTGCAACAAAGTGAACATACTTAACACTACTGAAATGTATACTTAAAAATGTCAAGATGGTAAATTTTATGTTATGCATTTCTTACCACTGTGAAAGAGAGAAACCAGGAATAGTGGCTCATGCCTGTAATGCCAGCTACTCAGAAACTGAGGTGGGAGGATCACTTGGGCCCAGGAGGTTGAGGCTGCAGTGAGCTATATGATCAGCCACTGCACTCCAGCCTGGGTGACAGAGTGAGATCTTGTCTCTAAAAATTAATTAAAAATAAGTAAATAAAAATAAAAGAGAGAGAGAGAGACTTGAATTTTTGCCTAGCGCTGACTCTTTTGATTTTATAACTTTGGAAAGTCACTTAATCTTGCAGCTTCAGTTTCCTTTTCTTGTTTAGACTTTAGAGTTACTATAAAATTTAAATGTCATAGAGGTGTGTGTGAACATTTTTCACAGACTAGATGGTCCTACACAAGTGGAAACCATTATTCTCAGTGAGGAAAGAGTGGGAATCACCTCTGGAGAATAGCCTGCCTCTGAACATTGCCGCCCGAGTAGTTACTGCAGCTTCCCTAAAACTAAAGTGAGACACCAATAAGAATGGAGAACAAGGCTGGGCGCAGTGGCTTATGCCTGTAATCCCAGCACTTTGGGAGGCTGAGGCGGGCAGATCACAAGGTCAGGAGTTCGAGACTAGCCTGGCCAACATAGTGAAACCCCATCTCTACTAAAAAATACAAAAATTAGCCGGGCATGGTGGTGAGCACCTATAGTCCCTCTTACTCAAGAGGCTGAGGCTGGAGACTCACTTGAATCCAAAAGACAGAGGTTGCAGTGAGCCAAGATCGCACCACTGCACTCCAGCTTGGGTGATAGAGATGAAAAAAAAAAAAAAAAGAAAAGAAAAAAAGATGGAGAGCAGAACTAGAAATCAAGCATGCATGGAAGTGTAACATCAAAAAGAGGGCATTCACAGGCTATCTGAGTACCCCCCAAGGTCCATAGCCACAAGCAGGGTGGCAGGAATAGTGTTGTTCCTTCTAAGCAAAAGTAGAAGGAAGGCTGGAAGTGGCAGAAACTGCAAGTACTGAAGATAGTAGCTGAAAATACAAAACAAAGGACTATATCTACGTGTCTTTAGCACAGGAAGGACCCTTGCTGAGAGACTGGCCTTAGTAGACACAGCTGGCCACATATAAAACCATCAATTTGCTTTTCCATCTTTGATTTACATTTTATGAATGCCAATGACAGACTTTTTTTTTTTTTTGAGACAGAGTCTTGCTCTGTTGCCCAGGCTAGAGTGCAGTGGCACAATCTTGGCTTGCTGCAACCTCTGCCTCCTGGGTTTAAGTGATTCTCCTGCCTCAGCTCCCGAGTAGCTGGAACTACAGGCATGTGCCACGACGCCCGGCTCATTTTTGTATTTTTAGTAGAGATGGGGTTTCACCATGTTGACCAGGCTGGTCTTGAACTTCTGATGTCAAGTGATCCACCCATCTCAGCCTCCCAAAGTGCTGGGATTAAAGGCTTCAGCCACTGCGCCCAGCCAACAGACTTTTTCTCATTTATGAAACTTGTATTTTTCAGATTGATGGTTTATTTGACAAAGTAGAAGTTTTGAGCATTGCAATTTTTGTTAGGCTTTTTCTGGTTGGAAGGAACAGAAGCTCAATCAAGTAAACACATAAAAGGGGGTGTGCAATATTTTGAAAATACATGTGGCATACTAAACGAGACATGTAATTCCTAGAATGGCACTCATGAAAACGTGGACTGGTATTCAGAGCCATTCTTGGATCCTCCCTTGTGTTGCCCATAAACATGGCTTGGCCATACTCTACTTTCTTTCTATCCTTCAACAACAGGCAAATTCTTTCTATACTTTTTAGTTCAGATTGATACATTGGTTTTTTAAAGCCTGGCCACAGAGTCATGAGGGGTCAGGTTATCAGGTAGCTACTCTTGATCAGGTGGCCTTGATCTGGTTGTGGGGTGGAGAAAAAAGGGTGTCAAGGCCAAGTAGCAAAATACGTGGCCACCTCAAAGACAGGGGCTGTGGGCACAGCAGTTTCCCTAGAAAGGGTTATGGTGTGCCTTAGAAAGGCAGTTATTCATGTCAGGGTCTTTGGGAAGATCCGATCAATAGTACCTCTCTTCCTCTCCTGGATTCTGAGCAAATGGAGAAATAAAAGAAAAGAGGCAAACAAGAGATGAAATAGTACCCTTATTTCTGATAAAGGGAAAGTTAGAAGATATAGCTTTGTATTGGACATAGGGAATCTGCTAGTGGAACCCCAAAATTATAAAGACTTCCCCATTTAGTCACAGGAACAGGGCCAAGCAGAATACTCCATGTAGGGCAGCTTACTAGACAAGACTTATGATATAGATAAGTAACAACAAATTGCTGTTTCCTTTGGACAGCTTGTTCCCAAGAGAAAAAAGGGAGAAGTCATACACGCCCACTTTCTTCTAAAATTTACCGGTCAGATTAGTCACTCCACCCCTCATGGAGCAGAGTGAGGAAAGTGATAGAAAGAGGCCGGGGATGCTAGGGTCATAGAGCTCCTGTCACATGCAAGGAAACATCAAGAGGAGAGAAGAGATATTCTCCCCAACAGTTGGCAACTCTATCCCAGTGAGAGCAATGATTGACTCAGACCAAAAAGATAAGTCGAGTAAAAAATTATATACTTAATTAACACATTGATAGTTTAAATATCTTAACAGGTTAAGTAAGCATCAGTTTTAAAACGGAAGGATTATTGTGCTGGTATTTGGCAGGCATTACCTGACTGATGAAAGCCTGTGAATACAAATATTCTGTAACCAATTATGTATACGGCATTTATTAACATAGTAGTAAATATCAGATAATTGACTCAAAGAGGACCCTCTGCAGATCTCTGAACTTGCTTTGTGCAGCTCTCTTCTTCTGGTACTCTGCCCTGTTAACCCACCACGTGGGCCTTTCCAGACTTCCAGCAGCTCCATCCAGCTTCCTAACATGGAGTCAGGGCAACAAGGGAGCATGTAGGATCTGAATTTGGACCTCCTGTGTTCAAACCTCAGCGCTTAGTCACAGGTCATGTGACCTCAGCATATCACTTCACCCCTCTGCATCTCAGGTTTCCCATCTTACAGATGAGAATAATAATGGCTTGTTTTTCTAAGACCACCAGAGCCAGCACAAAAGAACCAGCAAGTAGGCAAAGGTCAGGAGCAAAACTGCAAGTTTATTTTAGTAACCTAAGGTGTGGAGAAGAAGTCTGTGGGCCTCCGGCAAAGAAGGCCGGCAGAGTTCCCCTCCCCCAAGCTCTCGGACGGAGTTCCGACAGTCCCCACAGCAATGGGAAGCTGGGCAGTCCGCCTGGCTCAATGGCGGAGAGCGGCTTTTCTAGGAGTGGGAGGGCAATAGGTGGGGCATGGGCGTGTCAGGGACATTCCGCAGGTGCGACCAGGTAAATCTTGGTCTCTTCGGACTGACGTCACCTGGCGCATGCCCAGTTGGTCTGCACCTTCCCGGGTGGCCGGCTGCATTTTCCCGCGCGGGAAAAGTTGGGAGGGGGGATGAAGAACCCGGATGTGCACCATCTTGCTTCCGTTCGTCCAAACAAATAATAGAACCTGCCTCTTAGGATTGCTAGGAGGATACTGAATTAGTGCATATAAATCACCTAGCACTGTGCCTGGCACCTGGTTTTGCCTAGTAAGTGTTAATACTTAGGAATATGTGGTGATGAAAGCAGTGCTTTGTGTAGTAACATTGTAGTAGGAAAATAGGCAATGCTTAAGAGGCTTTCTAGGCTTCATGTGTGAACAAACATGCACAGAAAGCACTCAGCATGATTTAGTTTAGCATAATAATCAATAATAGCATTTGGGTGATAAACTCATTTACGCTACTAGCTATGTAACCACTAAATCAAAGGTCTTTAGTACAACACGCTAGCAGAGCAAACGATGATGATGTTTTTTCATAAAAACTTGATTATTTATTTCTACTTCTCACTCTTTATGTTACACTTTCATTTCATGCCGGGTTTCTTCTTTTTCTTATTTTATTCATTAACGAAACATGATATAAATCAAATATGGACTGTTATCTAAAATTCCATATTTCTTCCTAATTAAAATGTAGGCAATAAATGAAGCAGAGTATCATGAACTAATGTGGAAGTTCTCCTAGATGATGGTGATTGAAAGAAGAAAACAGCAGAACAATATGTTTAGTGTGAGGTCATTTATGTATGAAAGAGAGAGAAAGAGACAGGAAAGGTAGGAGAAGGCAAAGCAAGACAATGATCAATTAATATTTAAATATAAATAAAAGGATAGAGGTTCTGGAAGGATCTTCTCTCCCAAACCATTGTCAAGGAGAGTTGGAGCAGTAGGAGAAGAAATAAAATAAGGGGTGGGGAAACTATGGGGCGCTTTTACTTTTTACCCTACATAGTTTTTGTTGTTGTTGTTGTTGTTGAGACGGAGTCTCACTGCACTCACCAGTGCAGTGGCTGGATCCTCTGCCTCCTGGTCAAGTGATTCTCCGCGTCAGCCTCCCGGGGACTACAGGCGCCCATTACCATGCCTAGCTAATTTTTGTATTTTTAGTAGAGACAGGGTTTCACCATGTTGGCCAGGCTGGTCTCGAACTCCTGGCCTCAAGAGATCCCCCTGCCTCAGCCTCCCAAGGTGCTGAGATTACAGGCATGAGCCACCATGCCTGGCCCTACCTTTTACCCTATGCACTTTAGTATTGTTTGAGTTTTTAACAACAGGAAGTATGCATTTATCGCTTCTATAATTTTATAAATGTAATGGGGGAAACTGAATGAAGAAAATAGTATTTTATTGCACAATTGAACTGGATTTTTCCGTTTTCTTTCTTTTGGTTCAGCTGCCTAATAAAGTATTTTTCTCTTCCTAGCTGTGGGTTTTGTTGTATTAATGAAAATGCCTCCCTCCCACTCTAAGCCTGGCCCTCAGCCTGCCGGCGTTTCCGCCTGGCTCAAGATCTTCCACGCTGTTCCTCCAGGCGTCCCTGAGGGCCTCCATCCTCGCTCAGGACTGTGCGGCTGCGGCAGCTATTGTGTTCTTGGTGGACCGGTTCTTGTATGGGCTCGACGTCTCTGGAAAACTTCTGCAGGTCGCCAAAGGTCTCCACAAGTTGCAGCCAGCCACCCCAATTGCCCCGCAGGTGGTTATTCGCCAAGCCCGAATCTCCATGAACTCAGGTAGGCTCCTTCCTGCTGGCCGCCCCCGCGTCCTCGGTGTCTGCAGCTCCCCTTCCCTCCCGAGCTACTTGACCTCTGTGGGACACCCGGAGCACCCGGACCCTGCGTGCCATCTTTCCGAGCCCGGGGCTCCCCTCCCCCGCCCCTGTGCCCTTCCACCCGCCTCTTTGCCAGCACAAAGGCCCTGGCATAAAGGGTTTCAGAGCCAAAAGCAGTAGAGAAAATTGTGAAAGGGTGTGGAAAATACTAATTGGAGCTTTTGTCTTCTAACAAATCTGTCCTGCTGCTTTCAAACAGGGGTATCTGAATTGCTATACTTCTGACCAAGAGTCTTTAAAAAGCAGATTAGAATTCTACTATTTTCTCTTCGCTCTCCTGTCTCCTTTCTGTAGGGCCACTTGACTAAGCTAACAATAGAACTGACAAACCCACTGAAGTAATTTGAGGGTTTTTTTCATCATTCAGAACACCGGTACAGTACCTGATTAGGTCTTAAAGTATCTTTTTTTTTTTTTTTTTTTTTTTTTTCTTTGAATGAAATGAAAAAGGAGGCTGACATTCTAACTTAAGATGTGGTGTGGAGGAGGGCCGGAGGGGAGGGGGGCCTGCTATGCATTACTGCAAGGTCCACTTCCATAGAATTCTTGAATTATTTAAACTGCTGGTAGCCATTAGATTTAGAAACGTGTAGCCTGTTATTCCTGTTTCCAAGACTGAAAAAGTAAAGGATGAAAAGAGAAGGCAAGTTACCCCTACCAGAAATGGGACTGGTTCATTTTCTGATTGGTTTTAGCTATTGCTATTATTTTAATAACTCTGGTCTTTAAGAGGTTAAAATCTCTTTACTTCATTTCCTTTGAAAAGGAACTGTACTAACTATGCTAAATAGGACAATTGCTGAATGCAGAGAGGGACAGAGACAAAAGGACATGGGAGAAATGGGCTAGTGGAGGTTACCTTTTCAAAAGCCCAAGTTCATTTACGCTCAAATTCTTGCAACTGTGCATAAATTGTGCATGTCTTGTTATTTACTTATCTCAAGTAACTCAGGGACAGAGTTGAGCTTAGGAAAAATTTCTTCTTTCAAATGCTCCTGATGTAATTTATAATGTCTGAGACATGAAAGAAACCTAACAACTGTTGTTCCTTCTGATGGTGTCAGATGGTAATGATGTATGAGCAGGTCATTCTCTGAGGGGAACAGAGTGGCGAAGGCTGGAGGGTGCAGGCAGGGTTCTAGTACTGGTTCTCATCAAGAAGAGCTTGGAACAGAGAAATGTAGCTTATTTTCTGCCATACAGCATTGCTATAGTGTGACGTGAAAACTGAGGTCAAATGGTAAACAGGGGCGTTGATAGCTTTGCTTTTACATGTCCAAACTGATCTTTCAGGTTCCCATTTTTGTTTTTGTTTTGTTTTTGAGACAGTCTTGCTCTGTTGCCCAAGCTGGAGTGCAGTGGCCTGATCACAACCCACTGCAGCCTCGACTTCCGGGGCTCAGGTGATGTTCCCACCTCAGCCTCCTAAGTAGCTGAGACTACAGGCATGTGCCACCACACCCAGCTAATTTTTCTATTTTTTGTAAAGACTGGGTTTCACCATGTTGCCCAGGCTGGTCTCAAACTCCTGACCTCAGGTGATCTACCCACCTCAGCCTCCCAAAATGCTGGGATAACAGGTGTAAACTGCCATGCCTGACCAGGTTTCCTTTTTTGAAATTGGTTTTGGGAGGGTTTTAAAAATTATTTCTCTCAAAGTTCTAATCAGGTGGTATAGCAGTTTTCTCCTGATGACGAGAAAGCCTTGGTATGATCACGATGATCATGATGATGCTCCTCTACTCACATTATCCTGTGTCTAACATAAAGGTCCTGGATCTCTTTCCCCAATAGTTGGGATTGTCTTTTCCTCAAAGACACTATTAGAATTGCCACAGAAAGACAAATATAGCCTCAGAGTTAAGTCTTCTTGTGTAAATGTCTGCCCCAAAACATCTGGAGCCTCCACCTACACTGGCTGTCTCAGAGACAGAGAAGGACTGGGACTGCGAGCAGGGATGGTTTAGGAGTAACAGAAGAAGATTTGCTGAAAGGAGGCCCTTAGGCCAAGCACTTAGGAATCGTGGGGTGGAGAAGTGAAAGAGATTGTATAATATTGTAAGGGGTAAGGAAGAAAAACAAAGGTAATACGAGAGAGAGGACAGCAGTCTTGCTATTATCCTTCTGATCCAGCTCTTCCTGGTATCCACCACAGGGTTCCATCCAGTCAAACACTCAATGTAGTGGGATGTCAGAAGCAAGAGAAGACTCACAAGGCCGGGCACAGTAGCTCAGGCCTGTAATCCCAGCACTTTGGGAGGCCAAAGTGGGCGGATTACCTGAGGTCAGGAGTTCGAGACCAGCCTGGCCAACATGGTGAAACCCCGTCTCTACTAAAAAATACAAAAATTAGCCGGGCGTGGTGGCAGGCACCTGTAATCCCAGCTACTTAGGAGGCTGAGGCAGGAGAATCCCTTGAACCCGGGAGGTGGAGGTTGCAGTGAGTGAGATCGCGCCATTGCACTCCAGCCTGGGGGACAAGATCGAGACTTCGTCTCAAAAAAAAAGAGAAGACTCATAAGGCCTGCTCACCTCACTTTTGCCTGAAATTAGGAGATAAAACCTTTCAAACCACAGTTACAGATAAAGACTCAGATTTCCAATTCCGTCAACATGGAGGACTGAGCAAGTGCAGTCTTTTCCCATTACAAATACATAGATATGGTGAATTAAAGATTTGTAGGTACCTGAAACAAAAAGTATTTAAAATCACAGCAGTTGACTACTGCTTACGACACATAGCCAAAGGAACTTACACTTGAGCAAAGACCTCAAGGGAAGGGGCTGTCATTTTAATCCCTGGGCAGAGATGAGAGACAGTTGCTTTGTGCCCATGTGAGAAGTAAAATATTTGCATCAAGCTGGAATTCTTAAAGGTTTGCACAGGCTATAAAAGGAGACTGAACAATCCCACCAGCCTGCACAGGGAAGTTACAAGGACGCTTGCTGTCTGCCCAAGCTCTGGAATGGAGGGGAAAAAAAACTCCCCTCTAAAATAAAAATCTCAACTCTGTGCCAAATTTGAGTGTGGAGTCTGAATTTACTCTGCCCACAAAGCAGAAAACCTGCCATCAAATAATTAAGAAAAAATATTGTTCAAGACTGAAATTTCTGGACCCCAGGAGATCAAATGCAAAACTATGCTCTAGAGAAGTATCCACATCCCAGGACCTTGGGAATCTCACAGGAAAATATTCTTGGCTAAAGATGACCTTACCTTAAAATTTATAAGCAACAGGCTGGGTAGTGGCTCACGCCTGCAATCCCAGCATTTTGGGAGGTCAAGGCGAGTGGATTACCTGAAGTCAGGAGTTCGAGACCAGCCTGGCTAACATGGCGAAACCCCGTCTTTATTAAAAACACAAAAAATTAGCCTGGTGTGGTGGCAGGTGCCTGTAATCCTAGCTACTTGGGAGACTGAGGCAGGAGAGTTGCTTGAACCCGGGAGGCAGAGGTTGCAGTTAACCCAGATCATGCCATTGCACTCCAGCCTGGGTAACAGTGAGACTCTGTCTCAAAAAAAAAGAAAAAAGAAAAAATGAGAAAGTAATGGTAATTGATGAATTGATGGGGAATTCCACACAAAACAGGCAGAGCATACAAGTTCATTTTTATATAGACAAGATACAAGAACACAACCACAAAACCGTGACTGAAGAGCGCAGAACACCCTCCCAGTCGGTGAGATAAGCTTTTGGCATTTCATCTGCTAATAAGGGTGTCCAACTGCCAACCAGACTGCTTCAATGGGGTGAAAAAGATAAAATAAATCCTTAGAAAAATGAAGTAAAAAACAAAGATACAAAAATGCAAGCTTAATGTATTTATTATTATCAGTTTCAAGAGTTATACAATTATTTTGGCAAATGATAATAAAAATTTCTAAATGCTCACTCTCAGTGTTTCACTTAATCTCCTCGATTCAGGCCAGCAACAAAAAGACACAAATAGCAGTGCTCCAGAGTAGTGCTCCCCAAACTTCTGTGTGCTCTGAATCCCCTAAAGATCTTATTAAAATGCAGATTCAGATTTAGTAGATCTCTGGTACGGCCTGAGATGCTGCTGTTCTATGAACCTTGCTTGACTAGCAAGGGATGATCCAAAGATTCTAATCATGTGCTTGGCTGCCCACCAGGGACAAATGACCACTAACAACCTTAAAATTAAGGTACATTTTCTACAGCCAGTTTCTCAGATATTCCAACCCCATAACTGACCTACCAGAAATGTACTCCTGCAATACCAGTAACAGTGGGGGAAAAAATTATGGAACTGGAAACTGTATTTAAAGAAAATTTTGAAAATGAAGCACAGAGAGCTAAGTAGATGAAAATATAAAAGAGAAGTTTAAAAAACTCAAAGAGATTGAAAAAAACCCAGAAGCATAGGAAGACTTCTAGCAGGACTAACTAGACTCAGAATTGGAGAAAATTATGTCTTTACACTGAAGAAGTGTATCTAGCTTTGGGCAAAAAAGTTTTAGGCCGGGCATGGTGACTCATACCTGTAATCCCAGGACTTCAGGAGGCCAAGGCAGGAGGGATCGCATGAGCCCAGGAGTTCAAGACCAGCCTGGGCAACATAGGGCGATCTCATCTCATCAAAAAATAAACAAAATCAGTCAGGTGTGGTGACATGTAGCTGTAGTCTCAGCTACTCGAGTGGCTACGGTGGGAGGATCTCTTGAGCCCGGGAGATTGAGGCTGCACTGAGCCATGACTGCACCACTGCACTCCAGCCTGAGTGACAGAACAAGACCCCGTCTCAAAAAAAAAAAACAAAAAACAAAAAACTTTAAAATAAATTCACATCTAAACCATACCTAGTGTGGTAAACTATAGAAAATCAAACAATAAGAAAGTCAATGAGAGACAGAAAAGAGAGATTAATATAGGAAGTATATTTAGACTAACAAAAAGTATCTTATCAATAATAAGAGTCCAGAAAGCAAGAGAATTTCCAAAAAATTGAGAGGACATAGGTTTCGACCTAGGATTTTATACCTAGGAAAATTGTCATTCAAAAGTGAGGATGAAATAGACATTTTCAGACCTGATTGACTAAAAATGAATTATTCTCAAGACAGCTCTCTCTCATTCACACACACACTCACATACACACTAAAGGATGCATTTTTCTAAGGAGAAAAATGAACTTAGAACGAAGAAGTGGAGAGTAAAAAAAGATGATGACTAAAGAATGTGGTACTGGGGCCTATTATGGGGGGGGGAGGGGGGAGAGATGGCATTGGGAGTTATACCTGATGTAAAGGACGAGTTGATGGGTACAGCACACCAACATGGCACAAGTATACATATGTAACAAACCTGCACGTTGTGTACATGTACCCTAGAACTTAAAGTATAATAATAAAAAAAAAGAATAAATATGACACCACTAGTCATTCGAAAAATGTAAGTCAAAACCACAATGAGATATCACCTTACACTCACTATAATCAAAAAGACAATAAGTATCAGTGAGGATGTAGGGAAATTAGAACCCTCATACGCTGCTAGTGGAATGTAAATGGTGCAGCCACTTTGGAAAACAATTTGGCAGTTCTTCAAAAAGTGAAACGTTGTTTTATTACATGACAGTAATTCTACACCTAGGTTGATAGGGTTTGATGTCATCTTGAATTGTAGTTCCCATAATCCCAATGTGTCACAGGAGGAACCCAGTGGAAGGTGATTGAATTATGGGGGCAGGATTTTCCCATGCTGTTCTCATGATAGTGAATGAGTTTTCATGAGATTTGATGGTTTTATAAAAGGCAGTTCCCCTGCACATGCTCTCTTGCCTCCCACCATGTAAAACATGCCATTGCTCCTCCTTTTCCTTCTGCCATGATTGTGAGGGTTACCCAGCCATGTGGAACTGTGAGTCCATTAAATCTCTTTTTCCTTATAAAGTAAAAAAAAAAAAAAAAAAAAAAAAAGAATGTGGTAAATACATTAGCCAGGTAAGATTAAAATAAAAGGAAATTATATGGCAATATCACTTATATAATTAATAAGGTGCAAAAAATCTTAAAATATTACCAAATTGACCAACCTTATATTAAATTAATAATGCATTACAATCAAGGAAGGTTTATTCCAGATATATAAGGATAGTGGGTTTTATTTTGTTGTTTTTTTTGGAGGGGTAGGTGGGGGACACGATCTCACTCTATTACCCAGGCTAGAGTGCAGTGGTGCAATCATGGGTCACTGCAGCCTCAACCTTCCAAGCCCAAGTAGTCCTCCCACTTTAGCCTCCCAAGCAGCTGGGACTACAGGTACGTGCCACCATGCCCAGCTAACTTTTTTATTTTCTGTAGAGATGAGGTCTCTCTATGTTGCCCAGGTTGGTCTTGAATTCCTGGGCTCAAGCGATCTTCCTGCCTCAGCTTCCCAAAGTCCTGGGATTATAGGCATGAGTCACCATGCCTGGCTGATAGTTAAATATTTTTAAATCTATTCATTTAGTGCACCACATGCACAGAATAAAGAAGAAAAAGTATGCATTCACCTAAATAGATTTTTTAAAGTTAATAAAATTTTCAACCGACTTAGGTTAAAAATGCAAACTAGGAATAGAAATGTAATCAGGTGACAGAAACCACACAGTAATTTGAACAAGGAAAATTTGATACAAAGAATTACTATTTCAGGGGATTAGAGTAATGAGAGCTTGGCTAGTGAAAAGTAAAGAGAACTCTAAAGAAGAACTCTAAAGAGTGCAGGATAGCAGTTATAAGGTATAGCCACTATTCCTTGGGCTCAGAACACCTAAAAAAGAGCTCCTGGCTCTCATACCTACACACACCATGGCTGAGATCAAGACCTTGTTGGAGAAGGCACAGACATGGCTCGCTGCATGGCAGAGAAGTCACCAAGGTTCCATGCTGGCAGAACTCGCTGGAAACCCACCTTCTGAGTGTTGGGGGAAAACGTCCACGGGGAGGCGCTGTGCCTTAGAACTCACCACAAAGCTGCCTTTACAGAGTGCCAGGGGAAACTGGTCACCACAGGAGCCTAACTGACAGCACTTGACTGTAAAGTCAGCTGAGAGGACTGACTGCTGGGTTCGACTGACCTCTGTACACTGAGGAGACATGCTACAGAAGTCACCTGTGTTGCAGGAGTCAGGCACAGGGAAAGCTATGAAAACCTGTGTTGCAGGAGTCAGGCATTGAGGAAGTGGTACCCACAGTGGCCTGGCCAGAGGACTACATCAAGTCAGGATGAGAAGCACCCTTGCCATGCAGCATCCTTACACCCCCACGATGACAAGGCTTACCATCCTTACCATCTTGCTAGCTGGCAAAGGAGAAATGCTTACCAGATCCATCCGCATGATCACAAAGCAGGTATTGAAGGGTTAATTGGAACTGAAAGATGATAAGTTGGAGCTAAAAAATGGTAAGTTCCTCCCTGCATAGGAGGGAATTTTCTTAAACTGATAAAAGGAAGTAACCTTTTGAAAGCCTCCAACAAAAGCAATGATGAAAAATTATAAGAATTCCTTTTAAAGTCAGGTTGAGAAAAAAAAGTACCTCATTACTGCCTCTATTTGACACTTTCCTGGAAGTTCTCTCAAGGCAATAAGAAAATGAAAGGAAATAAAAAGTATAAAGGCTAGAAATGAAAAAACAAAAATGGTATTATCTGTAGACAATATGGCTGCACACAGAATACTCCAAGAAATCCACAGATTAATTGTTAGAATTAAGAAATTAAGCAAGGTTGGTAAATACAAAGTATTTTTTAAATGCCCATTCTTAGTTAGCAACAAAACCTAATTAGAAATATATCTTTTAAGAATAGAGATTGCTTTGATAAAATTTATTCATTTAGGTATTTCATTTGATATCTTTCTTTTTAAACATATTGATGTGAATAAATTTAATTCGACTGTAAACCATGATTTCAGATACTAATTTTCTTTTATTCTCTCTTTCTCTGTCTTTCTTTTTTTTGGTCAAATATATGTGGAAAGCCTGCTATGTGCCAACAATTGCATCAGACCTTTAGGATAGTTATAAAGATGATCAAGATATGGTTCATTGTCTTCAAGTGGTTCAAGTTGGGGGAGAAGATAGAACTATAAAGAATAAAAAATAGCAAAACAATGGCATTTTAAAACAGAGAGGAAATTAGAAAGGGAGGGGGGAAGAAAAGAGGAAGAAAGGCAGAAGGGAAAGAAGGAGGAAAGGAAGGATGGAAGGAAAGAGGTAGAGAGAAAGGGAGGGAGGACAGTAACTTTAAAAATTGGTAAGGGGAGGAGAGAAGATGAGAAAGTCTAAAACCTGCAGTTATTATTTCATGCTGTATGTTCCCTCCTCTGATGACAGAAAGAGAATGTGAAGAAAGAAAATTATATCCTGCATGGCTGAAAATGGTCCCCTACAAAAATATCATGTTGGACAACTAATCTGAAATAGTGATATCTCTGGGAAGCAGTTTAGCACTGGAGAGTTTGGACTTTCATGGCAGGCTGCCTTCGTTCATATCTTTTGGTGATGATACTTATCCTCTGTAAGGCCCATTTCTTTATTTGTGAAATGAAGACAATAGAGTGCTTATATATAATTTAGAACAATGTCCATCACATAGTAAACACTTAATAAATGGTAGCTGTTATTGTTATTATTACTATTACTGCCTTGAAGACAGGGGCTCTGTCTTGTTCATCATTCCGTCTCCAGCTCTTAGCACAGTCCCTGGCACAATTCAAACATGTATTTGGATGAATGACAAATATCTATTGAGTATTTGCCCTGTTCCAAGCATTGTTAGAGGTACATGGGACAGGACAGTGAACAAAACAGACAAAACCTCCTACTGTCTTAGAGTTCACTCTCTACTGGGGAGACCTAGGCAATGAGGAAATAATTAAAATATACAGTGTGTCTTATGGCAATAAGTGACAAAGAAAAATAAAGCAGAGAAGGTGAGAAGCAGTGACAGTGTTTTGTGATCATTTGCTTTGCAACAAGCCACTCCCCAAATTTACTGGCCTAAAATAATTTTATCATAGTTCATGCTCTGGCTACAACAATACACATCCCTCTCATGTGCAAAATACACTCACTCCTCCCTCAAAGCCTCGTGCCATTAAGGGTTCAGGTTCAAAGCTTAAGATCTTATCCTCTGAAGTATGTTTAGGGACAAACAAGGCTTCTCAGGTACTTCTGGGAATACAGACTTGTGAACTAAAAGACGAGTTATCTATCTTCCAACACAACTGACATGCAACGGGGATTCAGGAAAAGATAATTTCAATAGGCGCTTCTGTGCAAAAGTGGGGAAAATGAGTCATGCAGCAGTCAAAGTTCATATTAATCTAAAATCTAGCCAGGCATATATCCCAAGTCTTCCTGATGTGGGGACAAGAATTATTTCTTGATTAGGGCTCACTTTTTCTCTTTGAGAATGGTTCTCCTCAGCTCTTGGATTTGTCCTCTGAATCATTCTTCCTTGTCCACATACATATACACATATACACATACATACGTAGAGAGACTGTCATGTAGGCTGGAGTACAATGGTGAGATCATAGCCCACTGCAACCTACACCTCCTGGATTCAAGCAATTCTCCTGTCTCAGCCTCCCCAGTAGCTGAGACTACAGGTGCACGTCACCATGCCTGGCTACTTTTTGTATTTTTAGTAGAGATGGGGTTTCACCATATTGGTCAGGCTGGTCACAAACTCCTGACCTCAGGTGATCCACCCACCTCGGTCTCCCAAAGTGCTGGGATTACAGGCGTGAACCACCGTGCCCAGCCCATAAAATATTTTTTGTGAAAATATCTCAGCCTGCTCCATGCCTATAGAAAGTTTGACTCCCAGATGTGTCTCTTTTCATTTTGAACTATCTCTGCCCTTCTTAAATCAAGCTGATATAATTCCTTTAAATGCTTTCTAACTTTTTAACATATTAAATTAGGGGGGAAAAATGCCTACATTTATCTTTGAATGCTACTTTGGGCTGCAAACCAAAGGGATACAGGACAGCACCCTTAAGATTCTTAGAAGCTCTTTTGCTTGGTCAGAGGGTCTGAGGTCTTAACAAAGTGTTTTACAGCAATGCCCTTGGTTTGATCTTGACCCTAAGTTCACATTTTACTGCCAGTGCCCTGAATTTGACCTTTTCCCCAGGTTTTAATATTTTAAATTTATCTTCAGAATGTCTTGCTGTCTGGAAAGACTATTTTGGGCCATCTCTATTTTCTCTAAATCTTGCTTAAAAATGGAATACAATAGTCCCCCCTTATTCATGAGGGATATATTCCAAGACCCCAGTAGATGCCCAAGCCCGATTGCCATTAATCAAGACATATTTCTGTTTATGTCTTCTACCCATCAATTTAATGCCTTTTCCATCTTAACTAAGCACCTGTCACGCACTGTAGCCATACTTTCACAGTTTGAGATGTGACAGCAAAACTAGCACAAATCTCTTTTTCCTTCTTCACCATTTTTGGATAGAGGATGCATCCTTACCATAGACCTTAGCAACCTTGGCATATGAATTTTTTCCTTCCTTATTAAATTGAGAATTTTCATCTTCTCACTTAAAGAAAGCACTTTACAGCTTCTCTTTGGCATATCCAAATTGCCAGCATCACTACTTCTGCCCTTTGGGGCCATTGTTAAGTAAAATAAGGGTGACTTGAACACAAGCACTGCATTACCCGACAGACAGTTCATCTGATAATGGAGAGGGCTGCTAAGTGACTAATGAGTGGTCATCATAGACAGCATGGATCTGCTGGAAAAAGGGATGCTTCATGTCCCAGGCAGGATGAGATTTCATCATGCTACTCAGAACGGCACGCAATTTAAAACTTATGAATTGTTTATTCCTGGAATTTTCCATTTAATATTTTTGGACTGCTGTTAACTGCTGGTAACTGAAACTGCAGAAAAGGAAACTGGGGACAGAGGCGACTACTGTAGTTTCTTCTTTAGGTTATTGCTTTCTTCCTGTACTTTATCTTGGGTAACTAAAAGATACACACTTTGCCACTTTCAATATCCTCCCTGGGTATCTCCTTAGCTAGACACCAAGTCCACTGGTTACATTTTGCTACAGTCCACATTACTCCTGGAGACCATGTTGCCAAACTTTACAACACGTATAATGTCTGTTCCCTTTCTCAAACTTCCAGGAACAATTTTTTCACTGCCTTTTGTCTCAACATCCTTCAAGTCTCCAAAATTTTTGTTGTAGTAGTACTCCACTTTTAAGTGTGTGATTTCTCTATTGCTATGTTACAAGCCACTCCATGGCTTAGTGGCTTAAAACAGTACTAATTTATTCAGACTCATAATTTGTAGTTTGGGTGATTGTTATAACTACTGTCAGCTGGAAACTGGGATAGCTAGAAGGTCTGTCATGGTCTCATCCACACAGTAGGCATTTGGTACTGGCTGCCAGCTAAGAGCCCAGTGGAGGCTTCGGGGGAGGTCCTCAGCTCTCCTCTGCTTGGGCCTCTCCGTGTGGCAGCCTCAGCTTCCTCAGAGCATTGGGCTAAGTTCCAAGAAGGGAAGGCAAAATTTATAGGTCCCTTAACGCCCAGATTTCTGCCACATTCCATTGGTTAAAACAGGTCACAGGGCCAGTTGTGTTCATGGTGAGGGGAAATAAACTCTAGATTCCACTTCCTGATGGAAAAATGACCACGTCATCATTGCAAATAAGCGTGAAGAATGGAATATATTGGTGTGATCTTTTTGGAAATACAATCTACCACAGCCAGAGCATATGTCTATGTATGTAATTTAAAATAAGATGGTCAGGGGAGGCTTTCAGAGACAGTGACATTTGAGCAAAGACCTGAAGAAGAAGAGAGGAAGCCTTGCAGATATTTGGGATGAAAGCATTACACAATGAAAGAATTGTAAATACCAAAACTCTGATGTGTAATGAGCCTGGTCTACTCAAGGGGTGATAAGGAAGCCACTGTGACCGAAGTGGAGGGCTGAGAAGGAAGGAACAAGAAGTTAGAGGTGAGGTCAAAGAAGTCATGGAAGCCAGATCATGTAGGGCTTAGAGGCACCTGGAAAAAGGAATGTTTGGTTAAAAGGATAAACAATTGTGCTTCCAACAGGTGTCCATAGAATAGGCCCTTCCTATGTGGTAGTAACAAAATAAGTAAACCCTTGAGAAAGAATCTCCTCACTCCTCACCTCCAAATTCCTTCCTAATAATTCCATAACTAGTTCCTGTCCATGGGTAACTCCATTGCACTTCTTGAAGTATAGCTTTCACAGGGAGGTGGCACAGCCTGTTACAAAACTTTGCCTCTACTCCACAAGCCTTGCTCTATGTGAATGAATTATCACATACGTATGAATCTAATAGCCATTTTAGATACTATCCAACTTCCCACCTTACCAACTTCTGAAAACTTCATCTTTCTTTCTCAGTTTTATACATGATGTCGTTATTGATTTTAAATTATAAAATGGAATGTTTCCAGGGGAGGTTACGGTTCCTGCTGCAATATATCAATCTTAGAGCATGAACGACTTGTAATTGTTAAGTGCATTTTCAAAGCTAATCATGTGGCATTTGGTTGCTGCTTTTCAGGAAAACTTTTAAAAGCAGAGTATATTCTGAGCAGTCTAATAAGCAACAATGGAGCAACGGGTGAGTACTTTCATATCTTCACAATGACCTTTTACCTCAGCCCCAAACGGAGCACTCATTTAATAACAACTTAGTGACTTAATAGTTACTATACATTAGATGTTTTCAGAGCTATCTGGGACTGGCTCTGCCACTGATGAATGAAGAAGCTTCGATCAAGCAGCTTACATCTCTGTGTGTCTGTTTTCTCTAAGTTAACAAAAAAAAAAAAAAAAAAAAAAAAAAAAAAAAAAAGACAAGGAATCTACTATTGGCCTGCTTCCTTACAGAGTATGTTATCCAATGGATAGTCACTGTCAAGGCAGGTAACTCTGTGGGCCTTATAAAGGTTCGATAGCAGCTTTTAAACAAAATTGTGATTGGAAATAAAAGCCTCTAAGTTCAGAAGAGTCTGCTTTGGCTTTATCGATTTAAATGGTTCAGAAAATAGATTTGATTTTTGGTACATAAGAACTTTAATAAAAACTTGTTTCAAAATGGATTTTCTTTCAATATTTAATTATCCATGAAAGGAAGCAAGTCCTAATAGTTGGGTAACAAATAACGTAAGCCTTCAGATATCGTGTCTGAATTTCTGGGCATTTAAGTTAGCAAGTTTATCAATAAGTTGAGAAGTTTCCAAGTTTCCACTGGACTTTTAAACTCAGCATGCTTGGATGTGAGGCCTCAAACTCCTTGACACTTGTGGACATTTCTAATGGGGAGACAGTTTGGAATCCAAATATTAACCACGTACCCCTCACTTGTGGCCACCATCACTAAACTACAATATACACTCTTGCCATCATGTGCACACACACGCGCACACACACACGGATTCAAAGCTAGGATGAAAATAAATATTATCTGATGTGACAGAGAATAGTGAGGGGGCAGTAAAGAGTCTGCCTCTATTTTTGATGTTTGACCACTGACAGTTTTCAAGCCACAGCCTTTTTTACTTTTGTCTCACACTGGACAGGCTGATTAAAACAAACAAACAAACAAACAACAAAAACCCTTTCATCCACACACCCAAATGCAGCTTACAGGAACCTTTACCCGGCCCCACACCCCAGTCACAGTGAAAAGCAACGCCACTCACCACTCCCTGCCTGAGTCAAAGGAGCAGCTTGGGTGCCAGCCTGACTTACCCTAGAAAGTCTCATTATGTGAGCAATAAATCTTCTCATACCCTCTTGGTGCATGTGTGGAGTCATCCGTTTTGACATCCAAACAAATTTTCCTCAGATGGGATCCGCCTCACCCTCTGCAAAGCAACCATAAGACAGTGGGAGTAACGGTGTAGAAAAATTAATCTGTGGAGGCCTTTGAGGAAAAGCACTGTAGCTGAGACCTGAAGCAGAAGGATCTGGCCTCTTAAGAAGCCAGAGGAAAGAGGATCCCAAGCAGGGCTAGTGGTAAGTGCAGCTGCCACGAAGCAAGAGGCCAGTCCTATAACAAGGAGGCAAAATAAAGCTAGAGTGGACAGAGAGTAAGTGGGGGAACTGGAGACCAGACAGGAGTCAGTTCCTGCAGAGCCTGAGGCTACAGCAAGAAGTTTGGACCTGATTCTAAATGTAGAGACGAGATTGTCTCTCAAAATGGTGTCACATGTGCTCGTGAAGACTTCTGTGAAAATAGTTTTAATTTACAAGGCTGTATCTCTGATAATTCAAGGGAATTTTTCCTCTTTTCTTTTAGGTACCTGGCTGTACAGAAATGAAAGTGACAAGGTCCTGGTGCAGTCGGTCTGTATACAGATCAGAGGGCAGATTCTGCAAAAGCTAGGTACCATCATCTAACACTTGCGTTTCTCAAGGCTCATTTACAAAGCCTGGCTGCATGGTTTCACTGTGGAATTTTCTTCTTTTATCTGGCTAAAATTGGTAATTTCCACTTGCCTTACTTTCCTCATCGAAAAGAGAATGGCATTTAAGATCCTAGGAGTGTCACAAATATTAATACATTTTTTTTTCTAGTAAGTTTTGTTAGAGAGGTTCACGGTTGTATATTGTGATGTTAACTGTAGGGTTCCCGGTGTTATTTCTCACACCTGACTCAGTTCAGCAGGACTCCGTGTGATATGGTGACACCTTATACTATACCCACCATGACACTGTATTCGTTCATTCCTTAAGGTATTCATGAATTTTTCAAGTTTATAGAATGCTAATATACTTTAGAATGCAAAATAAGGGTTTGAGAAATTTTAACAGGAGGTGGCAATTATTATTTTTGTAAAAATACTGAGAAAACTACATATATTATACATATTATATATACAAATATATAATAATTCTATTTCCCAGTGAAATGGAAAAATTGTCTCTATTACATTGGGAAAACATTACTGTATCAATCTAATCTAAGCCTGAGTTTTCCTAACAGGATCTAATGAGTCTTGTTTCTGTATTAGTTTTCAAAGGTATTCTCTCATACAAGAGCACAGATACCAGCTGTTCCTCCCCTGTCCCTCTCCCTGCCCCTCTCTTTTTTCAGGGATGTGGTATGAAGCAGCAGAGTTAATATGGGCCTCCATCGTAGGATATTTGGCACTTCCTCAGCCGGATAAAAAGGTGGTTTGTCTAGTGCTTATTTTCCTCCTTTCCTGTATTTGTCTTTGGATGATTATCTCTTTATGATACAATTCCATTTCTCATGTATCAATTTCATCTGTCCTATTTTTATTTATTTTTCATGAGCATAGGACCAGGTACCGTTAGTAACTTCCTTCTGTGTCTTGCTTCATCCTCACTCACAGCTAGACTCTTGGGGCATAGATGGTGTTTTTATAATCATTTGTAACTGTCCATTTATATATTTATCTCTACTGGTCCATTCATTTATCTGTTTTATTATATATTTAGCCTTTACTTGATTGCATAGCAAAGTTGAGATGGCCAAGTTGCTTACATGTAAAATCATTTTTCTTGAGTTTAGTGGGCGAAGACTTCAATTGTTTATGTAGCATCAAGTAGTGTATGTCAATCCTACTTGACATTTTCATTTTCTGGAATTCTGTGGGAATAGTCTCATTATCTGAAGCATCTGGTTATTACATTTCCCTGAGCTGTGTAAGCAATTGCTGTCTACGATTCTTTTACAATACAGACTGTGATGTGAACTCTTCCTTGAGCCAGTTATTCAGGCCTAGCAGTAGGGACAAGTTAGTATTGATCGCCCAGTGAAACCCAGCTAAGAAGTAGCTGTGTTTACATTAGGCCCAGGTGCCCTAGGATGTGTTGATCTTTCAAGCTCTGTGGCAGCCAACTTAAAAGTGTCTCCAAGTCAGGGTATTATTACACAATGTATGCATATGTCAAAATGTCACGCTGTATCCCATAGACATGTACAATTATTATATGTTGACTTTTAAAAATAGTATCTCCAGTGTCATAGTAATAAAATAACAATAGGCAAATCATTCATATGGAGGGATAACCATTGCCTTTAGGCCATGAAATGAGAGCAGTAATCCACTGTGAATTCCCAATCTGTGACTTGTTTGTGTTTTTCTTACAGGGCCTCTCCACGTCATTAGGTATACTGGCAGACATCTTTGTTTCCATGAGCAAGAATGATTATGAAAAGTTTAAAAACAATCCACAAATTAATTTGGTAATTATCATAACACTGAGTGGCATCATCTGTAAAACTGTCAATGGTGTCGTTGGTGGGTGATTAGTGGGTGTCTTTCTCAGGAGATTGGGAGGCAGGGAGCTCAGTGCTACCCCTGCTACACAGATGGGAGGAATCCTGGGGAGGAGTCCTGGGGGTCCTATTTGGCTTTATTATCCCAGCACTCAGCACTGTACCAGACACTCAGAGGGTGCTCAGAAAGTTACTGGTGAATGAATGAATGAATGAATATCAACAAAATTATTTTGAGCCTTCCTTCTTTCTGAGTATCACAAAATTCAGTTTCCAAACTTGGGCCATCTTGATGATAAAGAGGTAATAATTTTAAAACTTTGTAATCACCATCTATTTAAATCAGAGCATCAGTCCCTTGTTCCAGGCTCTCGTCCTTGATAATAATGACTGCTAATTTTTATATATCACTTTACAACTCAAAAAAGTGTATGTATCTCCACATAAAACCCTATGGGGAGGGTAGAGCAAATTGTGTCACTCCATTTTAGAGGAAGATAAAATGCAGTGCAGAGAAACTAACTAACCTCTGCAGTTTACACAACCAGTAAGAGAGAGAACTGGGAGCTGAGCCCAGGTCTCTGACCAGCCCAGAGAAGTGGCAAGGATGTTCTGCTGCTCTTCACACTGTGCTGAAATGGACTTTTTATTATCATCTATATTACTATTTTTATTAAAGACCCCAATCACAATGGTAACCATGCTCAATACTAATTAGTGTAGCAAAAGAACACATAACAGCTTGCTGATGGTAATCTGAATCTAACATGTTGCTTTTTCTGTTTGACCAAAACAGGAGGATCATGTCCCTTGTTCACTGAAGTTATCCTTGATGACTGTTTAAAATTGCAAACTTCCCTCCCATCCTGGACCTCCCTAACCCCTTCTCCATTTATTTTCTCTCCAGAACACTTGTCATCATCTCAAATACTATACACTTCACTTGTTTTGTATATTGACTGATCCCTCCCCCACAACAGAAAGTAAGCTCCTTGCGGGCTCACTGCCTGCTGTCTCCTGTGTCTAGAACAGGCCCTGACATGTGGAGGTACTCTGTACATATTTATAGAATTAATAAATGAATCCTAATTGCTGTGAAATCATCAATTAAAGGACCCTTGGCCAAGAGCAGTGCAGAAATCAATTAATCTGGCTGCAAAATTTGCAGGTTCCTTTGAACAAAGAACTGCCACCATCTTCCAAAGAAGCTCACCCAAATTATTTTGCACAGGTGTGTGGCTGCTGGGAAAAAGCAAAGTCAACACCTTGTGGTCTTTAGACTCACTTACTCTTTATTGACACTGTTCTGAATGGGTTGTGGTAAGGAGTCCCTTGAAATCATGAAAGAAAAGCAAAACCATTTCATAGCCTGTTTTTTGCTCATTGATAATTATCACCATTCCACTTAGCCTCCTGTTTTCTCACAGAGCCTGCTGAAGGAGTTTGACCACCACGTGCTGTCCGCCGCAGAAGCCTGCAAGCTGGCAGCTGCCTTCAGTGCCTACACGCCACTCTTCGTGCTCACAGCTGTGGTAAACAGAGTGCGGCCCTTCCTCAAACCCCCACAGGACCTCTCCCCAGGGTGCTTTCCGATGTAACCAATGAGAAGGGAAAGGTTTAACCTTCAAATAGACTTTGTGTCTCATCAGTGGCAATTGTGATAAGACTCCACACCACATGTGGAAAAATTGTATCTGTCGGAGTTTTGACAGCCTGCTAGGAGCTAAATTAATTCAGCCCAAGGATAGAATGTTGTCTGTTGTGAAGCAATGGTTCCCAAGCCTGAGTGCACATCAAAATCACCTGAGGAACCTTCTCAAAATATGTATTCCAGCCAGGCATGGTGGCTCACACCTGTAATCCCAACTTTGGGAGGCCAAGGTAGGAGGATGACTTGAGCCCCAAATTTCAAGACTAGCCTGAGCAATATGGTGAGATTTTGTCTCTACAAAAAATTAAAAAATAAAAATTGCCTAAGTGTGGTGGTACACACCTATAGTCCCAGGTACTAGGGAGGCTGAGGTGGGAGGATCACGTGAGCCTGGCAGGTTGAGTTTGCAGTGAGCTGAGATTGCACCACTGCACTCCAACCTGGGTAACAGAGCAAGACCCTATCTCAAAAAAAAAAAAAAAAAAAGGAAAGAAGGAAGGAAGGAAGGAAGGAAAGAAAGAAGGAAAGAAAGAAAGAGAGAGAAAGAAAGAAAATAAGAAACAAAGAAAGGCTACACATTTCTGAGCTCTACCCTAGATCACTAAATGCAAATCTCTGGGGTTGGTATCCAAAAATCTTTAATTTTGGAATATTGCCCAGGTGATTCAAATGCACAGATGCATTTGGATACCAATGCCCTATTGTTTCGACTATTAAATGAATGATGTATTCATATATAGCATCCTTATTTGCATAGAGAAACTTATATCCATTTCCATGGATGGACTCTGTTAAAACTAACAGCAACAAACACAAGTCCGTCGTCTTTAATCAAAATGTATCAGAAATACAATAGGATGGTAATTGCAGCTAATTTCTTACCCCTTCGTGCCAGCCAATCACTTACATCCCCATCCCTTCTGATTCACCAAAAAGACCTCAGGTCCTTAACTCAATGTTTGCTGTACAATGTTTTCCTTAGAATGTTTGTGGCATGTGTTCATTTTTCTATAATATTTCAAATGACTGTCTTCCAGAAATGAAAAGTTTGTCCTGATTCACTTCCAGTTTTTAATTCAATATCTGATTTGGTATTTTTCCCAGAATATCCGTGGCACATGCTTATTGTCATATAGTAGTTCAAATGACTGTCCTCCAGAAATGAAAAACTTTTATCTGTGTGAAGCCAAAGAAGCCTTTGAGATTGGCCTTCTCACCAAGAGAGATGATGAGCCTGTTACTGGAAAACAGGAGCTTCACAGCTTTGTCAAAGCTGCTTTTGGTCTCACCACAGTGCACAGAAGGCTCCATGGGGAGACAGGGACAGTCCATGCAGCAATTCAGCTCTGTAAGGAAGCGATGGGGAAGCTGTACAATTTCAGCACTTCCTCCAGAAGTCAGGACAGAGAAGCCCTGTCTCAAGAAATTATGTCTGTGATTGCCCAGGTGAAGGAACATTTACAAGTTCAAAGCTTCTCAAATTTAGATGACAGATCTTATGTTCCAGAGAGTTTCAAGTGCAGGTTGGATAAACTTATCTTGCATGGGCAAGTGGATTTCCAAAAAATCCTTGACACCTATTCACAGCACCATACTTCGGTGTGTGAAGTATTTGAAAGTGATTGTGGAAACAACAAAAATGAACAGAAACGTGCAAAAACAGGAGTCTGTATCACTGCTCTAAAAACAGAAACAAAAAACATAGATACTGTGAGTACTACTCAAGAAAAGCCACATTGTCAAAGAGACGCAGGAGTATCTTCCTCCCTAATGGCTAAGAATGTTCAGAGGGAACTCAGAAAGGGAGGAAGGAGAAACTGGACCCATTCTGACATATTTCGAGTCTCCTTGGATCAAGATGTAGAGACTGAGACTGAGCCATTGGACTACAGCAATAGTGGGGGAGCTGTTTTCAACAAGTCTCTGAGTGGCAGCCAGAGCTCCAGTGTTTGGAGCAACTTATCAGGGTTTAGTTCCTCTACAAGCTGGGAGGAAGTGAATTATCACGTTGATGACAGGTCAGCCAGAAAAGAGCCTGGTAAAGAATATCTGGTGGACACTCAGTGTTCCACTGCCTTGTCTGAGGAGCTAGAGAATGACAGGGAAGGCAGAGCTGTGCATTCATTGTGTTCAGAGCTTCAGGATCTCTCTCTTCAGGAACCCAAAGATGACAATGCAGAGCCTTCTCAAAATCAGTTGCACAAACAGATGCCCTTAACACCCTTCCCTCCTCATAATATCCCAGGTACTTTCTTGGCCTCTGGTGCAGGGCTTCTAGAAGGAGCTCCAGAAGGTATCCAGGAAGTCAGAAATATGGGACCCAGAAATACTTCTGCTCACTCCAGACCCTCATATGGTTCTGCTTCTTGGTCTTCTGATTCTGGTAGGCCCAAGAATATGGGCACACATCCTTCAGTCCAAGATGAAGAAGCCTTTGAAATAATTGATGAGTTTCCAGAAACCAACTGTGATGCCAAAGACAGGCAGGAGAAAGAGCAGGGAGAAGAAATCAGTGAAAGAGGCACAGGCCCTACATTTAAAGCTAGTCCCTCCTGGGTTGACCCAGAAGGAGAAACAGCAGAAAGCACTAAAGATGTACCCTTAGACTTTCACAGGGTCATGCACAATTCTCTGGAAAACGTTTCCATGCTGCCATATAGCTCCTTCACCCCTAATTGGCCTGTTCGAAATTCTGACTCCAGAAAAAGTGGTGGTCCAGTCGCAGAGCAGGGCATCGACCCTGATGCCTCCACGGTGGATGAGGAGGGGCAACTGCTCGACAGCACGGATGTCCCCTGTATAAATGGGCACGGCTCTCATAGACTGTGCACTCTGAGAGAGCCGCCTGGTCAGAGGGCTGAGACCCCCAATTCCTCTGTAAGCAGTAACATCCTCTTCCCTGTCCTCAGCGAGGACTGCACTACCACAGAGGAAGGAAATGAGCCTGGAAATGTGCCAAATTGTAGCCAGAACTCCAGTTCATCCTCAGCGTGGTGGCTGAAATCACCTGCGTTTTCCAGCGGTTCTTCAGAGGGGGACAGTCCTTGGTCCTATCTGAATTCCAGTGGGAGTTCTTGGGTTTCATTGCCGGGAAAGACAAGGCAAGAGATCCTTGAGGCTCGCACCTTGCAACCTGATGACTTTGAAAAGCTCTTGGCAGGAGTGAGGCATGATTGGCTGTTTCAGAGACTGGAGAATACGGGGATTTTTAAGCCCAGCCAACTCCACCGAGCACATAGTGAGTACAAACTTTTCAGTAGGTCCCCCCCTCAGGAAGCAGCTATGTTGGGGCGCTCTGAAGAGCTTGGTATGTAGATCACTTAAAGCTCATGAAAGGAATAGACCCCTGGTATGCTTTGTGAGTTCACAGAGAAATGTATGCTTCAGGGGTCTCCCTCACTCTCTGTGATGGACCTTAATGTTTGTAAAGAGGCTTGCTCAGGCTACCTTGCATACTGGAGGTTTGCTCTAAGGACATACAAGGCAGTGAGGGAGACAGGAAACTCAGAGGACTCCAGCAAACCATCACTAAGGGTTGAAAACAGCTCTGGAGGCCATCTCATCCGCTCAGCATCTATCTTCTTCACTGATTCTCATTACCAATCAGGTGATTTTAACAGGCTGGATGCCATATTATCTGCTCAGCATCTATCTTCTCCTTCGACTCTTTTTACCAACCAACTGATTTTTCTCTATCTATCCCCATTAGAATTCTATGGGGACATGGTTTGACCTAGTTAAATGTCATCTTTCTGTTGGGCAGGGACTTTTTACACCTGTCTACCTAAGCGGTTTCTTGCCAGCCAATTGGTTGGTCAAGTGCGTCCTTGTCTCGCATTCATGTTGCTATAACAAAATGCCATCAACTGGGTAGCATATGAACAACAGAAATTTATTCCTCATAATTCTGGAGCCTGGAAGTCCAGGATGAAGGTACTGCTTTCTGGTTCATTGACAGCGCTTTTTCTCTGTGTCCTCACATGGTAGAGGGGGGAAGGGTTTCTCTGAGGTCTCTATCATGAGGGCACTCATCCCATCTATGAGGAATCTACCCCTCAGGACCTAATCACCTCCCAAAGGCTCCAACACCTGACACCATCACCTTGTGGGTTAGAGCTTCAACATGTGAAGTTAGGGGGGATAAAAACTTCCAGACTACAGTACCCCTACTGTTGCAATCAGCAGCTACTTCTTGCTTAAGGAATAGCCCAATGTCACTGCCCAAAGCAGGAAGCCTGGGCTGGAGCCACCTAGTAGCCAATGTCTAACACGGCTTAAAGGTAGTAGAGAAGCCGGGAGGAAGACAGAAGGAGATTCTTCTCTTAGCCCAGGAATCACATCAAAATGCCCTCCTACTATACAGAAAAATGATTTGAATGATTAAAAAAAGATTGTAAAGCACATCCCAGAAGAAACAAACTACATGGATTGCTAAGCACTGGCTACTAAATAGTAGTTCTCAACCCTGGCGCCACATGAGAATCTTCTGGGGAGCTTTTAAAAATTTCCAATGCATCACCCCAGAGATTTCCATCTAATGGGTCTGGAGTGTGGACCCAGGGATCATTATTTCTTGTAAGCTCTCCGGTGATGCTACTTAAAGCCACTGTTGAGAGCTTCTACTTCAAAGTATTCCAAAGTTTTGCCTGCCACCTTGAAGTCCGACTAAAATACACATCACATTGTCACCAAAAAAAAGCAAAAATTTCCAGCAATAGGGTTTTCTTACTGTGAGATTCTGCAATTTTGGAATCACATTTCTTACAATGAGGTAACTGCTTTCTTGTTATTTGTTATTGTTTGCTAATTTGTGGATGAAATACATTCGGGGAAGCAAGGCCCAAAATGGCAGAAACAAAACAATGATTCCCTTCCCCTTTTCTTCTCTCAATTCGTCACCCGTCCTGTGTGTGGACAGACAACTCACCTTCCATTTCCTTCCACCTTCTCTAACTGAGTCACCCAACCCTGGTCACCAGCTCACCCAGTCTGTAGGCACCCTCTTCCCAGAACTGTCAGTTTATCTTGCTGTAAGTATTTTTCTCTCCCACAGGCCCATTCATTTATCTATTTTCACAATCTAGACACAGGTCTTTTGTTTACTTCATTTTAATTCCAACCAAAGTGTTGTACTCCTTCCTTAGGATTCATGTGGGTCTTTCTCCTCAAAGAGATGCTTTCTTACTTAGCACTGTTCTTCCTTTCTTTAAGGTGGAGACTGCCCCTACTTTTTCCTCTATCTTTTCCTTTTTTCAGTTGAGTTCGCATGTTTTTACAGTAGCTACATTTTCTCAAATAATTTCCAAACTTTCTCAACCTAAAACAATGAAAAGAAAATTAGGGTGCACTTGAATATATAATGCTAGGATTCCCAGAGCTGCCAGGAGCCTATTAGGTAAAATTATCTAGTTTATTTCTATTCATGTGATCTGCCGTCAGTAGTAGCTTCTATTATTTGGGATCCCCAGGTAATAACAGTAAGTTGCAAGCATGTGTCACTTGTCCTAAAATGGTCTCTGGGACTTTCTGATTTTAAAATTCCTTTATTTTCCACTACTTTCATATAGAATCTTCATGCTGATCTTCATCCCTTTTCATCCCAAATAAGGGATTTTGTGACACAAAGGCTATTCCTCATTGTAATTTATAAAGTGTTACCTTTTTATTATTTCTCACTAACTTTTTAATACTGTAGTTGTCATAGAAGAGATGAAAATTAGAGAATAATGTATAAAACAGTGAAGATTTCAGGTGAGCTGGTGTAAGACCTGTGTCACATCAGCTTTATTCATGAATTGTAACATCCTTTTGAAAATAAGATTCATTTTCATCTTTTTTTTTTCTAGCTGCTCTTTTGTTAAAATATTCAAAAAATTCTGAACTGTGGACAGCCCAGGAAACTGCTGTCTATTTGGGGGACTACTTACCTGTGAAGAAAAAAGGCAGACAAAGAAATGCTTTTTGGGTTCATCATCTTCATCAAGAAGAAATTCTGGGGAGGTATTACTTAAAAACATTTATATACTAATGTAAGATGAGCTAACCTTGCCCTTCTGTTAAGTAATCACTCATGAGACTTTGTAGGGGCTGAAAAACTTAGCCAAAATATATTTTCAGATTTCTACGTGTCTTTCTTTTCATTATTAATTAATTAACAACAGTTACCATATATTGAGGACCCACGTTATATCAGCTGTTTTGCTGGATGTTTTAGCTACAGGACCTCAAACCCATCAGGAAACATTATTGGCCATACTGTACTGATAAGAAAAATAAAGTTCCTGGTTACATGGCAGGCCAGAGAGCCTTCAATACTCACTAAAAATGCTGGCAAAAAGGGTAAATTATGAAAAGCACACTTTTAAGTAAATAGGTGAGCCTGAAAAAAAGCAGGAAAATCCTGAGGCCAGGGATGAAGCCTGTTCAGGAAGATAAGTGATTGCTGAACCCTTTACGGATCCCGCATAGGAGTTTGGGGCAGGGGTGGAGTGAGGGTGCAGCCAGTGACAAAAGCTACACTCAGAAGGGAATGAGTTCAGATACCACTCATACACAGCAGGGAATTAGGAACGGCTACATCCCCAGGATAAATGGTATCTTTGAAAACCCTGCCCCAGTGAAGTAAATGCCTGGAAAGGTTTTGATTTGGCCTTAGTTCTTAATAAAATTTTTAAACAAAAACTCACCTGAAAAATTAGTAACCACAGGTGGTCTTCACTAGGTTTAAGACATAATTTTATATCATTTATATATTTTAAAAGACCTATAAGCCATGACTTTTCATTTAAAGTTGGCCTTGTTATTTGCTCAAATCCAAATAGTGTAAGAAATAAATAGAAATAGAGAGATCAAGTGACTCTGTAAGCAGTGGAAGTACATTTCCTGAAAAGATTATTGATTATTATTATTATTATGGTAAATATGTGCAAGGCCCTGTTTTAAGTGATTTGTATGCTAATTCAATTAATCTTCACAAAACCCTCTGAAGGTAGATACTGTTAGTATTCTTACTTTACAGATGAGGGAACTGAGTCACAGAGATGTTAAGGAATTGCCCAAACTCACATGTCTAAGCAGTAGGGGCAGGTGCTGAGGCTTAAATTGTGTCTCCCAAAACTCATATATTGAAGTTCTGAGTACTTCAGACTATGATCTTATTTGGAAATAGAGGGATTGCAGATGTAATTGGTGAAGTTAAGATGAAGTCATACTGGAGTAGCGTGGGCCCCTGATCCAATATGACTGATATCCTTATAAAAAGAGGAAATTTGGAGATAGACACAGACACAGAGAGAATGCCACGTGAAGACTGTAGTTATGTTGCCTCATAGCAAAGAACTGCCAGAAGCTGGGAGAGAGCCTGAAACAGATTCTTCCTTAGAGCCTTCAGCAGGATGATGCCCCATTGGAACTTTGATCTTGGACTACTATAGGCTTCAGAACTGTGAGAAAATCAATTTCTGTTATTTAAGCCACCCAGTTGGTGGCATGTTGTGACAGCAGCCCTGATATACTAGAGTACACCATAGGAGGACCTGAGATGAGAAATAAATTGAGGATAAGAGACGTAAAGAATGGAGTGAGAGAGTTCAATATATTTCTGGTCAGAAGAAAATAACAGCAAGAGAGCAAAAGCAGTCTTTGAACAAATACTTTCTGGTGATTTTTCAGAATTGCCAAAATACAATAATCTTGAAATACAGAAATCACAATGAATCATACGGACGGAAGGGAAAGGAGGAAAGAAGCTGGAAGGAAGCAGGAAGGGAAGAAGGCGGGCAGTCAGACATCCACTTCTAGGTACACAGTAGTCAAACTCCAAACACTAAGGACAAAGAAACCATTTTAAAATCAGTCAAAGAAAAAAGACAGATTACCTACACAGAAATATCAATTTGACCTACAGCTGGTTTCTTCGTAGCAACAATGAAAGTCAGAGACAATGGAAGTCATATACTTAGTGCAACTCTCTTTTATGGAGGAAGGCAAAATAAAGACATTTGCGGCTTAAAAGAAAAACTGACCATGGCAGTTTACCATGAACAAATCCTTACTGAAGAAAAATAATCCCAGAAAAAAAATGGTACAAGATGAGAGAAGATATGGGCCTCTGTTCTCAGATTGGTGATCCCATAACTAGGACTGGAGGTCTTCTGGCAGAATGTTCAGGAAATGCTCCAGTAGCCAGTACTCACAGGGTTCACTCTCTTTGTGCACACCTCTGGCATCAGTCAACAGAATTCTGAATTAGTTCAAACCCTCTGTAGGTCTTGGGGTCTCTCCATAGCAGAACTGCCTAAAGCACTGATATAGCATCTCTATTACAACGACTGCTCCTCTGCAGGCTGCCTTCTGAGGCCATACTGCAGCCTCCTCTATCAGATTTCCTTTCTGGTCTTCAAGAGTCTGAATGGCCAAAACCCCAGCCTCCGTAAGTTCCATTATTATATAGGATTCAGAAATTTCTGGAGAGAGTTTACCCTGGTTGAAGTCTATGACTCAAGCAATTCCCCTTGATTTTTGGTGGTCACTCTGGGCACATGTGAAATTACTCACAAATTCACACCAGTTTACAGCAAGTATAAACTACAGTAAAGTGCAGCACTGTTTTGCTTCTTTCACATGTAATCATTTACTGCCTTGTATCTTCCCACACCAACTGTGCTATTCGTTCTTGAAATATACAAATCATGTCTCACACTTTCTTCAAGTCACTCAAGACTAGCACAGTGTTATGCACATAAGAGGTGTTGATGGATAATAAGTATTTATAGAAATGAAGTAATCATAAAAGGAAGGGATAGAGGAAGACTTCAGATTGATGAACTGACTATATAAGGCCACACTGCAGGGAGTGGAAGATCTTGACTCCAGAATCCATGTGCATTCCAGTATACTGTGCTACCCCCTTGTCTTACCAGAGGTCTGGAGAACTTCTACATTAAGCGACACTTTCCCTTTATAACCAATATCATTCTGGGTCAGCTAGAATGAGTGAGTTCCATTGTTCAAGTAGCTCTTACAAAATTATTTGAATCTTGAGATAAGTCAAAATAATTAATATTTACTGTCTAAGGCAGAGAAAGAGATCTTTCGAGCATTCTTGCATATGTCTTTGATCTCCTCTCTCTTACTCCATAGTAAGTAAGACAGCACTTTCGCATATTGTTGTGTGGATTTTCTTCATTCCTAGGTATGTTGGGAAAGACTATAAGGAGCAGAAGGGGCTCTGGCACCACTTTACTGATGTAGAGCGGCAGATGACCGCACAGCACTATGTGACAGAATTTAACAAGAGACTCTATGAACAAAACATTCCCACGCAGATATTCTACATCCCATCCACAATATTACTGGTAAGATTATCCTGAACACATCATTTGGATCTTTCAAATCACACTTGAATATCAATTAATCTGAGTACCTGGTTCCACATAGTCAGGCTAGCATTTTTAGCAAACTATTCTTGTGTGTTGTCCCCGTACTTTCCAAGAGAGAAAGAACTCTAAAGATTGTATCTAGTACAAACTATCCCCTCAACATGATGCATAAATCCCGTTTTACATCTGTTGGCCTCTCCCTTTGCAATCAAGTGGTTACTAAGTCAAAGCTTACATATCTTCGGCAAGAAAAAATAATTGTTCCCCTTTCACTTTCAAATAATCCTAATTGTTAGAAAGTTCTTAGATTTGGCCCAAATCTATCTTTCTCTAACTTCCGTCCATGGATTACAGCTCTCCCTCCTGGGACCATGAAGACCAGTCTCTCTTCACTAACATACCCCTTTCAATAGATAAAGGCAAATATTCCCATTGAGTTTTCTCTTCTGTGGATCAAGAATGCCTTGCTACCCTGAATATATTAGATCCTTAGTGCATCATACTTGCAGTAATTTTTTCATTGGCCAGAGACATTTTTAGACCCATCTTTTCCTAATCATAATAATTATCATCCATTTCATACCTTCTTTATGTCACTCACTGTGCCAGGCAGTTTGCAAACCTTAACTCTAACCTTTGAAACAACTCCACAAAGTAGCATAGAAACACTTAAACTGATACTTCAACCTAGAGTCCCAGAGCATGATCTAACTTCATGTCCTGGTAACCTAGCCTCCAGGACAGGTCACCCCACAGCCTAAATCTTAAGTGAGCAGTTTAATATGTGAATAATAATAAATTTAAGTTCTATGACATACCACATGCCATGTTAAGCATTTTACATGCATTTCCTTGCATAATCCCTTTAACAAGCCCAAAAGGTGATTATAATTATACCACTTTACCCATGATGAAATTGAAGCTCAGAGAAGCAAAGTGGCAGAGCCTAGGTTCAAACCAAGACTTACCCAAGTCCAAAGACAATGGCCTTTACCATTATGCTGTAATGTTTCCCTTGTTATTTTTCAGATTTTAGAGGACAAGACAATAAAGGGATGTATCAGTGTGGAGCCTTACATACTGGGAGAATTTGTAAAATTGTCAAATAATACGAAAGTGGTGAAAACAGAATACAAAGCCACAGAATATGGCTTGGCCTATGGCCATTTTTCTTATGAGTTTTCTAATCATAGAGATGTTGTGGTAGATTTACAAGGTATGTGAAACTGGGAATTATTTTTATTTTTGATATTATATGTAAAGTGAAGTTTTGTAACTAGCTTCCCTAATCTTTATTTAATAGATTGTTCTCTGTATAGGCTACTATTTGGAGTTAACTTAATTCATCTTACTATATATAGCAAATAATTCCTGAAAGAAAAAAATGCCCAAAACTTCTACAAATGTCTACAGTATCACATAATCAGTGAGAGGGTCTGGTTTATGTTCTGCTGGGCTTCGTTCCAGAGCATATCTATAACAGCTTTTTTTGTTTCACTCAAGTAGATTTGAGTGATGTATATTTCTTATCATTGCATTTTTTTCACATGTCGAAGTCTTCTTTCCACTTTTCCTTTTCCCCAGTCCCTTACCCTTATTAAAAGTGTGATGTTGGGTTTCATAATGGGGGTCATTATAGAACAGCAATCTGTATCCTTAAGCTATGTACTTAAATACGACTACTTTTCAATTCTACCTTAATATTTTAATTTTGTTTTAGTTTGTCTGGTATTTTATTCATTAGAATTTTTATTAGAAATACCCTATACTTCATGTAAATTATAAGTAAGGTTTATTGTAATTATTTATAGTTACCGTTCCATGGTCATCCCAGGACCTTCCCTATTCCACTCTCAGAGCATTTATCACTCTGTTATATATTTAACTTTTGATCTGTTCCCCTTCACAAGAATGTTAGCTCAATGAGTACAAAGATTTTTGATTACCTTGTTCTGTCGGCACCACCAGTGCCTAAAATAGTGTTTTATAGAGTGTCTGCACTCAATAAATATTTGTTGAATGAACAGATGAGTATATGAATTAATGAATAAGTCACTAAAGAAATTTCTGAATCATGAAAGAAATATTCCATATTATGATATTGATAATTATTCAAAGTGTATTTTGTTGCTTTCTAATACCTTGAAAATTAGTGATCTGGGGATGTCATATTTTACAAATATAATTACCCAGTATTTAATTATTCTTAAACCAATAATTGGAATATGCAATCCAAGTTCTTTACCAGGAATTTACTAACTATAAACCACAGGATGGCCAAGTGTTTGAAGTATCTCTTTAAGTGTGTGTGTGTGTGTGTGTGTGTGTGTGTGTGTGTGTGTGTGTTTGTAAACATTTGCTGGACATTTACAAGGAATTTAATACTCAGGTGTGCTCATTTCTCTTTCAGGTTGGGTAACCGGTAATGGAAAAGGACTCATCTACCTCACAGATCCCCAGATTCACTCTGTTGATCAGAAAGATGTCACTACCAATTTTGGAAAGAGAGGAATTTTTTACTTCTTTAATAACCAGCATGTGGAATGTAATGAAATCTGCCATCGTCTTTCTCTGACTAGACCTTCAATGGAGAAACCATGTAAGTCATAGGCTGTATGGATTGGTAATGTGACAGACCTTAGTGACGCTCTCAAATATCTGGTTCTCTCCTTCCAGGCACATAGAATGTGGCACAGTCTGGTCCTTTGGGGCTTGGGCAGCGCCGTGACACAGGTTCTGGCCAATGATTTGTGAGAGGAATTGATCAGTATCACTTTAAGTCCTGCATTTAATCAGCAGCACGAGATCCTGCAGAGCCTCTTTCCCTCTGCCACAGTTACCAAGAATGTGTCAGGAGACTGCTGTTTCTGGGCATAAGTCCTGCAAGGAAAGCAACATGGAAAACAGCCCCAACTCACCCATAAGGGATGCAAAGCACTGCTGAGAAAGGCATGTGTTGTTTAAGCCATTGAGATGTTAGAGCTTTTTGTCACTATCTATCAAGACTGATACTACTGGGGCTTTTCCTATTGATTTGGAAGTTCTTTACATATTAAAAAAATGTGAGCCTTTGTGATTTGAATTTAATTTGTTTTTCTCTCTTTCGACATTTAACTTTGCATAAAATGTTTATCTGTGCATAATTTTGTGTATAGTTGAATTCATCAATCTTTTATTTTATATGGCTTTTTGGTTATATATAATATTTAGATCTTCCTTATACTCTGAGTTTCTTTCTTTTTAATTCTCCCATATTTCCTTCTAGTATAATTAAATCTGTAAAAAGTAAGATGGAAGAGTGGTACAATTTTCCTTATCCAGTCTGTCCTTGATGGGCATTTAGGTAGACTGGATAAAGAAAATGTGGTACATATACACCATGGAACACTATGTGTATTAGTCCACTCTCATACTGCTATGAAGAAATACCTGAGACTGGGTAATTTAGAAGGGAAAGAGGTTAAAGTAACTCACAGTTCCACATGACTGGGGCGACCTCAGGAAACTTACAATCATGGCAGAAGGCACCTCTTCATAGGGTAGCAGGAGAGAGAATGAGTGCCAGCAGGGGAAATGCCAGATACTTATAAAACCATCAGATCTTGTGAGAATTCACTCACAATCACGAGAACAGCATGGGAAAAACTGCCTCAATTACCTCCCACCAGGTCCCTCCCATGACACATGGGAATTATGGGATTACAATTCAAGATGAGATTTGGGTGGGGACACAAAGCCAAACCATATCACCATGTAACCATCAAAAAGAATGAGATCATGTCATTTGCAGGGACATGGATAGAGCTGGAGGCCATTACTTTTAGCAAACTAATGCAAGAACAGAAAACTAAATATCACTTTTCTCACTTAGAGGTGGGAACTAAGTGATGAGAGCAAGTGGACACATAGAGGCAACAACACACACCAGGGCTTATCAGAGGGTGGAGGGTGGGAGGAGGGAGAGGATCAGGAAAAATAACTAATGGGTACTAGGCTTAATACCTGGGTGATGAAGTAATTCGCACAACAAACCCCCATGACACAAACCTGCACATGTACCGCTGAACTTAAAATAAAAGTAAAAAACAACAATATCATTGAATGTTGTGAACTTTATGAATATACCAAAACCATTGGACTAGACACTCAAAGGGTGAATTTTATGGTAGTTAAGTTATATCTCAATAAAGCTTTTTTTTAAAAAAAGAATATTCTTCCAAAAAAAAAAAAAAATGATACATTTTCCTGGCTACCACAGTCCATCCCTTTCCCAACACAGATCTACCTCTTCACACAGGTTTAGGAAAGAGCTCCTCCATGATCTTACTGAAAGAAACAAAAGGGCGACCAGTGAGATAAAACAATTCTTTTCTGCAGTTACTCTTGGGTGCTGCAACTGATGCTCACTCTCCCCGTCCTTCACTGTTCATTCTAAGTTTCCCTCAGCCTTAACTATTAGCTCAGGAGGTCTGGGCGGCTTACCTGGTTGGTGAGACTCAAACTTGCATACATGATCTTCATGTATCAAGTCTGAACACTTGATAGTTTATACTTTTCTCAATTTGAGGTTGCTGCACATGTCTCTTCACAGTTGCAATTGAGGCAAGGAAGCCCCATTCCAGTCTCCTGCTGTGGGGATCACAGTTGATTGACACTCCCAGCTTCCACTCCTTTGAAACCATCACTGTGTTTATGCTGAAATCATGTTGCCCTCAATGTGCTGTCAGCCAGTGACTAAGCATGACAAGGACACTAGTCTCAGAATATTTCTAACTGCTGACTGTGACTGTGGAACAAAGTCTTGCCACTGGCCTAACCAAAACTTTCTTAAGGCCGAACGTGGTGGTTCAGGCCTGTAACCCCAGCACTTTGGAAGGCCAAGGCAGGTGGATCACGTGAGGCCAGGAGTTCAAGACCAGCTTGGCCAACATGGTGAAACCCCATCTCTACTAAAAATAAAAAAAAAAATAAATGAATTTTAAAAAGCTGGTTATGGCTAATTTTCCAGGGGGCAGAGTTTGTAATGAGCTGAGATCGCATCACTACACTCCAGCCTGGGTGACAAAGCAAGACTCCATCTCAAAAAACAAAAACAAACAAAAAACCCTTTGCTCTCTCCTTTTATAGGTGTTAGGACCACAGCATGGTCCCCTCCCTACTCTTGTTCCCTCCAACTGATCCTTTACAGTCATTTCTCCCAATAGAGGTCTTTCATGTTTAATCCTTTCCTGGTATCTGCTTCTTGGAAAACCAAAGTTAACACATGTTTATTAAGGAAATAAAAAAAAAATGTAATGTATCCTACTAACAAAGTAAAGGGAGAAAATCATGTAATTTCACAAGATGCAGAAAATTATTTCATAAAATTCAAAATCAACTCATGGTAAAAGAAAAAAACAAGCTCTTTGAAAACTAGAAATAAGGAAAAGTTTTCTAAATCTGACAAAGGTTTTTTCTTTTAAACTTAAATCAGCAATACCATAATTAAGAGTGAAGCAATTAAAACTTTAAAGTTGAGAAAAGGAACAAGACAAATTTGCCTACTATCCCAATTCTATTCAATGTCATAGAAGTCCAACTAATAAACATAGAAAGACTAAAACTAGAAAATCATGATTTTGCATCCATTAATGAAATAATGGATCTGGGCAGAAAGCATTGATGTCTGCTAAAACTATTAGGGGAAAATTAGATGGGGAACTTTATAACAGAAGAATCAGGCTGATGCTACTCACACTTCAATCAATCTGATCACTAAAAGTGGGATAACAAATCAGTGATAAAATGACATTTTTTAGTCAATTAGGGATTTTGAATATGGACTGAGTGTTAGACAAAACGATGAAGTGATATCTTAAGAACATTCAACCAAAAGAAAAATTTGGAAAAAGATGTGAAAGCAGCTTGACTCTTTGGGGTTAATGTTGAAGGGAGATGGTTACATAGCAATTCATTGTACCAGTCTTTCTACTTTTCTATATATTTTTAAATCTCAAAAAAAAATAAATAAATTCTTAAATGTAATGCATAGAAAGGAAGAAATACCAAGAAAAGTTTGAAGAATCAATAGATAAAGAAGATGAAAACCAAGATTGGTATCAAAAAAACTAATCAGGAAAGAATATAAGGAGGAACATTCAGCAATGTGAAATCCAGCAGAAAAAAATCAAGAAAAAAAACAATTTTGGGGATGAAAGACAGAACAGTGAAAAAAGATTGCTGACAGCAAAAAGAGGCTATTAATTGACAGAGTGACCTTTGAGATGTTGTAGAAGGGGGTCAACAAACTATGATCCATGAGGTCAAAGCTGCTGACATCTGTTTTTGTAAATAAAATTTTATTGGAACATAGTCACTTATTCAATTATGTTCTATCTACAGCTGCTTTTGTGTTACAATAGCAGAACTGAGTAACATTGTGACGTAGACAGGATTTTGCAAAGTTAAAAATATTTACTATATGGACCTTTACAGAAAAAGTTTGTGAATCCCCGTTTGTGGAAGACAAAATTGGGAATAAAGTTCAGGATATTTACATTTAGAAAGAAATATGGTTATTTCTACTGACACAGAAGAAAAAGAAAAGCAACAATGGGTGAAAAAACTAGAAATTGGAGGTGATAAAGAAGTTAAATTGATGGAAAGCACCTCAGAGCCCACTTTTCTTTGTTAAGTCAAAAAGCTAGGATATCTGCTAAGTGAGATGGCATTGGCATAACTAGGAATTTTAGAGAAATAAAGATTTTGTAGCAATGCATATCTCTGAGTTATAAAAAGCAGAAATAGTACTATTGAGAGGAATTTGCAAGAAATTGCATTTTTAAAATATCTTTAAATTTTTATTTATGTCATCACCCATATACCCAACACCCGGTTGAAGAAATTAAATGTAATACTGTTTTTGAAGCCTCCATCCCTGATCTCTACTTCCTCCTCTATCCAAGAGAAAATTGCTGTCCAGAAATTGTTGGTTATCATTCCCCTTACTATTGTTGCACATTCACTTTTATTTAATGTTGTTATACATGTATATATTGCATAAAAGTAACAATAAATATCCAGTATTCTTTTCAAATGTTCAAAGCTTTGTATAAACATTTTTAAAGGCCAGATTAGTTTTTAAAAAGTCAAATTGATTTTCTAGAAAATGAAAAATACAGTAATTGACTATATAACTTACTAGAAAGGTTAAACAGCAGATTAGACATAGTTCAAGAAAGAATTATTAAAATGGAAAGAGAGATGAAGGAATTAGCTAAAATGCAGCAGAAAGATAAAAGGACAGAAAATACAAATGAGTGATTAAGAGAGGAAGAGAAAAGAAGGTCCAACATCATCTAGTGGGGGTTTTAGAGGGAGAAAGAGTACAAAGAAGAGGGAATCCTCTGAGTCAAGCAAAGAATATGAATCAAGGAGGGAATGATCAACTGTGTCAGATGCCACTGACAGATAAGTCAGATGAAAACTGTGAACTAAATTTTTGAATTTAGCAATGTGGAGTTCACTGGTGACCTTAATATTAGCAGATATAGTTGAGTGCTGCAGCTGAAAGCCTGAATAGAAAGGAGTTTTAGTTTTCTATTGCTGCATATCTCAAACTTAGCAGCTTCAACCAACATACATTTTATTGTCTCACAGTTTCTGTGGGTCAGGAGTCTGGGCACAGCTTAGCTGATCCTCAGTTCAGAGTCTCACAGGCTGCAATCAAGATGTTGGTTAAACTATGTTCTCATCTGGAGGCTTGACAAGAGAAGACTAAACTTTCAAGTTCATCAGGTTGTTGGAGAGTTCATCTAAATAGAAAAAAAAATATATATATATATATATATATAGTATATTGAAACACTGATAGTGTTTTTCCCTAGTAAACTTATTACAGTGGATTTCATTTTCTTCTTCATCATTTGTTTGCAAAATTTTCTGCATTAAGCTTGTATTACTTATCTCAAAAAATAATATTTAACAAGAAATCCAAATGATTCCCTTTTCCAATAAAAGTCCACATTATTAGATGAGCATGTACAGCTTTCTTCCTTAGCCCATCAATACTCCTAGTCTTGCAATTTACACTCTAGAAACACTGAACTACTTATGGTTTCAGTTTATAGTTCATCCTGCCACCTCCCATGCCACAATATGATGCTTTGTCACTTAGTAACTGTTTTCATGCTGTTTTTATACCTACCAGAACAACAACACCCCATGTCTTCTCATCCTTGAAGACTCACCTCATCCAGCACCTCCTTCAAGAAATCTTCCCTGACATCCTTTATTCCCTTTCCCTCCCCACCACAACCCAGCTAAGGTACCCCTCTTTTGATGTCTTAAAATAACTGCAACTCTCATTTCACAATTATTATAGAAGCTAATACACAATTATATCACATTATCTACTGTAGTTCAATTATAATTATCTTGTGTATTATTTATCTATTGCTGCATGACAAATAAACCCCAAAACATAGAGGATTAAAACAACATTTATTACTTCTTACAGTTTCTATAGATCAGAAAGGGTGGGGAGGAGTGGCTTAACTGGGTAGTTCTGACTTGGTCTCTCTTAAGCTGGCAATCAGGATGTCAGCTGCAGCTCCAGTCCTCTGAAGGCTTCCCCAGGACTGGGGAATCTGCTCCCAAGCTCTCTTATATAGCTTTTGGCAAGGAGACCTCTTCCTTGCTGGCTGTGGGTCAGAGGCTTCTGTTCCTCACCATGTGGGCCTGTCCATAGAACAACATGGCAGCAGGAAAAATTGAAGGGAGAGAGAGGCGGAAGCCACAGTGTCTTTTATAACCTAATCTTGCCTCCGAAGTAACATATCATCACATTTGTACTCTTTTGGTCACTGGTCACACAGACCAACCCTTGTACAATGTGGGAGGGGACCAAAAGGGCATGGATATCAGCAGGTGGGGATCACCGAGGGCACCTTGGAGATGGCTCTATCTCACCAGCCTGAATGAACTAGGCCTTGTGCTTCTTGGTACTCCCTAGCCCTGGCTTATTATCGTTCTGCATAATAATATGAAATACCAATAAGAATTATTTGCATCTTAGATGATCAGTAAGTGCTGATTAGCTTACTAACTCCTGCTACATAGGATGAGAGGCAATAAGAAAAGAATGTCTTAGCTCTCCAGGCTTCAGAAAACCATTCTGCAACAATGTAGGGTGTGGACAGATGAGTGGATGGATGGAAGGATGAAAAGTTGGAAAGAAAAAGAAATAGCATTTTCTCAGTCCTTCCTCTAACTTATCAAGAAACTTATTTTGCTTCCTTGTGTTTAAACTTTTCTGATTTTTCTCCCTCCATTCTTTAATATTTGTCTCATAGCAAACAAGATATTGAAAAATTTTCAAGTAATTCTTAGGAAAACTTCAGTATTTTTCTAAGTTGAACTAAGAAATTGACTTTTATTTTAATCTTTTGCTTGTGGAGTGAGTTGAGTTTTGAAATAACAATATTTAAAAAGCAAAGTTTGAGGAGTTGATTTCAACTTAAGGAGAGATAATCTTTGTTTCTTCAGATATCAGAAATGTCAGGCTTTTGTTACTATCTTTTAGCAGTGCTATTATTTTGAAGATGATATTTGTTCTATGTAGTTTGAATATACAGATGTCCTCTGCCTGAACCGTTCAGTAGAAACTAGGTGTAAAGTACAAGAAGCAAGCAAGAGAGGGTGAGAGAAAAAAAAATAAATCTCTTTATTATGGTGCATAAACCTTCAGTGTGAGGGAGCTTTGCAGCTGCACAAGGAGAAAAATGCATTCAAAAATATAATGCAAGTGTGAATAATCCTTTCTCGAATGCTGCTTGCAAACTGCTCCAGCTTTGTCAGGTGAACTTGAACCGGGCCATCAGATTTGCCCCCATTCCCATTGCACACTCTGTCTATCACCCCAGGGCATTCACCATCTTGACTGTTGTTTAAAGAGAACAAGCAATCCATCATTGAGCCAGGGAGTCACTTTCTCATAGAAAAGTAAAATCAGCATGTGACAGTACTCAGCCCTAGTGTTTTGCAGATTAAAATGATACATGGCGACTCACGTGTTACTAGGAGGATTAAGTCGGTTATCTTGTTCCATTGCCCAGACAAAAGAATTCCCCTCAAGCAGTAAGTGGGAGCTTTACAGAAGCTAAAATCATTGGGCTCAACTATACAGTGGTAAGACAGAGAATTTTACAAGAGAACAGAAAAAAAAAAATGTTATTTTACATCTAAGCACATTTTTTTTTCCCCTGCAGGAGATAGCACAAAGAAGAATCCATCCCAAAAGGGGAGCTGTAAAATCTTTGTACAAGTCTCTGCTGTTTGAGATGCCAATTTTATTACTAGAGATGGACACACAATTTATTGTCTGACTGCCTCTACAATTGATTTAAATATGGTGAAATAAATGAGCAGCCGTTGGCCCTAGGGCTGTTAGCTTCAGAAGAGTAGGTTACAAATCCTGCAGCTACAGTATCAAGTTATTAACACTGTTATTCCATTGTGTGATCTACATAGTAATAAAATTTTAAATGAATCTCATATAGAAATGAGCTCACAACGAAAGGCTAGGATACAGCCTTTAATTTACGATGCTGAGGCACATATTTATCATATTACAGAAAATATTTTTTATATAATTGAATCTCCAACTGTGTTATATTCATTTTCAAAAGTAATGTTCAAAAAGAAAAAGATAAGTATAAATATCAAAGTATTTAATTTTAAATTAAATAAATGCATAAAGTTTTGCCATTCAGACCTTACACTGGAAATGGCACAGGTTAAAGAGAAAGAATTGTTTTTGAGTTGGTTTTTGTGTTGTTGTTTGTTTGTTTGTTTTTTAGGTTCCCATGCATTTCAGGCAACATTGTTGTTAGAAAATTCTTACTATTTATTTTTCACTCATACTTTGCCACACCAAGTTCTTTCTTAAAGTACAAACCATTTTTCTAGACAAAAGGATTTCAAATCAAAGAATGCCCTATCTCTTTACTTTTAACTACATTTTCAAACATTACATACCTTAATCAGTTGTACATTCTCCAAGTATGCTGTAAAAATAAGAGACAGCACTGGAGTATCTGTTTTCTCTGCTAAGGACAGACACCAGATTTAACCTTCTTTTTCTACACAAATCACAAAAAGGAGAGAGACTGCTGAAACACTTTTGTTAAACATTTGACATGGTCTCTCCCAATAACAGAAGGACCCACAGCGACTGGCTTTGAAGGGCTATGTTCCCAACATGATTTCAATAGGGAACATTCTCTCTGGACTGAGCACCTGGATCATGGGCAATGTTCCCTCACGCAGGACAGCAGTCACTGAGCCACCTGCATCAGAGAGGACAGGAGATGAGGGACAGGAGCCTCTGGCCAGCTGTATCCTTCTCCAGCCTCTGGGGCACGCTCGTGCAGAGGAGCCAGACCAGGCCAGGCCAGGCCAGCACACAAGCATTCTCTGAGTGGCTGGCCCCTTTTCCCCACTATACACAAGTTAGCAGGATCCTTCCATGGGTACAGATAAAGATTAAGAGCAATGGACCCCGGAAGTCTTTGAAATGTGCCATGTGCCAAGACTCAAAACTATAAATTGTTCTGCCAGAGGCACCTGAAAATGTCTTAAGTCCTAGGACGTTGAGCCAAGTATTAAGGAAGATGATCTGAGATGGAGCTGGATATTAGAGAGGGCTCCACCATTCAGCATGATCTTGATAACCTGCCACAGAATCGACCTGACCTCATCCCCTCCTGCCTTGTTTCCTCCCTCCATCCCTGTGGCACAGTCTGCACTGTCTAAGCTGACCTGGAACACACACTCAACAAAAGGCTATCCCTAAGAATCTTTAGACAACCTATAACAGTGAATTAAACTTGGCATCTCTAAAACTCTGCATTGCCAAGTATTAGCTTTTATTACACTTAACTCTTGATTATGAGAGGGGAGTGGGGAAATGTAAAGAATCACAAGACTATTGTTTAAGATGCATCCTACTTAGGCCAATAACAAATTTTTGTTGCTAGTTAGTGGCTATGTAGTAGCTGATGATTGGGAAACAGACAGCTCCAAATTGTTCCAGATGCCGAGAGAAGGCCAAACTTTGTCATCAATAACTTAAAAATTAGATTGAGATACAGCTCCAGATGCATTAAGCACATTGGTCCTTTGGCATTTGTGAACTGCTTTACCTCCTTGTGCTAAAAATGCCATGCGCAGAACATCCACCAACAACAGTGCAGCTCACATGCTAAAAAGATGACTAAAAAATATACTTTAGGAAAGTTAGTGTTTTATAACAATCATTCCAGTTATCAATAAAATATTGTTTCCAGGAAGCATTTTATAAGTTGGCACAACTGACCCATGGAATGGCCAGGAGGGAGTAGAAACCTTTCTAAGTGATTTATTGATTTACTATAATGTTTTCCATTGGAAAGATTAATGATATATTCCACTTTGCTGAAAATTACTTCTCTTTTGCTCCTGCAAAATAATCCTAGAGTTAGTTTCTCTTTCAGACCCTGATAAAATTATATTTCTTACAAAAAGACTGAGAGAGCTACAGGCATCTAACCCTGAACTCAAAGTGTGATCTTTAAAGAAATACACTCACTTTTTTTTTTTGAGAAAACTGTTTAAAAATCCAGACTGTGAAAGGCTGTTTCTCAGTGAGAAAGGTCACTCTGAGTGCAGTGTCCACAACATTAACGAGAAATGACCCTTGTCATCACTCTCAGCATGGGAGACAGAAGAAACAAATGAAAAGACACACCCAAAAGATGGTTTCTAGAACAGGCCACTTGGATAATAGATGAGACACTGTGCTCGTGGATCACAGGGGCCTCCAGAGGCTTTGTTCCCACTGTGTATTATGGTGTGCTGGGTGGCTTCGCAATGACAAAACTACGGGAACTTCAGAGTCTCAAGCCATCTCAAAGTGATGAAAATGTTGTCTAACTTCAAAGGTTAAGAATACTTCCTCAGTAACATGTTTCCAGTTTTAACGTTGTATTCTCTTGATGACACATTCTTTCCCATGCAATCTTTTAGGGGAATAAATCAAGTGAAATATTTTTGTCCTATAATGGCCACACAGTATTCCTCCCTGTTATGTAGCTGTTGGTGAGAAGGACTTTGCTAAGCAGAATGAGCTTTGTTCTTGCCACAGCAAAGAAAGAGTTAAATTCCAGACCCAGCGGATCCCCCGCCAGCACAGATGTAGAGGATAAGAATGGGTGCTCACTTTTCTCCCTATATTACCCAAATGCCTCTTTTGTGCCCTATCCCCATCTTCTACACTCTCCTCTTTCTCACTTTCTAAGGAGAAAAAATTGAAATTTAGAAACAAAGATTTCTGACACTCTGAAGTAATTCACAGGGCTTCACTCACTTTCAGGTCTTTCCTTTTCAGGGCAATAGTTTTTAAACTCAGCTGGTGCTTAGGTCCTCGCTAGTTCCACTGCAGTCACTCTCACTAGGCCTCCTTGAAGTGGAGTGTCCGGTGAAATTAGACAGGAATAGTCCCAGCTCTGCTGCTTACTAGCAGAATGGCACTGAGCAAGTTGCCTGGCCTCTTTAGAGCCTTGGAGTGTCCATATGTAAAACGGGTATAAAAATCCCTACCTGGGTTTTGCTGTGAGAATTAGAGGTAATGCCTATGAGGGACTTAGCACAGTGGCTGGCACTCTTTGGTGTTCAAATATAGGGTTTTTGTCTCTACTAAAAATACAAAAATTAGCCACGTATGGTGGCACATGCCTGTAATCCCAGCTACTTGGGGGGCTGAGGCAGGAGAATCTCCTGAACCCGGGAGACGGAGGTTACAGTGAGCCAAGATCACACCACTGCATTCCAACCTGGACAACAGAGCGAGACTCCACCTCAAACAAAACAAAACAAATATAGGATTTTATTGTCATTATTACTCCAACTGTTTTTCCAATGTAGTCCTGATGAATTCATTTACCCAGTCCCACTCTCACCAACTGTGGCAACCAAGATTAGTTAACTGCATGTGAACCCAGAATCTCCCCCAGACAGAGGGAGCAACCTTGGACCTAGGGAGAAGCCATTTCTGATCAGGGTAGGGAGTGGGAAGTGCAAATAATAACAGTAACAATAACAATTATGATAAATTATGTTTATGTGGTTATTTACTGGTGCTTGTACATCATTATTATATCATCCTGAAATAGTCTTTAAATTGCTGTTTTTGTAAGTCAAAATAGTCTAATATTGGTAAATTCATCTGGCTTGACCTAAATAATACTCAAACGTAATTCTGTCATTCCATATCTCTCCAATCTCATCTCCAGGTAGTTCCATATCCTCCCAGCCATATGTGACTGCAATTCCCCAGATATGATGTGACTTCCCACAAATGTCTTCCAAAGCCCTTCCCTGTACCTGGTATATTCACTCCTACATTCCCCAGAACATTCTATCCTCCCTCCCCTGGAAACTATTACTTGTCCTTCAAGTGTCATCTCTCCAGGAAGACCTTCTCTGACTCTTCCACTACTCCCCTCTAGTAACACTAACACACACACACACACACAGGCTCCATTACACCATCACAGACCTTTACAGTAGGACCTCAATTGCACAGTAATTACTTGTTTATGTCTCTGCCTCCCCCCATTAGATTATGAGCACGTGAAAGCAGAGATTGTGAGTTCATTTTGGCAGCCCCAGTGCCTAGCCTGGCACTTGGTTGTTAATAAGGCCTTGCTGAATGAAAGAATTAAATCATTAAAAATCGCAAGATTAATTAAGAGTGTGGTTTTATGATTGACCCATTGTGGCATAACTCTTAGTGTTATACAGTATTTAACATTGTGCCTTGAATATAGCACGTGTTCCATAAATGTTTGTGAACTGAATGAATGAATGATGGCAGGTGAAAAATCTCTTAATTAGATCCAGAGGGTCCTCTTTATTTGTAAAATCCAAATAAGAAAGGCGTTCTCAGACACTGAAAGAAGCTATGCTGACATCTTTGTCTTACAAAAGACTCATCTGAATGATAATGAGTGTGGAAAATGGATTAGCTCCTGGGCGGACAGGGTTTTTTGTTGTTGTTGTTTGTTTATTTGCTTTTGTTTTTTGTGTCAGTGAAAAAGTAAAAATGCTTGAGTGCTCTATCATTTAGGGAGATTCAGCCCATCTTCTTTTCTATGATTTTGATTTTAGTGCTGATTTAATTAAGAAAATTAAACCATTTGTGGTACATGAATAAAACTGGTGAAAAATAATGGTTACCAGTATTTTATTATTGTTGATTTTTATCACTATTATATATCTGTAAACCAGATAATGCTGGAGAAATTAATTGCCATCTGTTCTTAGACTGAAGGAATAGGGCATCATTATCTCCAGGAGTACTCTACTACCGTGTGACCAAATGTACTGATAATCCAATTTTTTAAGATCAGTAAATGTTTTTAACCTATATTATATGTATTATTACATGATATGCTTCAGATAAAGCATGAATTACTTTTAAAACAAGTGATAAAGAGGGCCTAATTTAGTGATTCTGGCTCAGAAACCAGGTGTTTTAAGTGCATTGAGAAGGGTATTCTTCAAGTTCCATGAATTAAAGAGTGTGGTTCCTCCTTTATCCAGAGCAACTAACGATTATTGAGACTCCAAGATTAAAGGCACATCATGAAACTAAAACAGGCATTTAAACTTCCTGTGCCAAAATGCTGCCTTTGTTTCCCGTTTCTTTCCTGATTAATCTCAGGATCATTCTTCATTACTACTACCCAAAGGATAAAAGATGATTAATAGTATCAACTTCAAAAGTTTTGTGAGAGTTAGAAAGAGCACATGTAACATTGTTAGGATGGTACCTGGCACAGAGTAAATGTTTCATCAGTGGTTGTTGTTGCTATTTTTTTATCATTATTTATCCACCATATTATCATCCTTTAAACCAAAGCTGAGTTAGAGTTAGCAATATTAGTTGTGTTTTCCACTTGAGCTAAGATTAGTTCCTAGATGAATGCCAGTTGCTTTAATTCTCACTTACTGATAGAATCTGCTTTCTGTATCACTAACCTCCACACTTGAGTATTCAAGTTTTGTTTCATAGTGTTGCCTCCATGCTTTCTGTGATCGGTCTCTGCTATAAGTCCACTCAACATCATTAATCTTTCATCCTGATTATGAAAATGTGGTTTTCCAAAAGTATTTGTACTGATAACACATGGTCACAAAATTATTTACATTAAGGGTTGCAGCCTCACACAGCTCCAGAGAGTCCCATTCACTTGAAATCAACGCGCATTAGTGATCTATTGCTGCCTAACAAATTACCAGACATTTAGCAGCTTAAAACAATACCTGCTCATTATCTCACGTTCTATAGGTCAGAAATCCCGGATGGTATGACTGGGACCTCAGCTCAGGGTATCACAGGGCTAAAATCAATCTGTCAGCTGGTTATGTTCTCTTCTGGAGCTTGGGATCATCTTCCAATCTCATTCCTGTTGGTAAAATTCAGTTCCTTGTGGTTGTAGAACGGAGGTGGCTGTTTCCTTGTTGGCTGTTAGCTGGGTTTGCCCTCAGCTACTTGTAGCCACTCTGTGGTCCTTGTACGGAACCTGTCCAGCATCAAGGCCAAGAACAGCACACTAAATCCTTCTCATGCTTCAGATTTCTCTGACTTCTCCTGCTTCCAGTCATAGAAAACTTTCTGCTTTAAAAGGGGTCAACTAATTGAGTCAGGCCCACCTGGACAATCCCCACATTTTAAAGTGAACTGACTTTCGACTGGGCGTGTTGGCTTACACACGTAATCCTAGCACTTTGAGGAGGATGAGACAGGCAGATCACTTGAGGTCAGGAGTTCAAGCCCAGCCTTGGCAACATGGTGAAACCTCGTCTTTACTAGAAATACAAAAATTAGCCAGCAGTGGTGGTTCGCGCCTGTAATCCCAGCTACTCGAGAGGCTGAGGCATGAGAATCTCTTGAACCCAGTAGGCAGAGGTTGCAGTGAGCTGAGATCACACTACTGCACTCCAGCCTGAGCAACAAAGAGAGACTCTGTCTTAATTAATTAATTAACTCATTAATTAACTTATTCATTAATTAATTAAGTTAAGGTAACTGACTTGGGACTTTATGTGTTCAAAATTCCTTTACAGCAGTACCTGCATTACTGTTTGAACAACCAAGAGATAAGAATCTTGGGGGAAGGCATCTTTAGAGCGTTGCCTACCACATAATGTGAGTTCGATGTGCTCCTGGTTCTGAGATGCTGGGTTTCAAACACGTTTTAAGGTTTTTAGATGCAAGGAACACAGGCTTGTTTAAGGAAAGTTAAATAGGATACACATGATACAAGAGGTAGTCTCACAGTTCCGAGTCCAGTGGGGACGGTGGGAGCAATGACAATCTGAGACGGTAGGAGCGGTTGTGTGAAGATGGGAGTTTCACAGAGGAAATGACATATACCTGATAATCACAGGGCCTTCACACCCCTTCCTGTCAGGGGCCAAGACATTCCATACACCAAGCTTGGGTGATGAGGAATTTGAAATCCCACCTATCTCCTTGGATTCTGATCCCTCATTGGCTGTTTCAGATGTGGTTGACCACTTTGATGACCTGGCAGACCCTTCCTCTTCACAGAATGGCAGTTTTTCAGCCCAGTATGGGGTCCAGACATTGAACATACCTCGGGGTATGACCCATGGCTTGATGGAGCAGGGCAGGGATCCCCATTGGAGGCTTGATCATGGACTTGGACTACTCTATAGGAACTCAGTATAGTGCCAACCCACCTGTTATAATTGATGTACCAACGACAGACATGACATCTGACTTGATGGGGCATAGCCAGTTGACCACCACTGATCAGTCAGAACTGAGTTTCCAACTGGGTTTGAGCTCAGGGGGTGGCACCATCTTGCCACCTGCCCAGTCACCTGAAGATCATCTTTCAACCACCCCTTCACCTATTAGTTCACTTCACGAGGATGGTGTTGAAGATTTCCGGAGGCAACTTCCCAGCCAGAAGACAGTGGTGGTGGAAGCAGGGAAAAAGCAGAAGGTCCCAAAGAAGAGAAAAAAGAAAGATCCTAATAAACATCAGAAACCAGTTTCAGCATATGCTTTATTCTTTCATGATACACAGGCTGCCATCAAGGGACAGAATCCTAATGCCACTTTTGGTGAGGTTTCAAAAATTGTGGCCTCCATGTGGGATAGTCTTGGAGAGAAGCAAAAACAGGTATATAAGAGGAAAACTGAAGCTGCCAAGAAAGAGTATCTGAAGGCATTGACTGCTTACAAAGATAACCAAGAGTGTCAGGTCACTGTGGAAACAGTGGAATTGGATCCAGCACCACCATCACAAACTCCTTCTCCATCTCCTATGGCTACTGTTGACCCAGTATCTCCAGTATCAGCTTCAGTAGAGCCCCCTGCCCTGTCCCCATCCACTGTTAACTCCACCCTTTCATCCTATGTGGCAAACCAGGCATCTTCAGGAGTTGGGGGTCAGCCCAATATCACCAAGTTGATTATTACCAAATAAACGTTGCCCTCTTCCATTACTATGTCTGAAGGAGGGATGGTTACTGTTATCCCAGCCACAGTGGTGACCTCCCAGGGGCTCCAACTAGGCCAAACCAGTACAGCTACTCTCCAGCCCAGTCAACAAGCCCAGATTGTCACTTGGTCAGTGTTGCAGGCAGCAGCAGCTGCTGCTGCTTCTATGCAACAGCCTCCACCCCAACTACAGCCCCCTCCATTACAACAGACGCCACAGCCTCCGACTCAGCAGCAAGTTACCATTCCACAGCAGCCTCCTCCACTCCAGGCCATGAAATAGCCTCCACCTCAGAAAGTTCGAATCAATTTATAGCAACAGCTATCTCCTCTGCAGATCAAGAGTGTGTCTCTACCCACTTTGAAAGTGCAGACTACCTTAGTCCCACCAACTGTGGATAGTCCTGAGCAGCCTATGAACAGGAGCCCTGAGGCCCATACAGTGGAGGCAACTTCTCCTGAGACTATCTGTGAGATGATCACAGATGTAGTTCCTGAGGTTTAGTCCTCTTCTCCGATAGATGTTGAATTGGTGAGTAGGTCTCCTGTGGCACTCTCACCCCAGCTTCGATGTTTGAGTTCTGGTTGTGAGAACACTTCCATTGTGAGTAAGGACTGGAACAATGAATACCGCAGCAATGAGTGTGTGGTGAAGCACTGCAGGGATGTATTCTTGGTCTGGGTAGCCTCTAGAAATTCAAACACAGTGGTGTTTGTGAAATAGTCCTTCCTGTTCTCCAAGCCAGCGAAGAGTTATCTGCTGGGAACATGTCCAAGAGCCTGTTTTTGAAACACAAGCTGGGCTTCTGGTAGTGCCTGATCACAACCCATGATGGCTGTTCATGTTTCCCCCCATTTTCTCCCTTCAGCAGAGGCCAGGTTATGGAGCAGGGCCACTGAACTTGCTGTAATCTGGAGATGCTTTTTACTTTCAACCACAAGTAGAAATAACAGTGGTAATAGCAGATGAAAGGGTGAAAGGAGTATGGGCAAGCAAAGCATAGAGATGGTAGGGGTGGTGGTGGGGTTGAAGAAACTTGTTAGTATAATTGTCATAGGACTTGCCTAAAATATTAAAATGATGGGAGTGTAGTCAGCTTTGAGCCTAGGGGGAAGAAAAAGAAAAAGAAATGGTCCCACATGAAAATCCAAGACCAGAAACAAACGGAACCTCACAGCAGGAGCTAGTGAATCCTTGCCCTGGTGATTTGCCATTAACAAAATTTATGAAGTCTTCTTGATTGTATTCTTTCTATATTTCAAGTTTAAATTTCTAGAGTTCTGCTTTCATTTAGGATGTAAAACATCATAAGAGAAATGACTCTCACCCTAGCAATTGGAAAAAGACAGGAAATCCACAAACTTTTCATGAGCCCACTGAAGAGCTAAGGTTACTGGCCAACCAAATAAATTAAATTCCAAAAAATTACAAGCCGCTTCAATGACAGAGAGGACATGCAAACAAACTCTTGCCATTGGCAGAGCACAGAAAAAAGAGACGACCACCATATAAGTCAGTTAGAAGAAATCAGCTGAAAGTTTAGTAGATTCTTAAAAGCCAGTTGTGGACTAAAGTATCAGTTTGAAATAACTGAGAGTCCAAGACACAAGATGATTTTGCCCTAATTTACTAGCTCGTTTTCACTGCCCTCCACTGGAGGCTCATGAGAAAATCTAGAGATGAATAGGCATGCAGGAGGTCATCAGTGGTACAGGCACAGAGAAAATTTTCAGTTGCCCCTGCGGGAGAGATATGAACTCCACCCAGCTACGTGGATCCTTCTGTCATAGAAAGAAAAAACCTGAAATGACTGGAGGTAAGGCAAGAATTTTGTTGCTTCTAGTTGATGACTAGAAGCAAAGGTCCTCTGGCCCTGGGAAATAGCAGGGAAAACTCTTGGACTCAGGATCCTGCACTGGTATAAAGAGAAGTGTGCTACTTCTGGGAACAGGCAGGAAACTGTTTTCTATCCATGGCCCAATGACCCACAGATTAGAGTTCAACAGGCACTGGGAGAAAGGGTAGGCAAGAAACACTGATGAGGCTTCATTTCTGAGACCCAGGCATGCAAGTCTGCCTAAAATTGAAACTATGTTAGGAAAATAAAAATTCTCTCTTCCCGTGATAAACCTAGTCCACAATAACAAGCAATAGTATTTTACCACTGAAGAAGGATAAAGAATAAGGAAACAGATTCCACTCCCCGCCCCAACCACCACCATCATAGTATGGATATGGAAGGAGCACAGAAAGCTGAGGATAGAGCAGGAACAATGAGAAAAAACAAAACAAAGATGAAAACCTCCACTATCCAAGGCCTGCCCCACTCTAAGCACAAAGAAGCATCGGCCCACCACTGAAGAAATTCAGAGCTAGCACTGCAATGAAGATAATGAGAGCAACAATAAAACCCAAACCTAGTGCATGTCTGCCTAGACTAACTCAATGCCCAACATAACAGCCAAGCAAAAGAAAATGCATGTCCATTTCCAGGTGTAAATATTCTTTATCTCAGCTTTTATCATTCTTCCACAAAGGATGTCTAGCATTCACTCAAATGATAGGAGACTTTAAGAGCATGCAAAAACAACCCATTGTCAAGAGATAAAGCAATTGACAGAACCAGACTCAGAGATGACCCAGATGTTGAGAGTATCATACAGAGATTTTAAAATCACACTGATTAATTTTGAAATTTAATAGAAAATGTGGACAGTATGCATGAACAGACAGGGAGTTCAGTAAAGACACAAACTATTTTTAAAAGAGTCAAATGGGAATGCTTGAAATAAATGAACACACATACATACATAATACCAACAGTGAAGATTTCACTATATGTGCTTACCAGTAGGCTGAACACAGCTCAGAAAAGATTTGGTGAATTTGAAAATAGATCAGTACAAGGCAGAAAACTAACAAAGATATTTGGGGCCTGAACTCTACATTTGACCTTATGGGCCTAACAGACATCTATAGAACTCTCCAACTAAAAACAACAGAGTATACATTCTTCTCATCTGCATATGGCACATGATCTAAAATTGACCACATAATCGCCATAAAACAACCCTCAGAAAACTAAAACAACAAATCAAAATCATGCCAAACACACTCTTAGAACATGGTACAATAAAAAATAGAAATGAATTCTAAGAAAATAACTCAAAACTATACAATTACATGGAAATTAACTGATCTTCTACTGAATGACCTTTGTGTGAACAATGAAATTAAGGCAGAAATCATTAAATTCTTTGAAACTAATTAGAACAAAGATACAACATACCAGAATCTCTGGGACACAGCCAAAGTAGTGTTAAGAGGGAAGTTAATAGCACTAAACACCCACATCAAAAAGTTAGGAAGATATGAAATTAACAACCTAACATCATACCTAGAGAAACTAGAGAAACAAGAGCAAACCAACTCCAAAACTAGCAGAAGGCAAGAAGTAACCAAAATGAGAGCTGAACTGAAGGAAATTGAGATGTGAAAAATCATACAAAAGACCAATGAATCTGGGAGTTTCATATTTGAAAGGATAAATAAGATTCACAGACCACTAGCTAGACTAATAAAGAAAAAAGAGACGAGATCCAAATAAACACAATCAGAAATGAAAAAGGGGACATTACCACTGACCCCACAGAAATACAAAAAAAAAAAAAATTTTCGGAGACTACTATAAACACCTCTATCACAAACTAGAAAAACCTAGAAGAAATGGATAAATTCCTGGAAACATACAACCTCCGAAAATCAAACCAGGAAAAAATTGAATCCCTGGACAGACCAATAATAAGTTCCAAAATTGAATCAGTAATAAAAGGCCTACCAACCAGAAAAAGCTCACCACATGAATTCATACCCACATTTTTCCAGATGTATAAAGAAGAGCATATACCATTCCTACTGAAACTATTTCAAAAAATTAAGGATGAGGGATTCCTTCCTAACTCATTCTCTGAAACTAGCATCATCCTGATACCAAAACCTGGCAGAGACACAACAGCGAAAAAGAAAACCTCAGGCCACTATCCTTGATGAATATACATGCAAAAATCCTCAACAAAATATCAGCAAACTGAATGCAGCACCATATAAAACCTAAGCCGCCACAATCAAGGGGGGTTTATCCCTGGGATGCAAACTTGGTTTAATGTATGTAAATCAATAAATATGATTCTTTTCATAAACAGAACTAAAAACAAAAATCACATGATTATCTCAATCGATGCAGAAAAGACTTTCAATAAAATTCAACATCCCTTCAAGTTAAAAACCCTCAAAGAACTAAGCATTGAAGGTAGTAAATGGTAAAAGTAGTAAAAGCCATCTGTGACAAACCCACAGCCAATATCATACGGAATGGGCAAAAGCTGAAAGCATTCCTCTTGAGAATTGCAATAAGACAAGGATGCCCACTCTCACCACTCCTATTCAACATAGTACTAGAAGTACTAGCCGACATAATCTGGCAAGAGAAAGAAAAAGAAGGCATCCAAATAGAAAGAGAGGAAGTCAAAAAATCCGTGTTTGGAGACAATATGCTTCTATATATAGAAAATCCCATAGTCTGTGCCCAAAGGCTCCTAGATCTAATAAACAACTTCAGCAAAGTTTCAGGATACAAAGTCAATGTATAAAAATCCAGAGCATTTTATACACCACCAGTGTGCAAGATGATAGACAAATCAATAACACAATCCCATCCACAATAGCCACAAAAAGAATGAAATACCTAGGAATACAGCTAACCAGTCAAAGTTCTCTACAACGAGAATTACAAAACACTGCTCAAAAAAGTCGGAGAAGACACAAACAAATGGAAAAACATTCCATGGTCATGGATAGGAAGAATCAATATTGTTAAAATGGCAATATTGCCCAAAGCAATTTACAGATTCAATGCTATTCCTATCGAACTACTAGTGACATTCTTCACATAACTTGAAAAAACTATTTTTAAATTCATATGGAACCAAAAGAGAGCTCAAATAGCCAAGGCAATTCTAAACAAAAAGAAAAAGTCTGGAGGCATCACATTACCTGCCTTCAAACTATACTACAAGGCTACAGTAACCAAAACAGCATGGTACTGATATAAAAACAGATACATAGACCAATGGAATAGAAAAGAAAACCTAGAAATAAAGCTGCACCCCTACAACCATTTGATCTTGAACAAAGTTTACAAAAGCAAGCAATGAAGAAAACTCCTAATATGGTTTGGCTCTGTATCCCCACCCAAATCTCACCTTGAATTATAATAATCCCTACGTGTCAAGCACAGGACAGGTGGAGATAACTGAATCATGGGGTGGTTTCTCTCATGCTGTTCTCCTGATAGTGACTGAGTTCTCACAAGATCTGATGGTTTTATAAGGGGCTTCACCCTTTGTTCTGCACTCATTCTCTCTCTGGCTGCCCTGTGAAGAGGTACCTTCTGCCACGATTGTAAGTTTCCTGAGACCTCCCCAGCCATGCTGAACTATGAGTCAATTAAACCTCTTTTCTTTATAAATTACCTAGTTTCAAGTACATCTTTATTAGCAGCATGAGAAAAAAATTAATACAACTCCCAATTTGATAAACGATGGTGAGACAACTTATTAGCCATATGCAGAAGGTTGAAGCTGGACCCCCTTCTTACACCATACAAAATTCAATTCAAGATGGATTAAAGACTTAAATGTAAAACCTAAAACTATATATATAAAAAAAAAACCCTGCTAGATAACCTAGAAAATACCATTCTGGACATCAGCCTTGGCAAAGATTTCATGACAAAGGCTCCAAAAGTAATTGCAACAAAAACAAAAAATTACAAATGGGACCAAATAAAACTAAAGAGCTTTAATACAGGAAAATAAACTATCAACAGAGTAAACAACCTACAAAGTGGAAGAACGTATTTGCAAACTATGCTTCTGATAAAGGTCTAATACCCAGAATCTATAAGGAACTTAAACAAATTTACCAGTCATTAAAAAAACAAACAACCCCATGAAAAAGTGGGCAAGGGACATGAACAGACACTTTTCTTTTTTTTTTTTTTTTTTTGAGATGGAGTCTCACTCTGTCGCCCAGGCTGGAGTGCAGTGGCGCGATCTCGGCTCACTGCAAGCTCCGCCTCCCAGGTTTACGCCATTCTCCTGCCTCAGCCTCCCGAGTAGCTGGGACTACAGGCGCCCGCAATCTCGCCCAGCTAGTTTTTTGTATTTTTTTAGTAGAGACGGGGTTTCACCCTGTAGACCAGGATGGTCTCGATCTCCTGACCTCGTGATCCACCCGTCTCGGCCTCCCAAAGTGCTGGGATTACAGGCTTGAGCCACCGCGCCCGGCTGAACAGACACTTTTCAAAATAAGACATACACATGGTCGACAAACATATTAAAAAAATGCTCAACATCACTAATCGTTAGAGAAATGCAAATCAAAAACCACAATGAGATACTGTAAGATGGTGTAAGATACCAGTCGCAATAGCTATTATAAAAAAGTAAAAAAAAAACAGATGCTGGAAAGCTTCCAGAGAAAAGGGAATGCTTATACACTGCTGGTGGGAATGTAAGTTAGTTAAGTAGTTGTGAAAGCAGTGTGGTAATTTCTCAAAGATCTTAAAAAGAAGTACCATTTGAACCAGCAATTCCATTATTGGGTATATACCCCTCCAAAATATAAATTGTTCTACCATAAAGACACATGTACATATATGCTCATCCCATGTGTGTTCACAATACATATATATATGTGTGCTCACCTATATATATGTTCACATGTACATATATGCTCATCCCAGTACTGTTCACAATAGCAAAGACATGAAGCCAACTTAGGTGCCCATCAGTGGTGGATGAGATAAAGAAAATACATATGTGGAATACTATGCAGCCATAACAAAGAATGAGATCATGTTCTTTGCAGCAACATGGATGGAGCTGGAGGCCATAACCCAAGTAAACTAACACAGGAACAGAAAACCAAATACCCCATATTCTCACTTCTAAGTGAGAGCTAAATATTGAGTACACATGGACACACAGAAGGCAACAACAGACATGGCACCTACTTGAGAGTGCAAGGTGGGAAGAGGGATTACCTGTTGGATACTATGCCTATTACCTGGCTGATGAAATAATCTATACACCAAACCCCTGTGACATGCAACTTATTTATATAATAAACCTGCACATATACCTCTGAACCTAAAATAAATTTTTTTTAAATAAATATGATCTTAGGATGGCTTTTTTTATTACACTTTAAATTCTAGGGTACATATCTTAAGATGGCTTTTACAGCACAAAAGAACATACTCATTTCGTCCAAACATGGTAGTATTTTAATGACATGTTGAACTTTTTTTTTTTTTTTTGAACTAGATGAGAGTTTCATTAGACTCTAACTAAAAACAGAGAGGTGTGATTACCATCTGCAGCCAGTTTCCCCATCACAATAGTCATGTAACAAACCAAGGCAATGTCGGTCTTGAGCCAGACTCACAGAGTCCCCTGGCCCTGGCCCTGGCCCTGGCCCTGGCCTCAGTACAGAGTCTCTGCATTGCTGCTCCGGGGCCGTTTGATCTTCTCGATATTTTTCAGGATCATGTCATGTAGAGTGACATATTGATTCCTCAGCTCTGATATGATGAGCCGAAGGCTGATATATTCTTTCTCATCAATCTCTGTCATGGTGCGGCGATAGTCCTCCACATGGGGATATTTAGCTATTTTAGAAACTAATTTGGCTCTTGTAATATAATATCTAGAAATCTGGTCCAGATAAGATGCAGCTTCACTCTCAGCAGTTCTTAGCTCTGCAACTGTTTCCTCCTGAATGGACACCCCAAAGTTGTTTCCATCTTCTATCCTGGGAATCAGGAGCTGTACCCGCATTTTGACTGTGTTACATTTCTCAATCAACAGCCGGATCTCAGGTTTCACTTTCTCAATAATGTCCACCAGCTGCTGGTTAACATTTTTATTTTGTTCATTTTTTATTAATTCTTCTTAGCATTAGAAAGAGTCTTTTGTTTCTTTCCTTTGTTTCGTTCACCAGTCTATATATTTTTTAATTTATTGTATTGCTTTCCATTTCTCAACTGAAAAGTAACTAATGTGGAAATGAAATTTTATCTGTTCTGTGCAAGGTTGTAATCCTTATACAGAGGATGAAAGTTATAGTTCTTGGTATATGATAGGTGCTTACTAAATATTTGTCAAATAAAAAATAGATCAACAAATATTATTTAAACTGGAATGTAAAGAGCCAAAAGAGTTTTAAAAAAGAATAAGAGCTTCCAAAATCTGCATAGCAATATTAAAATAACTAAACATGTGTAATTGGATTACCAGAAGAAGAAAAGATAGAGAATGGAGCAGAGGAAATATTTAAAGAGATAAATTCTGAGAATTTTCCAAAATTAACAAAAGACAAAAATTCACAGATCTAACAAACATAGAAAATCTCCCCAAAATATAAATATCAAAAGAAGCCACACCTAGACATATCATAGCCAAACTGCTGAAACCAAATACTAAGACAAAATCTTCACCGTAGCCACGCATGGAAACAGGGTAGGGTGGAGGAGATATAACTTACAGAGGAAAAAAGACAAAAACCACGAAAGACCTCTTGTCAGCAACTATAAATTAGGAAACAGTGGCGTGATTTAAAGCACTAGGTGCGTGGAGGGGAGGGAGAGTTAACTTAATGTACTAGGGTTCCCTACAGGGACAGGACTAAATTGTATATATATGCAATGCTGTGTGGAAAACCATATATATAATATGGTTTTATATATATGTGTCTCCAAACACACACATAAAAGAGAGTTTCTTAAGTATTAACTTACATGATTACAAGGTCCCACAATAGGCCATCTGCAAGCTGAGGAGCAAGGGGAACCAGTCTCAAAACTGAAGAACTTGGGGTCCAATGTTTGAGGGCAGGAAGCATCCAACATGGGAGAAAGATGTAGCCTGGGAGGCTAGGCCAGTCTCTCCTTTTCACATTTTTCTGCCTGCTTTATAGTCACTGGCAGCTGATTAGATTGTGCCCACCAGATTAAGGGTGGATCTGCCTTTCCCAGCCCACTGACTTTAATGTTAATTTCTTTTGGTAACACCCTCACAGACACACTCAGGATCAATACTTTGTATCCTTCAATCCAAACAAGTTGACACTCAGTATTAACCATCGCAAGTCCACCCCTTGTCAATTTGAACCCATACACATCTCCTGAGATCATACATAATCTTCAAATAAAGACAATAATAAGGTCATAACTATGCCATTGTACAACCGGAAACATACCAATCCCCACCCTAAATACTATTACATAAGGTTAACAATACATAAATGCTAATATGAAATCAATAAATCTTATGTCACATGATAAAGGAAAAAGAAACAAAATAAGGATATTTTCCTAGTACACGCGTATACATGCACAAACATGTTTTTAGCAAAAGAAGGAGTACTCGTGACAATTACAGTCCCCATTTCTGCAGCTGGTCATGTGGTCATAGCTGGTATTGATGACAACCTTCTTCTACTGCCCTTTCTGTATTCCCTTTGCCTTCAACAAGCACCTCAACAGGTAGTAGTTTTTTTCCTGGTGGAATGACCCAAACCTTCATTCCTGAGGGGTCTGGGCCATTTGTAGTCCTGCCTGGATTGGGCTGTTGTAGTTTCCCATTGACCTTAATCACAGGGCATGGTAATACTAAGAGATGCCCTAGTGGATCTCCTGCATTGTATGCATACTCTTTCTTACCTCCATTGTGGAGTAGTAGACTGATTTCATCTTGATAGTCCTCATCAATTACTCCAGCCAACACTGTAACTCTCTTCTTAGCCTGTTTGACTTAAAGGTAGGAGGAGCGCAAAGTGTCCAGGTGGCAATCTTAATTTCCAGTTTAATGGAATCGTTGTTGTGTCTCCTGGTGGCAGGATTCCTCCCTCTGGAAGTAAGACCTCTAGGCTAGCGGAACGTAATGTCATGGGAACAGGAAGCAAAAATTTTGCTAGTGGATCACTAGGGGTTATGGTGAGTGGTGCCACTTTCACTTCCACCCCTTGATTCCTGGACCCATGAATTCTGGCTATGGTAGAAAAAGTACCATATATTGGATGCTGATTCAGAGCATACATGGCCTCTGGAGAACTTTGCCCCAGCCCTGTAAAGTATTGTCACCTAGTTGGCACTGTAGTTGTGACTTCAAAAGGCCACTCCACCGTTCTATCAATCCAGCTGCTTCAGGATGATGGGGAACATGATAAGACCAGTGAATTCCATGAGCATGAGCCCACTGCCACACTTCTTTAGCCATAAAGTGAGTGTCTTGGTCAGAGGCAATGCTGTGTGGAATACCATGATGGTGGATCAGGCATTCTGTGAGTCCATGGATGGTAGTCTTGGCAGAAGCATTGTGTTCAGGATAGGCAAACCCATATCCTGGGTAAGCGTCTATCCCAGTGACGGATAAACAAACCTCTGCCCTTTCCATGATGGAAGAGGTCCAATATACTTGACCTGCCACCGGGTAGATGGCTGATCACTCTGAGGAATGGTGCCATATCGAGGTCTCAGTGTTGGTCTCTGCTGAGGCAAATTGAGCACTCAGCAATGGCAATAGCCAGGTCAGCCTTGGTGAGTGGAAGCCCATGTTGCTGAGCCCATGCATAACCATCCATCCCTGCCACCATGGCTGCTTTGTTCATGGGCCCATTGGGCAACAACAGGGGTGACTGGGGAAAGAGGTAGAGTGGTATCCACAGAACGGGTCATCCTATGTACTTGATTATTAAAATCCTCCTCTGCTGAGGTCACCTGTTGGTGAGCACTCACGTGGGATACAAATATCTTCAGTTTTTGACCACTTAGAAAGGTCCATCCATGTACCCCTTCCCCAAATGTCTTTGTCACCAATTTTTTAATCATGCTTCTTCCAACCCTGATCATCCAGCCAAACCATTGGCTATAGCCCATGAATCAGTATATTATTGCACATCTGGCCATTTGGTGCACTGCTCAAAGTTCTGCCCCCTGGGAAGATTTCCCTTCACTGCTGTCCTTCAGGGATGTCCTAGAATGGGGCTGTAATGCTCCAGCTATCCACTTTCAGGTGGTGCCTGCATATTGTGCAGAACCATCTGTGAAGCAGGCCCTAGTCTTCTCTTCCTCTGTCAACTGATCATAGGGAACTCCCCATGAGGCCATTGGTGCAGGGTGGGGAAGAGAAGGCAGGAGTGGAGACCACAGTCATTTGAGTCACTTCCTCTTGTAACTTACTTGTGCCTTCAGGACCTGCTCAAGCCCGATCATGTATATACCACTTCCATTTGATGATGGAATGATGCTCAGCACAACCTACTTTATGGCTAGATGGGTGAGAAAGCATCCAGTTCATGATAGGCAGTTCAGGTCACATGGTGACTTGATGACCCATAGTCAAATGTTCAGTTTTCACCAAAGCCCAGTAACAGGCCAAGAGCTGTCTCTCAAAAGGAGAGTAGTTATCTACAGAAGATGGCAGGGCCTTGCTCCAAAATTCTAGAGGCCTCCACTGTGATTCCCCTATGGGGTCCTACCAAAGGCTCCAAACAGCATCCCTATCTGCCACTACCACCTCAAGCTCCATTGGATCTGCTGGGTCGTATGGCCCAAGTGGCAGAGCAGCTTGCTTAGCAGCCTGGAGCTGTTGCAGAATCTTCTCTTGTTCTGGACCCCACTCAAAACTGGCAGCCTTTTGGGTCGCCTGATAAATGGGTTGGAGTAACACATCCAGATGAAAAATGTGTTGCCTCCAAAATCCAAATGGGCCCACTAGGCATTGTGCCTCTTTCTTGGTTGTACAAGGGTCAAATGCAGCAACTTATCATTCACCTTAGAAAGAATATTTTGACAAGCCGACACCACTGGACCCCACACCACTGGACCCCCTTTTACTGAGGTAGAAGGTCCCTGAATTTTAGTTGGATTGTTTCCCATCTTCTGACACATAATGTCTCACCAATAAGTCCAGTGTATTTGCTACTTCTTGCTCACTGGATCCAATCAGCATAATGTCATCAATGTAATGAACTAGAGTGATACCTTGTGAAAGCAAAAAGTGATCAAGGTCTCTCTGAATAAGATTATGACACAAAGCAGGAGAGTTGATATACCCCTGAAGTAGGACAGTAAAGGCGTATTGCTGGCCTTGCCAGCTGAAGGCAAATTGCTTCTGGTGGGCCTTACAAACAGGAATGGAGAAAAAGGCATTCGTCAAGTCAATGGCTGCAGGGTAGGTACCAGAAGATGTGTTAATTTGCTCAAGCAATGAAACAGCAGCTGCAATTGGAGTCACCTCTTGGTTAAGCTTATGATAATCCACTGTCATTCTCCAAGATCCATCTGTTTTCTGCACAGGCCAAATGGGAGAGTTGAACAGGGATGTGGTGGGAATTACCACCCCTGCATCTTTCAAGTCCTTGATAGTGGAACTAATTTCCAGTCTCTCTAGGGATGCAATATTGTTTTTGATTTACTATTTTTCTAGGTAGAGGCAGTTTTAGTGGCCTCCATTTGGCCTTTTCCACCATAATAGCCCTCACCCTACTAGTCAGGGAGCCAATTTGGGGGTTCTGCCAGCTGCTAAGTATGTCTATGCCAATTAGGCATTCTGGCAGTGGGGATACGACCATAGGATGAGTCCAGGCATCCACTGGACCCACAGTAAGTTGGACCAGAACTAAAACTCCATTAATTACCTGACCTCCATAAGCCCCTATTTTACTGGAGGACCACCGTGACATTTTGGGTGACTCTATACATAGTACTTTTGACCATATGTAGAGAACCAAGGAACATAGTGAAGCTGGTTGGTTGCTCCTAAGTTCAGTGGACAAAGTGATGAAAGAAAACGATGAACTCAGGGATTCTGTCTCCCAGCTTCAGAAGCAGATATTGAGCCTCAAATCTACTAAGGTTGCCCTGAGTGAGAGTCTTATCTTCTGTAGAGAAAGAGCTGAAATTGTGGAAAAACAGACACAAGCTCTTATCATTCAAGTGATTGACTTTTGTATAATGAACATGTATCCTTTGCTTTCACTAAATTAAATTATTAGTTCTAGTAGCTTTTTGTAGATTCCTTAAAATTTTACATATAGATAATCATGTTTTCAGTGAATTAGTTTCACTTCTTTTTCCCAATCTTTAGCCCTTTATTTATATCAGGCTGGTGCAAAAGTAAATGCAGTTATTGTCATTATTTTTAATTACTCATAATGGCAAAACCTGCAATTATTTTTGCACCAACCTAACATTTCTTGCCATATAGCACTGGCTAGGAACTCCGATACAACATTGAATGGAAGTGATGAGAGAAAACATCCCCGCTTTATTCCAAAACTTAGAGGAAAATCATACAGTCTTTCACCACTAACTATAATAGCTGTAGTTTTTTTGTAGATATCCTTTATCTGATTGCCAAAATAATTTTCTTCTACTCCTAGTTTGCTGGGAGCATTCATAATGAATTAATGTTGGCTTTTATCAAATTATTATTTAATGCCCATTGTGAGCAAATGAATTTTCTTTTTTAGTTTGTTAATATGATTAATTATATTAGTTAATATTTAAATGTTGAACCAACTTTGCGTTCTTGGAATAAAACTTATTTGTCTTGAAGATTTTATATATGTATTATTAGATTCAACTTACCAAAATCTTGGTAAGCTGTTTTCAGTCAATATTTAACAGAAGTATTTGTCCTTTTATTTATTTAATTATCTATTTGATAAATGCAATATATTAAAAACTAACTCTTTAATAACATGTTTCTTTTACTGTAATGCTTTTGTTTGCTTTTGTTATCAGAATAATGCTAGCCTCTGTAGTTACCTACTGTACTGATATAAGAGTAGGCACATAGACCAATGGAACAGTATAGAGAACCCAGAAATAAAGTCAAATGTGTACAGTCAACTAATCTTCAACAAAGCATACAAAAACATAAATTAGGGAATGGACATGCTATTTAACAAATGTTGCTGGGAAAACTGGCAAGTCACATGAAGAAGAATGAAATGGGATCCCTACCTCTCACCTTATCTAAAAATCAACTCAAGATGGATCGAAGACTTAAATATAAGACCTGAAACTATTAAAATTCTAGAAGACAACATTGAGAAAATTCTTCTAGACATCAGCCTAGGGAAAGACTTCATGACTAAGACCCCAAAAGCAAATGTGACAAAAATCAAAATAAATAAATGGGACCTAATGAAACTAAAAAGCTTCTGCACTGCAAAAGAAATAATCAGCAGAGTAAACAGACAATCCACAGAATGGGAGAAAATATTTGTAAACTATGCATCTTACAAAGGACTTATATCCAGAATCTATAAGGAAGTCAAACAAATCAGCAAGAAAAAACAAATAATCGCATTAAAATGTGGACAAAGCACATGATTAGGCATTTCTCAAAAGAAAATATACAAATGGCCAACAAACATTGGAAAAATGCTTAATATCGCTAATCATCTGGGAAATTCAAATTAAAATCACAATGAGATACCACCTTACTCCTGCAAGAAAGGCCATTACTGAAAAGCAAAAAAAGCAATAGATGTTGGCATGGATATGGGAAAACGGGAAAGCTTATACAGTTCTGGTGAGAATGTAAATCAGTACAACCTCTATAGAGAACAGTATGGAGATTCCCTAAAGAACTAAGAAGTAGAATTACCATTTGATCCAGCAATCCCACTACTGGGTATCTAGCCAAAGGAAAAGAAGTAATTATATGAAAAAGATACTTGCACATATATGTTTATAGCAACACAATTCACAATTGCAAAGATGTGGAACCAACCTAAATGCCCATCAACTACAGAGTGAATAAATAAAATGTAGTATATATATACACCATGAAATACTACTCAGCCATTAAAAGAAATGAAATAATGTCTCTTGCTACAACTTAGATGGTGCTGGAGGCCATTAATCTAAGTGAAGTAACACAGGAGTGCAAAACCAAAAACAGCATTTCTCACTTATAAGTGGGAGCTAAGCTTTGAGTATGCAAAGGCATACAGAGTGATATAATAGACTTCAGAGACTCAGAAGGCAGAAGGTGGGGGGGCTAGGGATAGAAAACTACACTCTAGGTACTATGTACACTACTCGGGTGATGTGCTCTAAAATCTCAGAATTTACTACCGTATAATTTATCCATTTAACAAAAATCCGTTTGTATCCCAAAATCTATTAAAGCAAAAAAAAAAAAAAAAAAAAAAAATTTGCCAGGCACGATGGCTCATGCCTGTAATCCCAGCACTTTGGGAGGCCGAGGAGGGTAGATGACCTAAGGTCAGGAGTTCAAGACCAGCCTGGCCAACATGGTGAAACCCCGACTCTACTGAAAATACAAAATTTAGCTAGGTGTGGTGGTGGGCACCTGTAATCCCAGCTACTCAGGAAGCTGAGGCAGGAGAATCTTTTGAACCTGGGAGGCGAAGGCTGCAGTGAGCCAAGATTGTGCCACTGCACTCCAACATGGGCAACAGAGTGAGACTGTGTCTCAAAAAAACCAACCAACCAACAAACAACAACAACAACAACAAATTTGTAAAAAACAAATAATCCTAGCCTCACAAAATGAGTTGAGATAAATTTTATTCTCTTTTTTTTGGGGGGGGAGGTATGTTTGTGTAGATTTAATAATATTTCATTTTCTTAAATGTTTGTAAGAACTCACGAGTAAAACCAACTGCCTGAAGCTTTTTTGTTGTTGTGCTGTTTGTTTGTTTATTGTTTTGTATATTTGTCATGGGAAGGTTTTTAAATACACATTTAATATCTTTAAGAGATATATGACTACTTAGATTATCCATATCTTTTGTAGTTAACTTAGATAATTTACTGAACATGTAAATTTTGTCTAATTTGTCAAATTTATTGCTATGAAGTTGCTCATAATTGTCCCCTACTTTTTTATGTCTGCAGGATTTTAGGAATGTCCATTCTCACATTCTTGATATTGGCAATCTCTGTCTTCTCAGTTTTGCTCATCAGTGTGATGTGAAGTTTAGCAATTAAGTGTCTCAAAAAAATAATTTTTGGCTCTTTTGTTATATTAATTACTTCTGTTTTATTTTCTGTTTTCTATTTCACTGATTTTGTCTCTCATTACTTCCTTCTTTCTGCTTAGTTGGGGTGTAATCATAAAGTGATTATACGCATTTTTTTCCTTCTTTCTGCTTAGTTGGGGTATAATCATAAAATGATTAGGTAATTGATTTTAAATGTTTTTCTTCTTTAAGGTAGTTTGTAATGCTATGAATTTTCTTCTAATCAATCTTTAGTCATATCTCACACATTTTGATATGTTATAATTCAGCTCAACCCATTTTCCTCTTGGACCATTGACTTTTTATGTCTGTTATTAATTCTCAAATAGGGATTTTCCAAATATCTTTCTGTGACTGATTTCTAATAAAATTTTGTTGTGGTAAGAGAATATACATTAAATTATTTCAATTTTTTTAATTTATTGAGACTTGCTTTAGGAACCAAAATATGATCTATTGTGGTAAATGTATCTTGAGCACTGGAAAAGATTATGTATTCTGCTGTTGTTGGTTGGAGTGTTCTAGAAATGTTAACTAAATTTAATTGGTAGTGATTTCCAAGTATTCTATATCCTTAGTGACTTCTAATCTTTTTCTATTAAATATTAAAATAAAGGTCTCTGTTGTGGCTATGTCTGCTCCTATCAGTTATTGCTTTGAAACTTGGTTAAGAGTATATATTTAGAACGTTATATCCTCTTGATGAATTCACCCATTTATCGATATGAATGGCCTTCATTATCTCTCTTTAATATTCTTTGTTCTGAAATATACTTATTAATATGTATTGATCATTCTTTTTGCTTTTTTCTTTTCTTTTTTTTTTCTTTTGGAGACAGAGTCTTGCCCTGTTGCCCAGGCTGGAGTGCAGTGGCGAGTTCTCAGCTCACTGCAACCTCCACCTCTCAGGATCAAGCGATTCTCGTGCCTCAGCCTCCTGAATAGCTGGGACTATAGGCACCCGCCACCATGCCTGGCTAATTTTTTGTATTTTCATAAAGACGAGGTTTTATCATGTTGCCCAGGGTGATTTCAAACTCCTGATCTCAGGCAATCTGCCCACCTTGGCCTCTCAAAGTGGTAGGATTACAGGCGTCAGTCACCGTGCCTGGCCAATTTTCTGTATTTCTGATGCTCTGACATGTGGGCCTTGCTGACACTGAAAAGACTGTCCCTCCCAGGGATAGCCAATTCCTAGAGGAATTGTGTGAACAATTCAAATACAAATCAACAAATCCAGATCCCCTAACATCAACTGTGTCCTTTTTTGGTCTTCACATGCACAGTCACTATTCCTTTCACCTAATCACCCCAGGGTCAGATACTAGACAACAAGAGACAGCCCTTTTATCCTAGAGCCCACTGAAATTATTCAAACCAGCCAAAATCCTAAGCCTGCTTATATTGCCTTGCTTTGCCTCTCCAGTAAGAACCACAAAAAGGCTCTTGCCCATGTGTCCCCCTCACTCCCTCTGTCTCCTGACCAACTTGGTGCCCTTCACATGCCCTTGTTGTTTGGCATGCCCTTCCTCTTGGGAACTATGAATAGCAAACTATCTTTTCAATGGCAATCATCTCCTAATTTGTTAGCCTCACCACACCAGGATAATAATAAAACCTACATCTTAAAACAATGTATAACTATGTTAATATAGCCACTTCAACTTTCTTTTGATTGTGTCCACAGAGTACATGTTTGTCTACATTTTTACTTTTATTACTTTTATCTTTATATTGAAAGTAGGCAGCATGCAGTTGGATTTTGCTTTTTTATCCAGTATGACAATTTCTGCCTTTTAAATGAACTATTTAGACCATTTACATTCAGTTGAATTGTCAATAAAATTGTATTTAAATCTACCACTGCTTTATGTGGGGTTTGGGGTTTTGTTGTTGTTGTTGTTGTTGCAGAGTTCTTTGTTTCTTTATTTTTCTTTCCTTAGCATCTTTCCTGTTAATCATGTTTTTATTAATTCCACTTTATCTTCTTTGTTGGCCTGTTAACCGTTCTTTGTTTTTTCAAGCAATTGCTTTAAGGTTGATATTATACGTGGCCTACCTTCAAGTAATATAGTATTTCACCTATTGTATAAAAACCTTAAAAGAATATACTTTGTTTTCTTCCTCCTACACCTGGCCTTTGTGTTATCATTGTCATATATTTTACTTCTATGTATAAATTCATAATATATTCTTATTATTTTGCCTTTAATAGTCAATTATCCTTCAAAAATATTTTTTAAATAAAAGTATTTTATATTTTCCCAAATGTTTATCATTTCTGGCACTCTTCATTTGTTTTTGTAGATTCATATGTTCATCTTGTATCGTTTTCATTCTGCCTTGAAGGGCTTCCTTTCAAGGAAGAAGTGATCTGCTGCCAGTGAATTACCTTGGCTTTTACATGTTTATATAAGTCCTTATTTGAATTTCATTTCTAAAAGATATTTTTGCTGGATATAGAATTCTAGGTGGAGTTTTTTTAAAATATGTCATTCCATATTAAAGATGTCTGGATGCATTATTTCTGATGAGAAGTCTGTTGTCTTCTCACTTTTGTTTCTCTGACTACTTTTTTTCTCTCACTACTTTGAAAACCTTATTATCTTTTATCACTGATTTTTAGAAATTTGATCATTTTGTATACTTCAGCATACTTTTTTATATATACATAAAAGTTTATATATATTTTGTTTATATATTTATATATTTTTATTTATATATATAAAGTTATTTTTAAAAAGTATATATAAAAGTTTATATCTATTATCTATTATATATTATATAGTTTATATATAAAAGTATGTATATGTTATATATAAATTATATATATTTTATACATATAAATTATATATTTTATATATACAAATTTTATATATTTATATATAAATTATATTTTTTGCTTCAGATTTATTGAACTACTGGGATGGTTGGTTTTATAGATTTCATCAAATTTATGGTCATTAGTGCTATAATATTTTTTCTTTCTCTCCATCTTTTATGTGGACTCAAAATCATACATATGTTTGGTTTCCTGATATTGCCTTATAGCTCACTATTACTGCTGCTTTTCTCTATATTAGTTTGGAAAGTGTCTTCAAGTTCATTAACTGTTTTCTTCTATGCCGTGTCATCTGCTCTTTATCTTCCCTAGGCATTTTTCCAGATACTTTATGTTTTACCACTTTAACTTTTATTTTGAATTTTTAATACATTTCTTTTTTCTTCTCCTCATGTTCATCCTTTCTTCTACCATCTTGAATTGTTATAACAGTTGTTTTCATGCCCTGTCTACCAATTGTATTATCAAATGTCATTCCTATATTTGTTCCTTCTGATAGATTTTTCTCTCCTTTGTGAGTAACATTGTCCTGCTTCTTTGAATTCCTGGTCATTTTTACCAGATGCCAAATATTGAGTATTTTATGTTGTTGGGTGTCGGATTTTTTTTTTTTTTGTATTATTTTAAATATTTGGGGACTAGGTTTGTGGATGCAGTAGAGTTCCCTGGAATCTGTTTAATATGCTTGAGGCTTGCTTATAAGCTTTATTAGGTCAAATCCAAGACAGCTTTTAGTCTAGAGTTAATTTTCTTTTTCTTTTTTTTTTTTTTTATTATTATACTTTAAGTTCTAGGGTACATGTGCATAACGTGCAGGTTTGTTACATATGTATATATGTGCCATGTTGGTGTGCTGCACCCATCAACTCATCAGCACCCATCAATTCATCATTTATATGAGCTATAACTCCCCAATGCAATCCCTCCCCTCTCCCCCCCCATGATAGGCCCCAGTGTGTGATGTTCCCCTTCCCGAGTCCAAGTGAGCTCATTGTTCAGTTCCCATCTATGAGTGAGAACATGCGGTGTTTGGTTTTCTCTTCTTGTGATAGTTTGCTAAGAATGATGGTTTCCAGCTGCATCCATGTCCCTACAAAGGACACAAACTCATCCTTTTTTATGGCTGCATAGTATTCCATGGTGTATATGTGCCACATTTTCTTAATCCAGTCTGTCACTGATGGACATTTGGGTTGATTCCAAGTCTTTGCTATTGTGAATAGTGCCGCAATAAACATACGTGTGCATGTGTCTTTGTAGTAGCATAATTTATCATCCTTTGGGTATATACCCAGTAGTGGGATGGCTGGGTCATATGGTACATCTAGTTCTAGATCTTTGAGGAATTGCCATACTGTTTTCCATAATGGTTGAACTAGTTTACAATCCCACCAACAGTGTAAAAGTGTTCCTATTTCTCCACATCCTCTCCAACACCTGTTGTTTCCTGATTTTTTAATGATTGCCATTCTAACTGGTGTGAGATGGTATCTCATTGTGGTTTTGATTTGCATTTCTCTGATGGCCAGTGATGATGAGCATTTTTTCATGTGTCTGTTGGCTGTATGAATGTCTTCTTTTGAGAAATGTCTGTTCATATCCTTTCCCCACTTTTGGATGGGGTTGTTTGTTTTTTTCTTGTATATTTGTTTGAGTTCTTTGTAGATTCTGGAAATTAGCCCTTTGTCAGATGAGTAGATTGCAAAAATTTTCTCCCATTCTGTAGGTTGCCTGTTCACTCTGATGGTAGTTTCTTTTGCTGTGCAGAAGCTCTTTAGTTTAATGAGATCCCATTTGTCAATTTTGGCTTTTGCTGCCATTCCTTTTGGTGTTTTAGACATGAAGTCCTTGCCCATGCCTATGTCCTGAATGGTACTACCTAGATTTTCTTCTAGGGTTTTTATGGTATTAGGTCTAACATTTAAGTCTCTAATCCATCTTGAATTAATCTTCGTATAAGGAGTAAGGAAAGGATCCAGTTTCAGCTTTCTACGTATGGCTAGCCAATTTTCCCAGCACCATTTATTAAATAGGGAATCCTTTCCCCATTTCTTGTTTTTGTCAGGTTTGTCAAAGATCATATGGTTGTAGATGTGTGGCATTATTTCTGAGGACTCCGTTCTGTTCCATTGGTCTATATCTCTGTTTTGGTACCAGTACCATGCTGTTTTGGTTACTGTAGCCTTGTAGTATAGTTTGAAGTCAGGTAGCGTGACGCCTCCGGCTTTGTCCTTTTGACTTAGGATTGTCTTGGCAATGCGGGCTCTTTTTTGGTTCCATATGAACTTTAAAGCAGTTTTTTCCAATTCGGTGAAGAAACTCATTGGTAGCTTGATGGGGATGGCATTGAATCTATAAATAACCTTGGGCAGTATGGCCATTTTCACGATATTGATTCTTCCTATCCATGAGCATGGTATGTTCTTCCATTTGTTTGTGTCCTCTTTGATTTCACTGAGCAGTGGTTTGTAGTTCTCCTTGAAGAGGTCCTTTACATCCCTTGTAAGTTGGATTCCTAGGTATTTTATTCTCTTTGAAGCAATTGTGAATGGAAGTTCATTCCTGATTTGGCTCTCTGCTTGTCTGCTACTGGTGTATAAGAATGCTTGTGATTTTTGCACATTAATTTTGTATCCTGAGACTTTGCTGAAGTTGCTTATCAGCTTAAGAAGATTTTGGGCTGAGGCGATGGGGTTTTCTAAATATACAATCATGTCATCTGCAAACAGGGACAATTTGACTTCTTCTTTACCTAACTGAATACCCTTGATTTCTTTCTCTTGCCTGATTGCCCTAGCCAGAACTTCCAACACTATGTTGAATAGGAGTGGTGAGAGAGGGCATCCCTGTCTTGTTCCAGTTTTCAAAGGGAATTTTTCCAGTTTTTGCCCATTCAGTATGATATTAGCTGTGGGTTTGTCATAAATAGCTCTTATTATTTTGAGGTACGTTCCATCAATACCGAATTTGTTGAGCGTTTTTAGCATGAAGGGCTGTTGAATTTTGTCAAAAGCCTTTTCTGCATCTATTGAGATAATCATGTGGTTCTTGTCTTTGGTTCTGTTGATATGCTGGATTACGTTGATTGATTTGCGAATGTTGAACCAGCCTTGCATCCCAGGGATGAAGCCCACTTGATCATGGTGGATAAGCTTTTTGATGTGCTGCTGAATCCGGTTTGCCAGTATTTTATTGAGGATTTTTGCATCGATGTTCATCAGGGAGATTGGTCTCAAATTCTCTTTTTTTGTTGTGTCTCTGCCAGGCTTTGGTATCAGGATGATGTTGGCCTCATAAAATGAGTTAGGGAGGATTCCCTCTTTTTCTATTGATTGGAATAGTTTCAGAAGGAATGGTACCAGCTCCTCCTTGTACCTCTGGTAGAATTCAGCTGTGAATCCATCTGGTCCTGGGCTTTTTTTGGTGGGTAGGCTATTAATTGTTGCCTCAATTTCAGAGGCTGCTATTGGTCTATTCAGGGATTCAACTTCTTCCTGGTTTAGTCTTGGGAGAGTGTACGTGTCCAGGAAATTATCCATTTCTTCTAGATTTTCTAGTTGATTTGCGTAGAGGTGTTTATAGTATTCTCTGATGGTAGTTTGTATTTCTGTGGGGTCGGTGGTGATATCCCCTTTATCATTTTTTATTGCGTCTATTTGATTCCTCTCTCGTTTCTTCTTTATTAGCCTTGCTAGCGGTCTGTCAATTTTGTTGATCTTTTCAAAAAACCAACTCCTGGATTCATTGATTTTTTGGAGGGTTTTTTGTGTCTCTATCTCCTTCAGTTCTGCTCTGATCTTAGTTATTTCTTGCCTTCTGCTAGCTTTTGAATGTGTTTGCTCTTGCCTCTCTAGTTCGTTTAATTGTGATGTTAGAGTGTCAATTTTAGACCTTTCCTGCTTTCTCTTGTGGGCACTTAGTGCTATAAATTTCCCTCTACACACTGCTTTAAATGTATCCCAGAGATTCTGGTATGTTGTATCTTTGTTCTCATTGGTTTCAAAGAACATCTTTATTTCTGCTTTCATTTCATTATGTACCCAGTAGTCATTCAGGAGCAGGTTGTTCAGTTTCCATGTAGTTGAGCGGTTTTGATTGAGTTTCTTAGTCCTGAGTTCTAGTTTGATTGCACTGTGGTCTGAGAGACAGTTTGTTATAATTTCTGTTCTTTTCCATTTGCTGAGGAGTACTTTACTTCCAATTATGTGGTCAATTTTGGAATAAGTGTGATGTGGTGCTGACAAGAATGTATATTCTGTTGACTTGGGGTGGAGAGTTCTATAGATGTCTATTAGGTACGCTTGGTGCAGAGATGAGTTCAATTCCTGGATATCCTTGTTAACTTTCTGTCTCGTTGATCTGTCTAATGTTGACAGTGGAGTGTTGAAGTCTCCCATTATTATTGTATGGGAGTCTAAGTCTCTTTGTAAGTCTCTAAGGACTTGCTTTATGAATCTGGGTGCTCCTGTATTGGGTGCATATATATTTAGGATAGTTAGCTCTTCCTGTTGAATTGATCCCTTTACCATTATGTAATGGCCTTCTTTGTCTCTTTTGATCTTTGATGGTTTAAAGTCTGTTTTATCAGAGACTAGGATTGCAACCCCTGCTTTTTTTTGCTCTCCATTTGCTTGGTAGATCTTCCTCCATCCCTTTATTTTGAGCCTGTGTATGTCTCTGCATGTGAGATGGGTCTCCTGAAGACAGCAGACTGATGGGTCTTGACTCTTTATCCAGTTTGCCAGTCTGTGTCTTTTAATTGGAGCATTTAGTCCATTTACATTTAAGGTTAATATTGTTATGTGTGAAGTTGATCCTGCCATTATGATATTAACTGGTTATTTTGCTCATTAGTTGATGCAGTTTCTTCCTAGGCTCGATGGTCTTTACATTTTGGCATGTTTTTGCAATGGCTGGTACCGGTTGTTCCTTTCCATGTTTAGGGCTTCCTTCAGGGTCTCTTGTAAGGCAGGCCTGGTGGTGACAAAATCTCTAAGCATTTGCTTATCTGTAAAGAATTTTATTTCTCCTTCACTTATGAAACTTAGTTTGGCTGGATATGAAATTCTGGGTTTAAAATTCTTTTCTTTAAGAACGTTGAATATTGGCCCCCACTCTCTTCTGACTTGTAGAGTTTCTGCCGAGAGATCTGCTGTCAGTCTGATGGGCTTCCCTTTGTGGGTAACCCGACCTTTCTCTCTGGCTGCCCTTAAGATTTTTTCCTTCATTTCAACTTTGGTGAATCTGGCAATTATGTGTCTTGGAGTTGCTCTTCTGGAGGAGTATCTTTGTGGCGTTCTCTGTATTTCCTGAATTTGAATGTTGGCCTGCTCTGCTAGGTTGGGGAAGTTCTCCTGGATGATATCCTGTAGAGTGTTTTCCAATTTGGTTCCATTTTCCCCCTCACTTTCAGGCACCCCAATCAGACGTAGATTTGGTCTTTTTACATAATCCCATACTTCTTGCAGGCTTTGTTCATTTCTTTTTCTTCTTTTTTCTTTTGGTTTCTCTTCTCGCTTCATTTCATTCATTTGATCCTCCATCGCTGATACTCTTTCTTCCAGTTGATCGAGCCGGTTACTGCAGCTTGTGCATTTGTCACGTATTTCTCATGTCATGGTTTTCATCTCTGTCATTTCGTTTATGACCTTCTCTGCATTAATGAGTCTAGCTGTCAATTCTTCCACTCTTTTTTCAAGATTTTTAGTTTCTTTGCGCTGGGTACGTAATTCCTCCTTTAGCTCTGAGAGGTTTGATGGACTGAAGCCTTCTTCTCTCATCTCATCAAAATCATTCTCTGACCAGCTTTGATCCGTTGCTGGTGATGGGCTGTGCTCCTTTGCAGGAGGAGATGCGCTCTTATTTTTTGAATTTCCAGCTTTTCTGCCCTGCTTTTTCCCCATCTTTGTGATTTTATCTGTCTCTGGTCTTTGATGATGGTGACGTACTGATGGGGTTTTGGTATAGGTGACCTTCCTGTTTGATAGTTTTCCTTCTGACAGTCAGGACCCTCAGCTATAGGTCTGTTGGAGATTGCTTGAGGTCCACTCCAGACTCTGTTTGCCTGGGTATCAGCAGCAGAGGTTGCAGAAGACAGAATATTGCTGAACAGCGAGTGCACCTGTCTGATTCTTGCTTTGGAAGCTTCCTCTCAGGGGTGTACTCCACCCTGTGAGGTGTGGGGTGTCAGGCTGCCCCTAGTGGGGGATGTCTCCCAGTTAGGCTACTCAGGGGTTAGGGACCCACTTGAGCAGGCAGACTGCCCCTTCTCAGATCTCAACCTCCGTGTTGGGAGATCCACTGCTCTCTTCAAAGCTGTCAGACAGAGTCGTTTGCATTTGCACAGGCTTCTGCTCCTTTAGCTGAGCCCTGTCCCCAGAGGCGCAGTCTACAGAGACAGGCAGGTTTCCTTGAGCTGCTGTGAGCTCCACCCAGGAGCTTCCCAGCGGCTTTATTTACCTACTTAAGCCTCAGCGATGGCGGGCGCCCCTCCCCCAGCCTCGCTGCTGCCTTGCGGTTAGATTGCGGCAGACTGCTGTGTTAGCAAGGAGGGAGGCTCCGTGGGCGTGGGACCCTCCCGGCCAGGTGTGGGATATATTCTCCGGCGTGCCGGTGTTATAGCACAGTATTGGGGTGGGAGTTACCCGATTTTCCAGGTGTTGTGTGTCTCAGTTCCCCTGGCTAGGAAAAGGGACTCCCTTCCCCCTCGCGCTTCCCAGGTGAGGCGATGCCTTGCCCTGCTTCAGCTCTCGCTGGTCAGGCTGCAGCAGCTGACCCGCACGGATTGTCCGGCACTCCCGAGTGAGACGACCCCAGTACCTCAGTTGAAAATGCAGAGATCACCGGTCTTCTGTGTCGCTGGCGCTGGGAGATGGAGACTGGAGCTGTTCCTATTCGGCCATCTTGCTCCGCCTCCTCAAACCACTTTCAGAAAAGTAGAGTTAATTTTCTCCCACTTCTGTGGCACTTTACTCAACATTCCATTTTTAGTATTTTTTTTTTTTTTTTTTACTTTGGCATATGTGAACACAAACTGTTCCCAACTCTGTGTAAGTTCTGGGGGGTTTTCTGCCCACTCATTTCTCGTGATATCTTCTCCTCCTTTGGTAGTTTCCACAAGTGCATGTGCAAATTAGTACTCAGCTAAAAACTCATGAGAACCCCCGTGCAGATCTTCTGACCTCTCTCCTTGAGCAGCTCCCTCCTCTGCCTCACATATTCTAGCTGCAGAGGCTTCCCCAAACTCCAAATTCTGTCTCTTCATTTTAGCTAGACCACCAGGCTCTGTTCATGCTCCTCCCCTCTCTGCTGTGTCCTTTCAAGCAGTAAGCTAGGACAGTCACTGGGTACCTCTCATTGGTTTCTCTCCTTTTAGGGATTCTTGTCCTGTGCTGCCTATTTTCCAAAGGTTGAAAACAACTGTTTCATATATTTTATACAGCTATTTGCCTATGGCCAGAGGGTAAATGTGGTACCTACTATTCCATCACGGTTAGAAGCGGAATGTCCATGCATTGGTTTTTAAAAGCTTCTCCCTGAAAGTGACAAGGGTCACTGATATTGTCTTATAGCTCACTATTAATGTGACAAGTGTCACTTTCACTTACAATTTATAATCAAAGTAAGCCATTTGGCCAACAATTCTAAAGGTAAAGGTAAAAGAAGGTAAATTCTACTATATACTTAAGAGAAAAACTGAGATATTTGTGAATGGAACTAATGACTTCCACTTTGCCTTAGACCATCCAGTGTAAGATTACTATAAAGAAAACATCTAGGCTAGTCCCATGAAATTTAGTCACATGCACCATGAGATTATTATTGCAATATTTCTCTTCAAACTCATACTTCTATTTAGTATAGTGATTACAGCTAAGGCTCCAAAGTAATTCAGGCTAGGGTGCAAATCCCCTTCTGCTGGTACCTGTCTGTGTGACATTGGACAAGTTAGTTAAACTTTCTTAGTTTCATTTTCTTCCCATATGAAATAAAAAAGTAATAATACCTACTCATAAGGTTTTTCCAAGAATGAAACAAACAATGCTAATAAAGCCCTTAGTCTAAAATCTTGTACAAGGTAAGTGCTCAATAAATAGCATTTCATTATTGCTATTATGATTATTGACTATGTGCTGTAAAATGCTAGGCAGATGGCATAATGGTCACAGCTATCCTGATAGCATGTTTTCAGCTGCTTCCTATCACTTGACAGGACTTTGATTTAGGTCAAGATGGTTGGAACACAGTAAGACTCGAAGAGCTTATACTTGCTATTAGAAAAAGTTGGCCGGGTGGGCTGGCTCATGCCAGTAATCCCACCACTTTGGGAGTCTGAGGCAGGTGGATTGCTTGAGCTCAGGAGTTCCACATCAGCCTGGGCAACATGGTGAAACCGTGTCTCTACAAAAAACACAAAAACTATCTGGGTGTGATGCCACGTGCCTGTAGCTCCAGCTACTTGGGAGGTTGAGGAGGGAGGATTGATTGAACTCAGGTAGCAGAGGTTGCAGTGAGCCAATATTGTGCCACTGAACTCCAGCTTGAGTGATGGAGCAAGACCCTGTCTCTAAAAATAAATAAATAAATAAATAAAGCTGTTTACTTGTCTCTGAATATAAAGTCCAAATTAAGCATGTCAGTAGGCCCGCATGTGCCTTATCCCCGCAGTTAAAGTTCTCATGTTATATGTTTCTTTACATATAGTTCTTTACATATAGTACATGTTTCTTTACATGTAGAAAAGGAAAGAGGGGATTAGTTTGGTATTCTTTAAGGCATTTAGATACCTACTAATTAGCGATATAAATTGGTAAGGTCCCTCCTGCCCAGACGTGACAACAATTGACAGAAAAGAATTAATGCCAAGTATTGAGAAATACACAATGTAACACGGAGTTCATCTCAACACTGTTCAACTTGAAATGTCCACATACACCCAACTCCCCAGGGACACCACTACCTGTCTGTGTAACCTTGGATAACTTGTGTAACCTTCCTTAGCTTCAGTTTCTTCCCATGTAAAATGAAAATAAGAATAAGAATACCTAGTCATAAGGCTTTTCCAAAGATTAGGTGACCAATGCAGGAAAAGCCTCTCACACAGAGCACTGTTCATGATTTTACCTCCTGTACTTGACCAAATGCATTGCCATCACCTGCAAGAACAGGTGAAAATGTGGTGGGACTTCTGTTGCTCTTGAAAAAAAACTTAAGAAGCCCTGAAACTGGCAAAGTGCTTTTTAAGTCTCCTGTGCAACTCAGCCAGGCTCACTAGCACACACTCACATTTGTTGGCATTAAAACTCCCCTGCCATTCTAGGAATGGGAGTTTCTCGTGACCGTTTCAAGCAACTACGGGTTGATGATTTGTTAAACAGAATGAGAGAGGAGGGGATGGGGCACCAGTGGGTGGAACGACTCCTCCGGCCCAAACTTTGCCTCAACAGAATTAATTTCGCAGTGCCTAGTGACACAACTGAGGCCCGTTGGGAAGTTCATGGGGGAGGAATAGCCTTTTCCAGACACTTTCAATGAATGACACACAGTACACAGCCTCCTGGACACATGAAATTATTCTCTCCATAGTTGACAGTACCAGCTCCTGTGTTGCTAGCTTGCATTTTTCTAGTTGGATGTTTTTTAAAGAGAGGGAATCAAAATAACCATCTAGTATACGGTGAGTGAACAAATCCCTGAAGGCATGTCTTGGTTTCTTGGCAACTCAGAATATCCATCTATATCAAATGAGCCCATCTAAGAGAAATTTTAGTCTCATTCTTAACTCATATTACCATTTGAAAAATCATAAATGGAGTTTTAGAATTTCCCCCCACCCCCTGAAAAAAAAAAGTCACAAAGGCATAGGCTGCTACATTAAATAGATGTGTCCCTAAAAAGTTTTAGGAAAAATTAGTATTTTGGAGGCTGAGTGCAGTGGCTCGCACCTGAATCCCAGCACTTTGGGAGGCCGAGGTGGATGGATCACTTGAGATCAGGGGTTTGAGCCCAGCCTGGGCAACATGGTAAAACCCCATCTCTACCAAAAATACAAAAAAAGCTAGGTGTGGTGTTGGGTGCCTGTAATCCCAGCCATTAGGGAGACTGAGGCAGGAGAATCGCTTGAACCCAGGAGGCAGAGGTTGCAGTGAGCAGAGATTGCACTGCTGCACTCCAGCAGCCTGGACAACAGAGTGAGACTCCATCTCAAAAAAAATCAATTAATTAATAATTTACAGAATATACTACATAGAGAAACAGAAAACACCTTAATAAAAATATTTATTAATATTGTGAAATTGTATTAAGATAATTGAGCAACTGAAAAGCCGTAATATAGTACTAAATGAGAATATTGTGTGTTGTAAAGTGCATCCTTCTTGTAGTGAACATTAGTTGGTAGCATCCCTTGAATTTATTTCTCCCCATTCTAACTATACCAACAGTACCTAGAGTTCCTTTGAGATATCTCCTCCTCTATTCTTGGCCAAGTATTTTAGGTATGATTGATCATCCTCTTACCTTGGGTTCCTTAGGTACAGATTCTGAGACAAGTTGCATGCAGAAGGCTTATTGGAGAGTGACCTCAGCAAATACACCATTCAGAACGTAAGGAGGGCAGAATCATGGAGGAACACGCTGAGGCAGTAGCAATGTCGCTGCAATTGAGGTCTTGGCTGATTCTTTGGGGAACTATGAAAATGGCACGAGCCCTCAGAGCTAACTCAATAATGAGGCAAGGAAGCAAGATTTTGTGTCCCCACTTCAGTCAGTTGTTGGCTTCAGGCTACCCCCTGGGAGGGGTGTGACTTTGGGTTAGAATTCTCTACAGCTGCAGGGAATTCTCAGAGGGAGCCCAGCAATAAACCATCAGCAGCTAACATTCCCAACATCTAGGAGACGGGTAAATCAGCCCTGAAGGGGACCACAGTATCTATTCCACATCCATCCCCAGCTACAGGGGTGACCCTAACTGGCTTAAGTCAATCAATGTTTCCTATCTCTCTGAACACAGCATCCATTTCAGGATTGGGCTCATGCCCAGTTTGAGGGCAGCCAGAACCACAAGAATCAATTTCTGGACTTCTACTGGAGCAATTAGAAAGGGAGATATTCACTTCCATGAATTAGCACCTGGCGTTATGTATCCTGGCAGCTATCTTGAAGCCACAAAGGTAAAGTATGGCAAGAAAGCGGCCATGCATGAAGAGGTGGTCTTGAGAGATGGGAGAGAAAACTATGTGAGCCCCAATCAAGCTACATTTGAAACTAAATTTTATCCCTGGAAGGAGCCAGAATGTTCCCTCTTTAACTTTAGCCAGTTTAGATCAGCCTTTCAGTCCCTTATATTTGATTCATTTCCCAAATGTATGTATAGGATGGCATATTTCGCACTAAAACAGCAAGAGCTTTGCTTTTGAAACTTGACAAATTATTAAATTCCACCTGAAAAAGTAAACAAGAACAGTAGATTAAATGTTTTTTAAAGTGTAAGAGAGAAAAACAAAACCTATCAGAAATTAAAATATCTCTAAAAGCTTTATTAACACAACTTGCTGCTGTTCAATAATAAACAAAGAGGTAAGTAGAACAAATAGCACAGAAGTTAGAATAACAATTTAACACATGATAAAGACAATAAAAAATTGAATTGATAATACAGTAAAGATGTCATTGGCCAATTGGTAAACTATTTAGGAAAATTCTACTTAAGACTTGATCTTAAAGTATACATTATATTAATTCATTAGAGATTAAAAAAATAACAATGAAACAGAAAAAAATATAGAAATGAAAACTATTCCAGATGGGGTAGGGGGAGGGTAATTTCCAAGCCTAAAACAATAGTAGAGATCAAATATCATTAAATCAATAGTTCCAAGTATGTACACCAAAGCATCCAACAAAATTAAAAGGCAAGTAAAACACTGGAGAACAGAACAGGCAACATATTCCTTCCTTTTTTGTAGAAAAAATTTATTCAAGTCAAAAAGAAACGCTAAATAAGACCCTAGTAATTAATAGGTAAGAAAACAATTCATGTAAGAGACAATATAATTAATTAATAAACAACATGGCAAAATATTTAACTTAAATAATGTTGCAAATATTAATGCAGGATATTAAAATATTTTTATATTTTCCACTTTTCAGGTTAGTGATGATTTCCTAATATGGTAATGAATTATCTAATTATAAAAGATGAAAATAGAAATTTATACAATCCTTTTGGATAATAACTTGAAAATATGCATCAAAAGGCTTAAGTGTTCATTATCTGATCCATTGATTTAACTTCTCAGAATCTTGTCAAGTGGAATAATTCTAAACATAAAGAATATTTAATTTGGGAGGCCACTTGAGGACAGGAGTTAGAGGTCAGTCTAGGCAACATAGCAAGACCCCATCTCTACAAAAAATAAAAAATTAGTCAGGCATGGTGGTGCATGCACCTGTAGTCCCATCTGCTTGGGAGGCTAAGGTGAGAGGATCACTTAAGTCCAGGAGGTCAAGGCTGCAGTGACCCATGATCGCACCACTGCACTCCAGCTTAGGCAACAGAACAAGACTGTATCTCAAAAAAAAAAAAAAAAAAAAAAAAAAATTAAAAAAATTTGAAAATGAAATAATTTTAAGTACAAAGACATTCCTGCAGAATTTAGTACAGTGAAAATTTTGAAGCCTAAATGTCAAACCCCAGGAGAAAAGTAAAAGCTATAGTATGGCAACTTGCTGATAGTCTACCATTTAAAATAATGGCTGACAAAATAATCCTAAGCAAAAAAAACAAAACCAGAAGCATCACATTACCCAACTTCAGACTATACAACAAAGCTACAGTAACCAACGCAGCATGGTACTGGTGCAAAAACAGACACATAGACCAATGGAAAAGAATAGAGAACCCAGAAAGAAAACCACATACCCACAGCTATCTGATCTTGAACAAAGGTGACAAAAATAAGCCAGGGGGAAAGAACTCCTTGTTCAATAAATGGTGCTGGGATAGTTGGCTAGCCATATGCAGAGAATGAAATTGGACCCTATATTAGTCCTTTTTCAAACTTCTGATAAAGACATACCCAAGACTGGGAAGAAAAAGAGGTTTAATGGACTTACAATTTCGCATGGCTGGGGAGGCCTCACAATCATGGCGGAAGTTAAAAGGTATGTCTCATATGGTGGCAGACAAAAGAATAAAGCTTGTGCAGGGAAACTCCTCTTTATAATACCATCAGATCTAGTGAGATTGTTCACTAAAATGAGAACAGCATGGGAAAGACCTGCCTCCATGATTCAATTACCTCCCACCACATCCCTGTCACAACATGTAAAAATTCAAGATGTGGGCCGGGCATGGTGGCTCACACCTGTAATCCCAGCACTTTGGGAGGCCAAGGTGGGTGGATCACGAGGTCAGGATATCAAGACCATCCTGACTAACATGGTGAAACCCCGTCTCTACTAAAAATACAAAAAATTAGCCAGGCATGATGGCAGGTGCCTGTAGTCCCAGCTACTCGGGAGGCTGAGGCAAGAGAACGGTGTGAACCTGGGAGGCAGAGCTTGCAGGGAGCCAAGATCGCACCACTGCACTCCAGCCTGGGCAACAGAGTGACACTCTGTCTCAAAAAAAAAAAAAATTCAAGATAAGATTTGAGTGGGGACACAGCTAAACCATATCCTTCCACCCTTGACCTCTCCCAAATCTCATGTCCTCATATTTCAAAACCAACCAAGCCTTCCCAACAGTCTCCCAAAATCTTAACTCATTTCAGCATTAACTCAAAAGTCCACACACAGTTCAAAGTCTCATATGTGACAAGGCAAGTCCCTTCTGCCTATGAGCCTGTAAAATCAAAAGCCAATTAGTTACTTTCCGGATACAATAGGGGTATAGGCATTGGGTAAATACAGTCATTCCAAATGGGAGAAAATTCACCCACTTTTTGATGGGGTTGTTTGTTTTTCTTGTAAATTTGTTTAACTCCCTTGTAGATTGTGGATATTACCCCATTGTCAGATGGATAGATTGCAAAACTTTTCTCTCATTCTGTAGGTTGCCTGTTCACTCTGATAATAGTTTCTTTTGCTGTGCAGAAGCTCTTTAGTTAGATCCCATTTGTCAATTTTGGCTTTTGCTGTCATTGTTTTTGGTGTTTTAGTCATGAAGTCTTTGCCCATGCCTGCGTCCTGAATGGTATTACCTAGGTTTCCCCTAGGTTTTTATGGTTTTAGGCCTTACGTTTAAGTCTTTAATGCATCTTGAGTTAATTTTTGTATAAGGTATAAGGAAGGGGTCCAGTTTCAGTTTTCTGCATATGGCTAGCCAGTTTTCCCAACATCATTTATTAAATAGGGAATACTTTCCCCATTGATTGTTTTTGTTAGATTTGTCAAAGATCAGATGGTTGTAGATGTGTCTTGTTATTTCCGAGGCCTCTGTTCTGTTCCATTGGTCTGTATCTCTGTTTTGGTACCAGTACCAATGCTGTTTTGGTTACTGTAGCCTGGTAGTATAGTTTGAAGTCAGGTAGCGTGATGTCTCCAGCTTTGTTCTTTTTTCTTAGGATTATCTTGGCTATACAGGCTCCTTTTTGGTTGCACTTGAAATTTAAAATAGTTTTTTTCTAATTCTGTAAAGAAAGTCAATGGTAGCTTGATGAGGATGGCATTGAATCTATAAATTACTTTGGGCAGTATGGCCATTTTCACGATATTGATTCTTCCTAACCATGAGCATGAATGTTTCCCATTTGTTTGTGTCCTTTCATTTCCTTGCCCAGTGGTTTGTAGTTCTCCTTGAAGAAGTCCTTCACATCCCTTGTAAGTTGGATTCCTAGGTATTTTATTCTCTTTGAAGCAATTGTGAATGGGAGTTCACTCGTGATTTGGCTCTCTGTTTGTCTGTTATTGGTGTATAAGAATGGTTGTGATTTTTGCACATTGATTTTGTATCCTGAGACTTTGCTGAAGTTGCTTATCAGCTTAAGGAGTTTTGGGGCTGAGACAATGGTGTTTTCTAAATATACAATCATGTCATCTGCAAACAGAGACAATTTGACTTCCTCTCTTCCCGTCTGAATACCCTTTGTTTCTTTCTCTTGCCTGATTGCCCTGGCCAAAACTTCCAATACTATGTTGAATAGGAGTGGTGAGAGAGAGCATTCTTGTCTTGTGCCAGTTTTCAAATGGAATGCTTCCAGCTTTTGCCCATTCAATATGATATTGGCTGTGGATTTGTCATAAATAGCTCATATTACTTTGAGATATGTTCCATAAATACCTAGTTTATTGAGTGTGGGGTTTTTTGTTTGTTTGTTTGTTTGTTTGGTTGGTTTCACTCTTGATGTCCAGGCTGGAGTGCAATGGTATGTTCTCAGCTCACCACAACCTCCACCTCCTGGGTTCAAGCGATTCTCCTGCCTCAGCATTCTGAGTAGCTGGGATTACAGGCATGAGTCACCGCGCCTGGCCTTGAGTGTTTTTAGCATGAAGGTGTGTCGAATTTTATCAGAGGCCTTTTCTGTATCTTTTGAGATAATCATGTGGTTTTTGTCATCGGTTCTGTTTATGTGATGGATTACATTTATTGATTGCATATGTTGAACCAGCCTTGCATCCCAGGGATGAAGTCAAATTGATTATGGTGGATAAGCTTTTTAATGTGCTGCTGGATTCGGTTTGCCAGTCCAACCAGCTCTTCTATGAGAGGATAGTTCAAAAATTATCGTTGAGAAAACCTGAACCATTTATGCAAATGAAGGGCCTGGAAACAACGAGGCAAGTAGCCATTATCTGATGTGGTCCATCTGCCACAGAGTAACTCCACCACCTTCAAAGAACTAGAAAATATGTCTTTCTGATGTTTCCCAAGACTTGAAAGAGTGAGAAGTTTAAGAGAAACCATTGTTGAAAATAATTACCACTATTCAAAAAGCATTTTATACTTTTCCAACGACACATACATTGTATCATTTAAACCTTATAGCAGTCTTACCTGGGGGAAAGAAATGTTATTGAATTTAATTAAAAATACTGTTTTCCTGGCCGGGAGCGATTGGCTCACACCTGTAATCCCAGCACTTTGGGAGGCCAAGGTGGGCGGATTACGAGGTCAGGAGATCGAGACCAACCTGGCTAACGTGGTGAAACCCTGTCTCTACTAAAAGTACAAAAAAATTAGCCAGGTATGGTGGCACGTGCCTGTAGTCCCAGCTATTCAGGAGGCTGAGTTAGGAGAATCACTTGAACCTGGGAGGCGGAGGTTGCAGTGAGCGGAGTTTGCATTACTGCACTCCAGCCTGGGCGACAAAGCGAGTCTCCATCTTAAAAAAAAATAAATAAATAAAAATATTGTTTTCCTATTTGAAAACCAATATGTATATATTCACATGAACAGGTGAATGGATGAGCAAATGTGGTATAGACTTTCAATGGAATATTATTCAGCCTTTAAAAGGAATGAAATTCTGACACATGCTATAAGTTGAATGAATCTCTGAAATATGCTAAGTGAAAAAGGCCAGACACAAAAGGAAAATATTGCATGATTCCACTGATATGAGCTACCTAGAAAAGGCAAATTCACAGAAACAGAAAGTAGAAGAGAAGTTTCCAGGAGCTGGGGACTGGGGAGAATGGGGAATTGTTTAGTGGGAACAAACTTTCTGTTTAGGATGGTGAACAAGTTCTGTAAGTAGGCAAGCTGATAACTGCATAAGATTGTGAATTTACTTAATGCCACTGAATTGTACTTAAAGGTGAATAAAATGGTAAATGTTACGTATATTTCACCACACTATCACAAGTGATTTGTGTTCAAAGTTGAAAAATAGAAAGTATCAAATAAACAATAATTATAAATGTTAAAATAGTCATGATTCAACCACCAGGATTACTACTATTAATATTTAAAGTTTGAATGTCTTCTTCTGTAAAATAGAAATAATAGTAGCTACATCAGAGGGTTATTATGAAGTTTTAATAAAATAATCTATGTAAATGACTTAGCAATGGTCCTAACATGTATTTACAGCTATTATTTGATAATCATTTGATAATTTTACACACATTCCTATAATCTGCTTTTTTTTCTGAGATAGAGTCTCACTCTATTACCCAGGCTGGAGTACAGTGGTGTGATCATAGCTCACTGCAGCCTCAACCTCCTGAGCTCAAGTGATCCTCGTGCTTCAGCTTCTGGGGTAGCTGGGAATACAGGTACACGTCACCGCACCTTGGAAAAAAAAAAAAAAAAAAAAAAAAAAAGTCTTGCAAAGACAAGGTCTCACTATGTTGTCCAGGCTGGTCATGAACTCCTGAGCTCAAGAAATCCTCCTGCCTTGGCCTCCCAAAGCGTTGGGATTACGGGCATGAGCCACCACGCCTGACCTAATCTGCTGTTTTCAACCTAATAATGTATTGGGAACATACTTTCATGTCCATAAAAAGACACATGATTTGTTATTTCTGGGCACTCTTTCATTGTAAGAAAATAAATGTGAATGCAAAGTTTAGCTACAATGCTGTTATTGTTAGAGAAAAACTGGAAACTGTCTAAATATTCTGTGATCGAAGATAGAGCTTACGGGTGTAGAACCAAGAGCTCAGACAGACTAAGGAACTTATTCAGAATTACACAGAGGGAGCCAAAACTCAAACCTGTTCCTTTCATTGTAAATATTTAGTATCATTTAGATCAGTACCGTTTAGGCAAGAGGTTACACATTGACTTTTTTGGGAGTCAGAACTTTGTTCATTTGGAAGGAATTCTTGCTCTCCCCTCTATCAGTTGTCCCAGCAAAAGTCCCTTTGTTCCAACAGATGCACCTCTTTTACTCTGAAACCATCATCTAGTCAGGAGTCCTATGCACACCAGATGTTTTGAATAAGTGGTGACCTTATCCTGGGAGACTCTTAGCCTTATCTTATTATTATATTAGTTATTATCTTATTATCTTATACTTATTTTTATACTTATTATGTATACTTATTATCTTATCTTATTATCTTAGTCAAATTACTCTATGTAAGCTTAAAGTCCCCTTAATACTCAAAATATATTAATAACTTTTTCCCTCTATTCACAAAAAGATTAAATGATACATTGTAGCAATTCTCAAGTAAATCTCACCATGATCGCTGTTGATCTTTCTTAGAGAGAAAAAGAAAAAATCACAACATAGCAACAAATGGAACATAATGCTTGCAAAATTCCTTTGGGTAATCTTTGTTCAGAACTTTTTTGGGTTACTCCTGAAAAGGGGATTCGAGAAAGAAAACTTACATGACCTTATTGTTTAATGCTGCTACCAAAGAAGAGAGAGTTACCTGCCCTTTCAGCCTGGATCAAAGGCATGTTACCGATGCTGGAGATAGAAACACTGAGCAAAGGGTGAGCAGGCGCACACATGACACACACACCTGTCCTCCTGGAGTTTACATTCTAATGAGGGAAGATAATGTAAATAAAATAAATTAGTAAGATAGTATGCTTCTTTGTGGTGTGAGAAAAATAAAGATAGCTGAGCATCATCGAATTAATGTACATCATAAATGGAACAAGGATTTAAAAATTATGTATGTATTCACAACATGGTCTCTAACTGAATTAATATCTAAAAATAAATTATAAGCTTATAAAAGAAAAAAGATCATTTATGGACTTGGATCTCTCAGAGTCTTTGTATCATATGGGGAAAATTAAACCTCCTTGCTAAAGATCGATACTTTTGGAACTTTTCATGAAGTTCAGTGACAGAGTAGTACACATCCAGGCCTTGGGGGAAAAAAAGATGTTATTCTGAGTTGGCTCTAAGGGAACACTAGCTCATAGGAGAGAAGTACAAATCCAAACCACCATGCTTGGTGCTGGTTCCTTCAGATTTCACTAACTCTGCTCTACAGCTCTCTGCTCTGAGGCCACCATCTTCCCTCTTCAGTGCACCAGACCATCATGTTAATAAGAGCTGATTTGTAAATAGCGTCTCTCTCACTCCATCACTACCCCCCTTTGGCCAGGCTCCTACTTTTCTGCTCAGTGGCACAGATGCGGCTTTGAGCTAAGGGGGACCAAGCAGCTATTAGCAGCAAATGCAGTGAGGGAAATTAATGAAGGGGACAACTAATAAAAGACAGCTCAGGACAGCCAGACTAACTTGCTCTTGCTCCGAGCAGTAATTAACTTTTTTTTTTTTTTTTAGCTCATGAAGGTAAATATGCCAGCGGCACTGGTCCAGTCTAACTCTTCTTTATTAAAAAAGAGAGCAGAGCTATTCATGGGGAGCTGAGACTTAATCTGTTTTCCCCCCAAGAGGAACAATTTTAAATTATTGTGTGATGTGTTTATAGATCCATGATGTCCAAATCAAGAGACACCTTTAAAGATCAGGGAGAAATGAGGCAGATGAAAGATTACAACTCTCTGAACAAAAGGAATTGTCATCACCTGCTTGGAAGCAGTTTAAAAGAGAGAAACCTTTATCAAAAATTGGCTTCTCCTTGCCACCTAAACTGATTGACCTCTGTTCAGTACAAGTGCTGAATGAAAAACAAAATTGAATCCAAAGCACATGGCCGGTCTTAGATGTCAGTGCTAAATATTAGCCTAGCTTGAGGGACTTTTCAGTTGCCTTCTTCAAGCTTCCAGTTTTCATTTTTAAAGGCATTGTTATAAAAAAAAACAAGTTAAAATGTGGTTTTTCCAAGTATTTTTCAAAATTAATATGGACTCTTTGAAAAGTAAAATCCAAAAATATATCAAGATGAATCTGTTAGATTTTGTCTAAAAGTGTTTCTAAAAGCAAACCTATTGGACTTTATTTTTAAAAAAACATTGAAAAGTGAAGCTAGAATAGAGTTTGGAAATACCTGGTATAACCATAAATAGTTGTTCTAACCTTAGGCCTACTATACCAGGCTAAGAGACCTACTCACAGTTATATAGCCACTCAGTAACAGAAAGGACCCTAACCACTTAGTCCAATGCTCTGGCTTCACCAAAATGAAAAAACCCCATCACATACTCTAAGTTAGTAAGCTAATTATAGTACTTCCATTTAATGTGTAGTTTAATCACATTGTCCTTTTAAGCTTGGGTACCAACAGGATCAAATTGTACATCACAGTGAATTTTATTCATGGGCTCAGGAATCAATCTACTCTTCAAACTGGCCTCTAGACCCATTGAACTACCTCTGGCCCATTCTGGAAAAAAATGGGGCAAAAAACATAATTACCTGCAGGACTCTGTCAAGCCATCTACTCTTCATTCAGGAGGAGTAGGTACCAAGATAATGGGTGCTCTCTTGCAAAACTGACCGCAATTTTGCATCAGTCAATAACACTATGGAAAGGAGAGTACAGCTCCATTTTGTTAATTATTTCCCAAAAGGTAGCAGAAGAACTAGTTGTGAATGATAGAACTTTATACATGCTTACTTCTATAATAATAGTGTGGGCAATTCAAATTAAAGTTAATTAAAATGAGATAGAGAAAAATGAGGGCAGGGGTCCTACATGCTTTGAAAATAAATATGAATAGTATTTTCCAGTAGCTGGAAGGAAGAAGAAATGAGAGCTGTTGTTTAATGAGCACAGAATTTCAGTTTTGCAAGATGAAAAAGTTCTGAAGATTTGTTGGACAGTAATATGAATATACTTAACACTACTAAACTGTACACTTAAAATGGTTAAGATGGTTTTTAAAAATCACTTTTGGAACAGCTGAAGATTTTAAGGCATTAAAACATTCTTACATGGCCCAAAATAAAAATAAAAATGACTTTTAAAATAACAGAATCTTCAAATTCTTCAGAGGTGGACTACCAAGTTTTAGTCAATGATAAGACCCTTTTTTAATTTTGTTGCTACAAATAAATTATATACTCCCTGAATAAATATACAACCATATTAATCAGGGTAGGCTAAATTACGATGCAATAACAACCAACCACTGAATCTAAGTGGCTTAACTCACAGGTTTTTCTCTCTCATACAACATCCACTGTGAGTGTCGGTGACTCATGAGGACCACCGCTCTTTATGTGGTCACTCAGGAGCCCAACTAGCTTTGATATTTTGGCCTTACTATCTTAAGGCAAGAGGGAGATAGAGACAAGCTCAGTTATAAATGGTCTGAGCATGCCCAAAAGGATTAGAGAGTCAGATACGGCAAAGACTAGGAACATCCTCCACAATATCCAGCAGTAGTGTTTTGTCAGGTGAAACACAATTAACTGAACATCATGGAATGAAAGGAAATAGCAAGCTTTCTTTTGTTTGTTTGTTTGTTTGTTTGTTTGTTTATTTATTTTTATTTTGAGAAATGTTCTCACTCTGTCACCCAGACTGGAGTGCAGTGGTGCGATTACAGTTCACTGCAGCCTTGACCTCCTGAGCTCAAGCAATCCTCCCACCTCAGCCTCCCGAAGAGTTGGAACTACAGGCATACACCACCATGCTGGCTAATTTTTAATTTTTTTTAGAGAGACAAGGTCTCCCTAAATAGCCCAGGCTGGTCTCAAACTCCTCAAGCAATCCTCCCACCTCAGCCTCCCAACATGCCGGGATTACAGGTATGAGTCACCACACCAGACCTCTTCAAGCTTTAAATAAGAGTCTAAATGTAGTGAAAAAAAATTGTGTTTCCTGGAACTTGTAAAAATATTGCCTACCGTGTGGAGCAGATCACTGTAGGACAAGAAATAGTTCTATTTACACAGTAATATAGTGCAAAAGGACAACGAAGTGAATAATCCAATGATTATGAATGCTAATAGATTCTGTGAGATGTCAGTGAGACAGTGCATGGTGTAATCATTGTTGCCTTGTTTAATGTTGTCTTGAGACTTGTAATCCTTTCCAATTTGTTAAGAAAAATTTCTAGAATTTGAAAGTGTGTCAATGTTTATGACTACTGTCTTTCTAGTCCCTTACCAAAAATATGGTAACATTAGAATCAAAATGCCCTTGGGGAGTTTCACTCACTTTGCTGGGGTAGGGAGAGAAAAAAAAAAAGATATTGAAGAAAATTGACCCTTTGACTTTCTTCCTTAGAAAGTACCAGCAGGCACCATAGCTCATGCTGGTAATCCCAGCACTCTGGTAGGCTGAGGCGGGCGAATCACTTGAGGCCGGGAGTTTGAGACTAGCCTTGACCAACATGGTGAAACCCCATCTACTGAAAATAGCCAGGTGTGCTGGCATGTGCCTGTAATCCCAGATACTTGGAAAGATGAGACATAAGAATCCCTTGAACCTGGGAGGCGGAGACTGCAGTGAACCAAGATTGTATCACCGCACTCCAGCCTTGGCGACTCCATCTCAAAGGAAAAAAAGAAGCGGGCTGGAGCAGTAACACCCCTATAATCCCAGCACTTTAGGAAGCTGAAGTGGGAGGGTCACTTGATCCTACTGGGAAACATAGGGGAGGCCTCATCTCTATGAAAAATTTAAAAATTTAGCTAGGTGTGGTAGTGTATGCCTGAAGTCCCAGCTACTCAGGAGGCTAACAGGGAAGAAACCCTCGACCCCAGGAGCCAGAGGCTACAGTGACCCAGGATCGTGCCATTACCCTCTAACCTGGGTAACAGAGTGAGACCCTGTCTCAAAAAAAAGAAAAAAAAGAAAAAAAGAAATAAGCAGAGGCAGCAATTACCCAATTACCTGGAGAACTATATCCAGTCATTGACACCACAGATATTTTCTCCAATCTGCTTGGTAAGGTATTATGGTAATTACCACACCATGCATGTGTTATGAAAGTGTAGGTAAGATACAGAGTAATGTGGAGGTAAGGAGGGTACCACTGGCCAGTGCCTTCATCAGTTCAGCTTCACCTCCTATAGTTCAAAACAAAATGGTTCTGAAAACTCTCGGACGTTTAGAAAACTCTCCCCAATGTAGAACAGAGAAGCCTAAGATGCCAGAACAGTTCTACTCAAGGAGAACTGAACCACTTTAAAAATTGTTTGCTTACAGAATAATAACTGAAAATGTCAGATGGAGTCTCCTACATCTACTGAAAATTATAGGAAGGAGTTTCTATTGCAGATACCATGAAAAACTCTACTGGATGTGTTTATGCGTGCACATGCCCGATGTCACACAGAGATACAGTCCAAAATCATCTCCTAATTCAAGAGAAACATTGGATGTGAACTCAGGACTTCTGAGTTCTTTACTGTTTTTCCAGCAAAATTATGTTTTTTTCTTGTCTGCTTCCAAGCTGTTGCCATTGTAATTTTGAGGGTTAGGGGAAACATTATAACTTAGGATTTTTTTAACTATCTTTTGTATTATTTATTTATTATTATTATTATTATTATTGAGATGGAGTTTTCACTCTTGTTGTCCAGGCTGGAGTGCAGCGGTGCAATTTCAGCTCACTGCAACCTCTGCCTCCCGGGTTCAAGCGATTCTCCTGCCTCAGCCTCCCGAGTAGCTGGGATTACAGATGTGTGCCACCATGCCTGGCTAGTTTTTGTACTTTTTTAGTAGAGACTGGGTTTCACCATGTTGGCCAGGCTGGTCTCGAACTCCTGACCTCAAATGATCTGCTTGCCTCCCAAAGTGCTGGGATTACAGGCTTGAGCCACCGCGCCGGGCCCTTATTTATTTATTTTGAAACGGGGTCTCATTCTGTCACCCAGGCTGGAGTCCAGTAGTGGGATCTCATCTCACTGCAACCTCTGCCTCCAGGGTTCAAGTGATTTTCCTGCCTCAGCCTCCCAGGTAGCTGGGATTACAGGCATGTGCCACCAGCCTCGCTAATTTTTGTGTTTTTCGTAGAGAGGGGGTTTCAACATGTTGGCCAGGCTGGTCTCAAACTCCCAGCCTCAAGTGATCCTGCTGCCTTGGACACCTAACGTTCTGGGATTACAGACGTTAGCCACCACACCTGGCCTAGATAGGTTTGATTTTAAAAAACACCTTTTTGATCAGTCTAGGCACTGTGATATGAAAAAAAGTATTAATTCATTGATACAATGATTATCTGAAGTTTACAGCTAGTCTTTAGTTAGTTTCACAGGTATGTTCAACGTTTTATCTCACTTGACTTCTTTCCCAAAATTATCGGGAAAGTAACGCAAAAACAAATCATATCCTCATATTAAATCAACCTTCTTGTATTGGTTTATATATGATGTTTCAGTAGATGTAAAAATTTGAAGAAAAAACAAGATTAAACTTATCTCAGAATCCTTCGTGTTTGATTACTTCAATGCATAGCAAGATTTATGTATTGAAAAAACAAAAAGGAAAGAAAGCAATGGCAAGCCTGTGGGGTTACTCTTTTGTCACACTGGCACTAGTTTGGCTTCTTTCGGCTATTCTTATGCCAAGGAGGCAATAAACCCCCTTGAGAGTCATAGAGCTGCCCGCGGAGCCCTGACGGTGCAGAGAAGCTTTTATGCCAAAATACAATACACAAAGGGATCATAAACACGTTTGAAAAGGAAGATGACCTCTTTGTCACTTGGAATTAGGCTTTATTGCAAGCTGCTGCCATGGAAACCATCCCCAACTCTTTCCATATTTTAAGGCTTCCTGTTTCCATTTTACATGGACTTCAGCACCTTCATTTAATCCTTTCTACATCAAATAAGATAGGTGAAAGGTTTTGGTTCTTTGCTCCATTGTTTAACGTCTCCACGTATGCCTTTAGTTATGGAGCAAAAAGGAGTGTAAGTGAAATCGCGGATTTGAGTGCAGATGGAAACAAAGAGAAGGTGATAATGGAATTATTAGAAAGAAATGGAGACAAACGCTGGTGACACAACCTGCTGTACAATTCGACAAGATCTATCAGAGAAGATATACACTCCGTATTGAATCTTTAAAAAGCCAGCTGCAGTCCAAACAGGCTACTCTAGGAGATGAGTCCTTTGGAAATAACTTTAACATGTTGCCTCTTGCTTTCTTGCATGGCTGGACTTCCATGTGCAGTAAGTAGAGTCTACCAAAGTCGAGCCTTAAAAATATGTTTCCTTTGGGAAGAACTGTGGATCCCTGGTTCTTTTTTTCCTAAGAAATATATAACTTCTGTTTTGTAAGAAAGTGAATATGCAGAAAACCGAATGCTTACATAGTTACAGCCTTGAAAAGTAAAAGCAAAGATAACCGAGTAAAAAGAGAATTGACGATGAGCTAACTACCGCTGAAGCTCTGCGATCCAAAAACTGCTGGGACATCTGAAGAATGGCCCGGGGTCAGTTCGGTGAGATGCGGGGCTTAGGAGGAGAAGGAGTGGGACCGTGGGCGCGCAGGTGTTTCAAGGATCCTCCTCCTTCTCCCTTCCATCTCTGATTCCATCTCCAATTTGGATCCCGGGAGGCCGAGCATCTCTCACGCGGTTGACACCTCTACAGGCTGGAGCGCGAAGCCGGCCCTGTCCGTGTGATCAGGGAGGCCTGGCCTTTCACGCGGTGTTCTCAGTCAGTAATCCAAGTTGGCATTTCCCCCTTCGCGCTCTGAGCAGCTGGAGAAGCGGAGACTGCGAGCGAAAGCAGACAGAACCACCCCTATCTCCCTTCCCCCGACCCTGGCACCGAGAGGGGGAAAAAAGTCATTCGTTGTGTCACACACACCATCAGGATTCTTTCCCACTGCATCCTCCCGACTCACGCCACCTTGCAGGGAAATAATAGGTCCGGCCACACTGGCTTTCGCGTTCTGCTTTCCGGATGACTGAATTTCTTTGCTCGCCTCTCCTGTCGGGGACCATCTGAAACTGTCTCCAAGCTGCGTTCCCAGGGAACCCCCCAACCCTCACTCATTTCACTTGGGGACTAAAGAGCGACTCACTTCAACGTCCTCCGTAAAATGAACCCCATCTCGGCTGGAAAAATCAAACTGGGGAAGGAAAAACGCGTGGGGGGCGAGGAGAACCGCTCCTGCAGACCTGGCCCCTCCTTGGCCCAGGCGGACCCCTGCCGGTGCCCACTCGGAGCCACGTGGGGCGGCCCCAAGGAAGATGCACCATCCCCCAAACCAAGGGCTTTGGAAAAGAAACTGCAGAGAACAATAAGAAGCATGGAGGGCGGGGGTGGGGGGGGGTGGGGGTGAGGGAGGGTGGTGTCTGATGGGGTGATGAGAAAGCTGGCCTTTCATCCCTCCTTTTTTGGACATTCCTTAAGTTTAATCATTAAAGTGGTCCTTAAAAAAGAAGCCAGCAGCTTAACGCTGCTATTTCTGACAATCTGCCCCACACACTGTCAGCGAAGTGAAAGATCTGAATCTAGCTTTGTTGCTTCGCTACCAATAGCAGACTTGGGGAGACCAAACCTCCGATTTCTGGCCACATCAAAGCACTGATTATGCAAATTCCCATTTTTTTAAAGAATAAAAGAAAATGGAGGGGGTATTATTTATCACACAATGAACCCCCGTCAGGGCAGGAAACAATAGATCAGACCAGATAGCCCTTCTAGCCCCAGGCTGGGGGAGCGAGAAAGGAGGGTATTGGAGCCCTCACGTTTTATTGGTCTAACCTAATTTCACTAATTCTCTTTTCACACATTTATTTTGCGAATTCGGAGGCCGAGACTTTCACGCTCCCGGGAGCGCCCTGCATTGGCGCGATTCAAGAGCTGCCCACTTTATTTAATTAATACATTCAAAGCTCGCTTGGGAGCCCGAGGGGGCTCGAGGGGGCTCGGGGGAGACCGAGGCTGGCAGTGAGGAGGAGGCGCTTTTAACCGGTTCCAGGTGTCGGTGCCCTGAAGTCACAACCAGCCCAAGGGTGTGCAATGCAAGGGGGTGTACCCAGCGGGTGGGAGCGCCGCAGCTCTCAACCTCGCCCTCAAGCCAGGCCCTTTAGCAGCCTGTGACCCAGACTGACTGGTGGGCGGCTGAAGCCGGCCTTGGGCCTAAACGCCCTTCCTGGGTCATAGGACTAGGCTTTGGGAAGTGCCGAGTGGGCCCTTCCTCCCTCCTGGCCAAAGCCGCCCAGGGCCTTCGCCTCAGCTGGGACACCTGGGGAGCCCACCCAGTTCTGGTCCAGGTGCGGCGGGCCAGGGAAGCCTCAGCCCCTCCTCCTGCCTCCAACTGAGCCTAGGTCCGGCTCCCGTGGCAGTCCCAGCGGTTGGCAGTCCGCCTCCCTACCTTTTTTTCTCCTTCTTGGCGCTCAGATGGATGTATTTAAAATCTAGTGGAGGCAAAATGAGCTGTAACAAGGCCTAAGTACTTTAGAACAAATAAATACAGCCAATCCCGGAACTCTGGCCGCGCTAAAGCGACGCTCCAATGAGAACAGGACCCACCTTGGCGCCTCTCCGCACTTAGGAACGCGCCGCAGCCCACTAACTGGCGTTGGAAAGATCTAGCAACACTGGGAGTCTGTTACTGTCACGGGAAGAAAATCTCCACAGCGTTGGTTGAAGTGTCTTTCATCAGAGCCACCAGAAATAAAATGGCGTGGCTCCGAGGCCTGCAAACCTACTTGGTGCACACAAATGCAGCTCATCACAGCGCGGTCACAATGTCGGGAGGGAAATGAATCAAATGGATAAACGACCTTGTTGCCTACCCCAGAAGCAGCGGCTTCGACCCTCTAATTGTACTCATTCCTACTAGGAAGGGAAAAGAACGGCTGGGCCTCAGGCCACAGGCTGTGAAGTTTGCAACGGGTTAGGGGAGAGAATCTCGGCGCTGAGGCAGTCAGTACATCATTCTTACCCGCTTAAGATGATTAGACGCCATAAAAAATAATTGTATCAATTTAGTGTAAATTAAGGTGTGTTCTAGATGGGGAAGGGAAAGCCTGAGTGTGAATTGCAAATGGTAGATGAAAGCCCTGGCACTTAGGATGTGTCTGCTTGTGTGTAAATGGGGACCTGCAAGCTCCAGCTTTGAGAACTTGAACAAGACTCTGGACTTGGAAGAAGTGTCTAGAGTCGGCTAGGTCAAGAGTGAAGTCTGTATTAGCTGTATGAGCCTTGCTCAGAGCTGGGATTATTGAATCATCTATCCATCCCTGCCTCTCCAGCTGATCCATTAGGGTCATCTTTTTGTAGGATGGCTTCACCAATTGAGAAGGTTTCCCATAGTCGGAGGAGTAGCTGCATCTGAGATTTTGTCATGAACTATTTCTTTGGCAAGTTTCCAAAAGAAGCACCATGTGTCATCAAATGTATCACCAGAAGATGCATTGTTCAGCACCAAAACTGATATTTTCAAACTATCATATTACAGTTACTTTGCTTGCTGGCTTGGCTTTTTAAACACTAGAAACATACATGTGAATATAAGAGAAATATCACTTTCTCCCTACGTCAGACATTCGAAGAGCAGCTAAGAGTAACACAATCTTTAAACTAAAAGGGATTTACCAAAAGGTCTCTCATGCTTGGCTATAAAAATTAAACCTAAACCCTGAGTTAGTTCTGCCTTTGATTAAAATGGAATTATTAGGAGTAGTTTCAGATAGACACCTCAGCAGAAATTATTATTGCATTGTGCAGAAGAGTGGAGTATTTAGACCAAAGCAGATGCAGGTAAGACATTTGTGGGGAGGGGGATGCTGTGAACAACCAAGATTTATTGTGATCTTTTTTAGCTTGTGTTGTCATAGACACTCTTCCCCAAGGGGATTAAACCTAGAATGTGGTCAACCTTCATTTGGTCATTTTTGACCCAAAGCCAATCAAAGATCATTCATTTCTGCTTTGGAGATTGAGGTGCAAGTTAAACCATTTTTGCTTTCTCTTTGAAGAAGTTTTGACTATGTAATTACTTTAACAAATATTGGAAAGTGGAGCTATTTCTTTAAATGTTTTCAATTCCAGTTCGCTCTAAATGTCTGCTTTATTCTGGGAGTCTGCTTTTAAAAGCAACTAACTCGTTAAAACGCCTAATAGGAAATCTTCTAATAATGAATTTTTACATACTGTTACATCACAGATGTTAGAGCTGGAAAGGGAGCACCCTTGGAGGTCCCCGTCCCATCCCTTCAGTTTACAGATGAGAATTGAAGCCAAACAAATTGTACAAAAAACAAATTTCCACACACTCCACCAAGAAATTTCAACTTCACTTTTTTTTTCAAATCAAGGTTTTCGGAACTTTGGAGCTTATCATGACTTAATTATCATTTAAATTCTTCTCCCCTTTTTTGCTTGTTTGCTCAGAAATTTATTTCTTAAAAATAAATTGTGTGCTTGTCTTAAAAATAGAGTTACACTCATTTCAATATTAGTGTCTCAAATATGATTCAGCTTTTTGTGATTTCTTAGTGAAAGTCTACACAAAGCATTGCCAAAAAATACAAGTACTACATTCAATTTGACATGGGGAGAATTTCAAAAACACACAACTGATTTGGCATCTAACAATCACATAAGCAAGAAAAAGTTAGAATACAAAACACAAACTTAGGAAAATTAGATACTTTATTTATAGTTTAATCACAAGAACAACTTTCTTGTTCTTCAATACGTAAATACATACTAGAATAAACTCTGTAGAATATACAAAAAAATACATATTTTCCCATGAAAAATTTCTTTATAATAAATAGAAGGGAACACGTGTGTGGCTGATCCGGATAATGCTCCGTGTCTGCTTAGGTTTTCAGACTGTTGATTTATTTTTAATCTCTTGAAAGAATGGGGGAGTTCCTTCTTCCCTAAAAGGTCGAGATAAATAATGCATGAAGCAATCCTCCCTCCTGATTTTTCCCTTTTCCTCCACATTTTTCCTTTTGATAGAGAGTTCAGCCTAAATTTCCACGCTTGCATTCAATCGTTACAAAGCCTACAAATTATACAATGACTTCTAACCTGCCCCTCTAACAAAACAAGTTTTTTCCCCCTTATAAATCATAAGAGACAGATGGCAAAATAGGGAAGAAAAAGGAAAGAGAAGGACAGGACAATAGGCATTGTGACGAATCTGGGAAACAGAACAAAGTGCACGTCAGAGAGGGAAAGTTTGGTTTGACAGGTGAAATTCCCACAGCCTGCAGACAGCAATGGGAATAAAGCAGATGCCAGCCATTGCAAATCTGTGGATAATATTATTACCAGTAAAATCATTCAGATGCTAAGATACATTTCTTTCTACTCGACATTAACATCTCTATGTAGAAGCAAAGGTGAAGAGATCACAGGAACCAGTTGCATTCTCCCTGTGAGATTCACACGAACTGCACCAAGTCCTCCGGCGTTACAGAGAAAGGGGAGGAGCGTCAGTCCGCTCTGCAAACTGTTTAGATATGCCACCATCATCTCTTCCCAGCGTCTTTTTCGTCTCAAGAAGCGCCCCCAAAACGCCACCCTTGGCTTTGACAATAAGCTCCATCACACCTTCAATAAATCAGAGCCCGTCTGAATGAAGGATACACAAAGCCAAGAAATGCAAGAAACAACCGAGGAATCAGAACGGCTACACCTGCCCTGTGAAGTGAGATGGTTTCCAGGGCATAGAAGGGAGGGGGCAGGGTAAGGGAGAAGGGCTTGACTGGGGACAGGAAAGGGAACCCACTAAGGCCTGACGTGGGTAGCAGAAACGGCAGCTCTAGATACAATCCCTGGCTACGGGGAGGTGAGGTGCATAGCGGTGCTTGTCGGGAGGTGGGGGCTGCCAATAGTCCATGTCTGACCCGGCCGGGCTGGCGGGCGATAAAGTGCAGCTGTAGGGTGAGGTGGAGTTGGAGGACGCGGATGAGGACGGCGCTGGGCTGTTGGTGCAACTCCACGTGGAGGCGGGCGAGGGGCTGTCTCCGCTGCTGCTCAGGGTGGCGCTGGCGCCTCCCGGGCTCAGCAACACTGCCTCGGAGAAGAGCGCCCCCGGCAGGCCTCCGCCGCCGCCCCCGCAGTGATCCGCCAGGCGCAGGGTCTCGGTGAGCGCCCAGATGTAGTTGTGGGCGAAGCGCAGGGTCTCGATCTTGGTGAGCTTGGCGTCCTCGGGGAACGTGGGGAGCACCTCGCGCAGTGCGTCCAGTGCAGCGTTGAGGTTGTGCATGCGATTTCGCTCGCGGTTGTTGGCCTTCAGTCTACGGGTCTTCTTGATGCGCTGCACCGTCTCGGCGGTCTTAGCGCCTCGGGAGACCGCCCGCGCCCTAGAGGGGCGCCGTTTGCAATCGTGCACCAGACCCAACAGCCGTGCGGGCCGGCAGCCCTCCGCACCCGCAGCCACGCCGCCCCGCGCCCCCTGCCCGGCCTCAGCCCCGCGCTGCCGACGCGCCCCGCCTGACGCGCCCGGCTCCTCCTCCTCTTCTTCGTCGCCGCTGGATGACAGCGGGGTCAGTGCTGCCAAGGCGGGGGAGGCCGAGCCGAGCAGCACCAGCACGTCCTCTTCCTCCTTCAACTCCAAGGTCTCGGATTTGACGAACATCCTACCAAAGAGAGAGGGAAAGGAGAAAAAGGCAGTGAGGCGTAAGGAAAGAAACAGAGGCGCGATCTTCGTGTCACAGGGGCGTGCTCGGGCGCGCACCCGAGAAGACCAGCTCCGAATGGCGCGGGGAAAGAAACCCGGGCCAAGGTCAGGAGCGCCGCTAGCGCTCGCTGAGATCCTGCAGCCAGTCAGCCAGGTCCTGCCCTCCGCCGGCCGACCTGCGTTCCCGCGGAGAAGGGACTGCGGCCTCCACTACAAAGATTCTGCGCGGGCCAGAGGGCGTGCGGGCGTGGTTGGACTGAGTGCGGGGAAACCACCTGCGAAGTTGGAAGCCGTGGCTCGATACTTACTTAGTTGGCTCTAACTGTGCCTCAGCGTTGCTGTGACTTTGGCGTGTGCCGGGAATCTCAGCGCAGCCGCGAGCGCAGCGCCGCGTCCTTCGCCCGGGGTGAAAGCTGCAAGCCCGGCGCTACTGTGGCGCAGCTCCGCGGGGGACCTCTGCGCCCGGCGAGTTTGCCAAGAGCCCCGGCGGCGGCGGCGGCGGCCCGCCCGGGTCTCGTGTGTTGTGGTGGTGGTGCGTGTCTGTCTGTCAGTCAGTCCCTGGCCGTGCGGCTCCTGGCACGCGACTTCCAGGCACTCCAGTTAAAGCGAAGCTGCTTGTGGTTCAGTGGCTGCGTGTCTGGCACACGACTCTCCTTAAAACCCCTTATATACCACCAAGAAAACAATCAGATCTGCCCCGGGCCCCCCCCTTCCCCGCCGCCGCCGCCTCCTCCTGTCAGGCCTGCCCCCCTTCTCCCCCGCTTTTCCCTCCCCTGGCTTATTCTTTTCATTGCATTATCATCATTCATTTCTTTCTCTTTCTTCACCGCGTTTCCCCCTCCCTTGGCCCTGCCATCCATCCTCCTCCTCCCACCACCCCCGCCTCTCTTTTCCCCCTTTATCTAATCAGCATAAAATGGTTCTAAAGCTCCTGTTGGAGCTCCAGGCTGCGGCCGGCGCTGGCGAAGCCGCAGCGGCCGCAGAGGCTCAAGCTGCGGCTGTTGTCGCCGCCGCTGTCCATTGTGATTGGTGGCTCGCGCTCGGCTGGAGCGTGCCGCTAATTTATTAATGAATGGAGGTCGCGAGGCGCAGCTGGCCAATCAGGGCGCCCCGGACTCCGGGAGGCCTGCGAGCCACGCGCACCGGAGCCCGCTCCCTTTCAGCGGCTCATTAGGGGCCCGAGCGCTGGGGGCGGATGGGGGGACCCGTGCTACCGCCCCCGCCTTCGTCCTAGCTGCCGCCGAGGCTCCCCCCGCCCGACGCGCGCGCAGGCACCGCACCCGGCGCTGCCGGCCCTCCTAGCTCCTGGGTGATGGGAACTAGGAATTAGTTAATGGGGGTCAGAATCCCGGGGAAAGCAGTTAGCCCTGTGGTGCTGCCGGGCGTCTCTTGGCAAAGCCTCTGAGGGGCTGTATCAAATATTAAACGATTTTAAAACGGATTCATTTGGTTAGGAGAGGAGAAGGGCGTGGATGGCGAGCTGTGGACGCCTCGTGGACAAGTGTGTTTGGGGTCCGTCGAAACTGGCGTGGGAGAGTGAAGGGAGAGGACACTGGGAATTCAAATAGGCGTCTCCTGGTAGGGGAGGTCGGATAGGGGAGCAGTTGATGAGCTTTTAGAGGATATGAGAATAAAACCACTCACTTGTTAGAGCTGAAAGGATCTCCCTCGTTTTACATACGGCAAACTGAGGCTCCGGGCACTGATACAGGTTTTGCGGGGGTTTACCCAGTTTATAGCCTGGAGGGACAGCAAGGAGGCTTCCCTCGTGGGTGGCAGCGAACCGAGCTGGAGGAGCGGCAGAGCTGCTGCTCCTGCAAGCAAATGCGCTGCGCTGACATTTCCGTGACCTCTGCTCCGCGCTGGGGGGCGTTGTAGGGACAAGGGGCCCATCTTCCCAATTCTCCTGTTTTTCAATGAGAAAAAAAGAGCTGAAGGGCGACTGGACCTCGGAGGAAACTTGTTCTGAATTGCTCGTCAGCCCTCCCCACTTTCCCCACGTTCATGCCCACCCTTTTGTCGACGTGAGGATGAATCCGGACTTCAGTAGACTGGAGTGGGGTCCCTTGAGATCCCCTTTGCAAATTAACTTTAGGCAAGGCACAGTTGGAGTGTTAGGAGTGGAAGAGTAGAAGAGAAAGAGAATACTGTCTTCTGGTTTCTGTCTCCCTCCATTTGTAGGACTTAGAAACAAGCTGTATTCCAAAGATGGGGTGGTTAAATTGGTTGTTAGTATTTTGGCATGGCTTTAATTTGTTTAATGTTTTCTTCAGGGAAATAACAAGGAGGACTGGAAGGCACAAAGTAAAGAAAATGAAAGTTAGAAATCTGTGAAGAGGAGCATTACCCATTGCAGTTCTTTAACCTTCCGACTTCCCTCTATCTTGGAATTATTTGAAAACTATCATGATTTCCACTTTGCTCTTTGGTGTTTGTGTTTTCACGTTCTCCCTTTTTAAAGCAAATTCCCAAACTATAAAAGCATCATTTGCCAGTTTCCGCCTCAATTATTTTAGAACAGCTTAATTTCACGTGTTAGAAGTGCAGAAACGAAAAGAAAAGGGAGACACTTTCAGTGTTTCTAGCACACAGCACCTGCCTCTCACACATCTTTGGGTTTCTGTCTCTGTATCATGAACCTGCAGAATCAGAACTTCATAAAAAGTTTGACCAAGCAAAAATTGTGCTAGAAGTGCTTACCTTTGTTGCTGTACACATGAACATTAATTTATAGGCAATTATCACTGATACCAAACAAGCAAATACTCTTCTCATAGTCCCCCTAAAAGAAAACCTGCCAAGGGTGTGGACTTGTCTAGCCCAGTAGGGACCGAAGGAACACGTAGGAGCAGACACAGAATTTTTGTTTGTTTGTAAATTTGAATAAAATAAAAGGACAAGAAAGCTAGGTTCTGAGGAAATGATCAAAGACTTTTAAAAACAAATACCAATGAATGATAGGAGGAACCTTGGTTTTTCAGTCTTTAGATATTTATATCGCTTCACAGGAGTTGCAAAGAAATACAAGCCAAAATAGATTAATGTAATGAAAACAAAGGAAGATTTATTTTAGTGTCAGTGGAGATTCCTGTCTTTGGACAGTTTGCTTTAAACTTTTGGTTTAGCTAGGAGTGCTGGGTTGATTTAATGATAAAATATATTTGGGGGAAGAACAGAACTGGAATCTAGTTGAGTAGACACTTAAAGGGAAACTTGGTGAGCCTCGAATAACCCCAAATAACAATGAGATCAAGCTGGGTCTGATGCTTAGTGCCAGTGAAACACACAATGGATTTCTTTAGTTGATTGTTAACAGTATTTGAACATCTGACTCTCCAGTTTTTATATTCTCCCAGGATTTTATGTTTTTATGACTCACTGAAAGTGTACATGTTTTCCTTTGACAAAATCCAAATCTTCTATACTGTGAGTGATAAGTTAATAATGCATATTTAAGTATATCCTATACAGATGCTTAGTAATGGTAAAATTGTATTAAGGTAAACTGCACGCTTCATATTCTGGAATTTTCCTGCAAAAGGAAAAACCATTCCAACAATGTCAAGAAACTTAGGATTGTGTACATATTCAAACATTGCTATAAACCAATTTCTAATCATTAAATGTAAAGCCATCATCGGGTTTATAGAATTTTATTATTCTTTTAAACGAGGGCTTCTTTGAGCATATGCAGTGATGTATGTCCCATTACTATAAAAAGTACATCTGTAAATGAGAACACGTGGACACAGGGAGGGGAACATCACATACGGGACCTGTCCCGGGTGGGGGAGGGAGAGCATCAGGACCAATACCTAATGCACGCGGGGACTTAAAACTGGTTTATAGGCCAGGCGCGGTGGCTCACGCCTGTAATCCTAGCGCTTTAGGAGGTCGAGGCGGGCGGATTACGAGGTCAGGAGATGAGACCATCCTGGCTATCACAGTGAAACCCCTTCTCTACTAAAGAATACAAAAAATTAGCCGGGCGTAGTGGCGAACGCCTATAGTCCCGGCTACTCGGGAGGCTGAGGCAGGAGAATGATGTGAACCCAGGAGGCGGAGGTTGCAGTGAGCCGAGATTGCGCCACTGCACTCCAGCCTGGGCAACAGAGCGAGACTCCGTCTCAAAAAACAAAACAAAACAAAACAAAAACACCTAGATTATAGGTTGATAGGTGCAGCAAACCACTACAGCACATGTTGAAACAAACCTGCACATTCTGCACATATATATCCCAGAATGTAAAATGTAAAAAAAAAAAAAAAAAAGTATACAACAATTTTTAAAACTACATCTGTAAAAAACAAAAACAAAAATGCTTTCTATATGTCCTGGAACTCTTAAGACTTTTGGTTGTGTGTTTGTACTGTAGCCTTCAAGAGCTGATTCACATTTGATCACGGAGCATTTCTGAAAATATTTCTTACTGTGAAAAATATCATTTTTAAAAAGAAGAGAAACACCCAAGGACAACCTCATGCAATCCAAAGACCAACCATTCCTACTCACAGTTGCCTAGATAGCAGAATTGTATTTGTTCAGCATTTTGCTTAGTTTTGCCGGAAAAAGAAAGCAATTTCCATTTGTACTCAGCTTTGCGAAGGCATAACTAATGCCAAATATCCTTAGCTGTACTCTGCTAGCACTCTTTTAACTTAAATAAATTCAAGAGGCACTTGTGTGGTCTAAAAGATTGTCCAGATGAAACGAGGCTGAAATGTTATGTGAAGGGGGAGGGGAGTGAGTGAATAGCATCAGCCAGGATGGTGACCGAGTGCCGCTCCTGTCCATTGCATGAACTGTCCTAAGGGGTCAAACTGTTCATCTTCAGCCCTTCTTTCAGTGCGGAATCCTACTTTAAGAGAACAAAAGCTCAAAGTAGGCAGTTATCAAGAAATGGGAGCACAATTATTTAAACTCATCCCCAAGCCTCAGAAAGAAAGGGGGCTGAGTGCGTGCAGTGAGAGAAAAGTGGAGTAAGGGGAGGGGTGAGAGGGTGGGGATCTTTAGAAAGCCTTTGTTGCTTCTAAGAAGCTTGAACTTTGAGGCGACCCAAAAGCCCTAAAGTTTAGAGTAGGTGTTGCTGTGGAGCCATGGGCTACATCCCCTCCACACTTCGACCTCACAAGTGGCGAAAGAGGACAAATGGTCGCCGCGCTAGTCCCTTGCTGTTGCAGGTGACTGTCGGGGGCGCGAAGGAGGGCGCCCTTCCCTGAGAGGACAAAAGCCAAGGTTTGGCTATCCAGCGAGCCTGTCCCCTAATTCACAGGAATGTCTGAGCTCTGCTAAAATAACAAGATGAAGTACCTGACAAGGGGGCTTTGTAACCCAAATCCTAATCCTCCGAGTGAGTTCTCAGAAAGATGGAAAGATGGCGGGAAAAAGTTGGTAAACCCTAAACATCTTTTACATCAACTGCCTCTAGTTCTTCGTTGCAGGCTAGAGACGCAGCTTCCAGAGCAGGAGAGCCTGGGATGGGAAAAATTAGCTTTCTCTGCAGAGCACCCCTTGCAACGCTAGGATTCGTTATTGATAGTGGTTAGCGCTGGAAATGAGTGTGAATTCGGAGCTTCTGACGGTCCCTATCCGGGAGCCAAGGAAGCCAAGGGGAAAACAATGTAAATTCGCCCCGATCCCCAGTTACTGCATCCCACATGGTATTCTCGGTCTCCCCCACGTTTTCCCCTTGAATCCTCTCGGGGGAGGAATTGGCTTGAACCTAGCCCTGGAGAGGTCCAGGCCAGGTCACTGAGCTGCGCTTCACTGCGCCAGCCCCTCCCCTTCAGTATTTTCATAGCGTCCGAGGAATCGGCATCCGCCAGAGCAGACAGAAGGCAGGGAAGATCATCTTCCAGGCCCCAAGCCCCACTCTAGAGACCCTGGTCCCAAGCTCGCACGACGCGTTCTGGTGCCTCCAAGTCAAACCTTCCGGGATTCGGCTTGACACACAAGGTCAGCTTGCTAGCGCAGAATCGGCCCCGCAGGTGCTAGGAGGCTCACTTCCTTCTTCGCAGACGCTATACCTACTGTCCCCACCTGCTCTGGGGAAGGCAAAGCTCCGCAGACTTCTTACCCCTAATGCAACCCGCTACCCAAGTGTCCCTCTTCTTTCCCACAAAGGAAAGAAATTACCGTAGGAGATTTTGCCAATCCATGCCAGCTTTCTGATTGTTTTCTTCAGGTAAGGGGAAAAGAACAGCCAGCGCGTGACTGGAGAGCTGGGGGCCCACTAGGGAGAGAACCTCTTCCCCACCCTTCTGTGCCTGCAAAAAGGGACATTGGCTATCCAGGGGAAAGTGCAAGAAAGAGAGCACTAATCGCTGAACCAGGAGACAAACACGATTACCAGCTCCGAGCCTTGAGTCAGAAAGTCTCATAGACTTTAAGATGTTAATCCCCAGCATAATCCTTCCTTTGGCGTGTAGGAATAGTGCAGCCACAAGAGTTGTTTTGTTATTTATATTGGCGTTTAATAAAACTCAGCCAGTGGTGAATGGGCTGCCCACTCTCCAATGGTAATTAATTCCCTATTTCAGTGACCCAATTGTCCTGGGACAGAGCGGTGGGCCCGTCCCAGTGCCCCGATCCCCTTTTGTGCGGATACACTGCCCTCGTGCTTCAACAGCTATGGAAACTCATTCTTTTGATGTCATTCAAGGAGTTTTCCTTGGGCATCTTCTAAACTTCAAGGACCCTTTTCTTTCTCCGTTTCATGAAAAGCAGTGCGAGCTTGACCACCTCTGTAGAATTTAATGATTTGGTGAAAGGGCCCTTTGGGATTTGTGTAAGGAGTTAGACACAGAGCAAGGAAATTTGGCAGCCCGCTCCCTCCCGGCGACCGTCCGAACCTGGAAAACACAAAACTTTAAGAAATGGATAAAGATCTTGAAAGCTGATTTTCCCTCTCCTTTCCCCACTAAGGAAAAAATCCCCCAAAATAAAACAAAACTTAATTCTCTTCTGGAAATAAATGTATTGTTTATTGTTGCTGATACAAATTGAAAGAGTGATGTTGAGGTAAACAAGTTCGAATCTTTACCAGAGACGGTTTCTTAATCTGTACCTTTTGAGAAAAGGATATCAGTTTATTACTTTAACTGATTCATTGAATCATTGCTCCTCCCTACATTCAAACTACACTTAATGAACACCAAATGTGTGTCAAACACTGTACTAGGCCCAGGAAACACTGCGACCCACAAGACGCACATTCCTACCCCCATAGAGCTTACATTCAAAAGGTATTAAAAATCGTTTTATGGGTCGCGCACGCGGTGGCTCACGCCTGTAATCCCAGCGCACTGGGGAGGCCGAGATCGCCTGAGCTCAGCAGTTCGAAGCCAGCCCGAGAAACAGGGCAAATCCCAGCCTCAAAAAAAAAAAAAAAAAAAAAAAAAAAATAGCCAGGCGTGGTGGTACGTGCCTGTGATCCCAGCTACTCCGGAGGTTGAGGTGGGAGAATCCCTGGAGCCCGGAAACGGGAGGTTGCAATGAGACAAGATCACACCACTGCACTCCAGCCTGGGCAACAGAGTGAGTCCCTGTCTCAAAAAAAAAAAAAAAAAAAAGTTTTATATATCAAAAAAGGATACGTGTATGTAGACAATAAAACAATGTAATGCAATCGTGTTGGGAGACTGCAGTATGGTTTATTTTCAGAAATCTAAAGATATACTTTAGAACCTAAAACATTAGGGGTCGACCCTTATTGCTGATTTATCCATTCTTTCTTCTCCCCTGCAGTATTTCTCGAGCGCCTACCGAGTGCCAGGCGCCTAGGGAGGCGCAGCGTTAGCACCAGGCGCGAACCAGACAGCTGTGGCCTGCCTGGTAGTAACGACCCTGCAGTAACGCAGTTGCTGGTACCGCTCTCGGTGGAGGAGCCAGGGCCGGGTCTCCAGGCCGGGAGGGGGCGGCCGCGGCGCGCCGGGGCAGCGCTCCCTGCACAAGTAGCTCTTCTATGTCTTTACACGTACTTCCAAAAAAAATTCGCAAGTCACAGAAACAATTCAGAATTCAACTAAGAAAATACAGAGTGAACCATATGGCCTGGGTGGCTCGAGTCGGCTGCATTTTCCTCCAGACAAAGAAGGGATTGAGGGTTGAAGGAAAGGAGAAAAAAACCCAACTTTCCGGCTGATGAAGCTGTTGTCTGGAGGCAATGATCCCAAATCTGAAGGCTTTATTCCGGCTCCGACGGAGACGTGATATGTCATATGATTAGCATCTTTCATATTTACAAGAGTGGTATGGGCTGCCAGTCTTGAGAGAAAGGCGAGAGAAAGAAGGGGGCATATGCTGAAATGGATTTAGCATTTGAAAGAGAGAAAGGAGATCGGATAAATACACTTAAACGAGGATTTAGTTTTACTCCTGTTGAGTTCTAATAGATTGTTGATTGAGATTTTAGGGGCCTGGAACCGAGGTGTCAGCAGTAATTTAAAGAAGGTATTCAGTCCGCCAGCGCCTCTTTTCTCCGTTTTCCCCTCCCACCCCCTCCCACCCCTCCATCCCCTCCCTCATTTACGCCTTCATGCAGCACGGGGGCGGAGAAGACTTTTAAAACAAAACACAAAACAAGATCTTTTGCGAGGGCGGTGTCTGAGGGAGCCCGAGCGCTGACGGGTGTGCAGGAGGCGCCCCCTACAGCCCGCTGCGCCTCTCGGGGTTGCTCTCCCTTCCTGCCGCACCTGAGCGTTTTCAGGAAGCGCCCGGGTCTGGGAGGGCCGGGCCCACCCGAGGGCAGCCGATTCACCGCGGGCGCGCGGCGAAGTCGGGGCGCCTCCTGGTGGGGCGCGGCAGTCTAGGGGGTATCCGGAGAGCACGGCGGGGTTTTGGGGCCGCCAGGAAGCTCCCAGGACAGTCGGCCACCGGGGGACAGTGGGTTTGGGGTCGCCTCGAGGTCGGTCCGGGGACGCCCTCTGGGAAGCTTCACCTGCGGCTCGGGTTACAAACGCAAGATGCCCAGCCGCGTCCTCACCTGCAGTTTCAAAATCTGAAATAAACAAACACAAAACACCTCCCCCCGGGTTCTAATGGTTGCCAAGTTTGAGAACAACCATATTTAAGCCCCACGAGTTTTGTTTTGTTCTGAAGATTTAGCAAATCAGCTAGAAGTGACGCCAAGATCCAATAGGCTGGGGAAAAGGACTTGGTCTCCAGGCTCAAAAGGAATCAGATACACTTAGTGGGTCCAGGCTTTGTGTATTACACCATGTCTGTACAGATGTTTTCTTCACGCACCCAGAGCCACGTTCAAATTCATTCTCCAGACTGCTTGTCGTTCCCCGGTACATTTTAATTATCATCCGAATTGGTATTTTATGTTAATTTTTAGCTAGATGTCATGTGTGTAAAATGTTGGGCGGGGACAGAGAGGCGTTCAGCGTCATTTGCTTTAGGCCTTAGCTCATGGGTCCAGACACCCAAATTTCTATTTCCGCTCGCCATTTTCATCTGTTTCCCACTTTACTTGTCCTTAACTTCGTCAACAAATTACTATGCTTTCCCAAGGATCTAAGTTAACTTAAGGACTTACCATTTTACCACTTTACCTGTTAATTGGAATGAATTTAAGTTTCTCACATTTATCAACAGTAGAGACTAATAATCAATTATACAATAATTTACTACAAAATTTTGGTAGTAAATATATTTACATATAATTGCTATAATAAAATGTCATACAGACATTAAAATTATATTTCTGATGGATATTTAATTTTTAAATCTCATAATGTTGAATATGACCCCAATTTATAGATATTTGTATCTAAATGATTGGACAGACATATAAGCTCATACATCCTATAGTGAAAAATATATTCATAATGGTTATCTTTTTTTCTACTGAGTAGTGGTAAGTTAAGTTTTTATCTCTGTGTGTTCTAGGTAAATACTGGAACATTCATAATCAGAAATTGTTATTTTTTTAAATGCCAGCCTTCTGGAGAATGCCTTTTCTTTTGTAGTCTCTCAAACATTGGAAGGAAATTTCAGTTCAGAGATGTCTGAAGTGGGGTAAGTTATATCATAGAACTCATCCACAGTTAAAATTAAGGCCCCAGGAGTTGAGCCATTTGCATTGACATGGGATACTGTAATTTTAAGACAAACGTTTAAAACTTATTCTTGAACTATCAGTGGAAACACTGTTTTAGAGGAGAGGAACATACGTTGCAATTTCAGTATTCTTGTTAAATCAAAATTCCTGGGGCTGAACAGAGAAAGGAAAGCTCCTCAATGCTCCATCACATAACTTTCAGAGAGATGAGACTTCATCATAGGGTTCAGGTGGATTTCTAAAGAAAGACTTGATTTTTTGTTTGTTCATTTGTTTTGAGACAGGGGGTTGCTCTGTCGCCCAGGCTGGAGTGCAGTGGCACCATCCCACTCAATGCAACTTCCTCCTTCCAGGTTCAAGCAATTCACCCACCTCAGCCTCCAGAGTAGCTGTAACTACAGACAGCACCACCATGCCCAGCTAATTTTTGTATTTTTAGTAGAAACGGGGTTTCACCATGTTGTCCAGGCTGGACTCAAACTCTTGGGCTCAAGTGATCAGTCTGCTTCAGCTTCCCAAAGTGCCGGGATTACAGGCATGACCCACTGTGCCCAGCCAGATTAAAAAAAAAAAAAAAAACTCTCAAAGTAATACACTCCCTTACTTAATAACACTTGCCAGCAGGAAATTCTTTGTGTCTAATCTTTTTAAAATGTGTTTCTTCTTGACCTGCCCTCAGCCGTAATTAAAAATTTTCCTCCTTTTTCATTCTGTGCTTGGAAATATGGCATCTATGGCTACTGTTTTAAAAATAATCAGGATTTGGAAAATACTTGATTCTGAGTTTTGCTTTCCTATGCTGTTAGGCTTTTCGCTTTCTCTGTGACAGAAGCCATCTTTACCCTGAAGGATGCTACTGTGGGTTTCTATTTAACTGCATTTTTATAGCAGCAGTCACCACACTGAAACTATGTTGTGTTATTGTCGGGTGCATGAGATAGCAGGACTGAGAATAAGAGAAAGGAAAGGATTTGCAAGAGGATAATGGCATTCTTTTCAGCAAATTCTCTTTTTCTCCAGGGTTTTTATTTTTGAGGATTTGAGGTTTCATTTTCTCTTGAAGGAAGAAAAAGATTAATCTCACAATACAATAATGTGCAGAAAAATCAAAAGATATATGGTAAAAGGCTATATGGTAAAAGTCTACTAAGAAATTTTGAAAAAACAAAATAGACTAGAAATAAAAAATAAAACTCCATGTCAGTATTAACTGAAAGCAAAACCCTATGGATATCCTAAATAGAAGACAGCTTTCACTTTGTTCTGTTTCGTTTTCAAATTTCCAAGCTGGGGAGAGTCTAATATGCCGCCAAAAGGTGGAGAAAATTCTAATTTTATTATTTGCATGAATTTGGTGAGCTCTGTTCTTATTTATTTAGTTAGTTAGCTATTTAGTTATTTATTTATGTATTGAGACAGGGTCTCACTTCTGTCATGCAGGCTGGAGTGCAATGTCATGATCACAGCTCACTCACTGCAGCCTCGACTTCCCTGGCTCAGGTGACCCCCCCACCTTAGCCTCTTGAGTAGCTGGGATTACAGGGGTGTGCCACCATGCCCAGCTAATTTTTGTATTTTTTTGCAGAGATGGGGTTTTGCCATGCTGCCCAAGCTGGTCTCAAACTCGTGAGCTCAAGAGATCTGTCCACCTCAGCCTACCAAAGTGTTGGGATTACAGGCGTGAGCCATTGCACCCGCACCTCTTACTCTTATACTTCAAATAATTTGAGTTACATTGGATTTGAGACCAACAATATTCTCAGAAAACAAATGATCAGAGGTTTAAGGACATCGTATTAGGTTTCAGTGTGTTGTTTCTTAAGATAAATTGCTGGCCACCCAAAAAGTCACATGGTATTTTGGTTTCTTCTCTGAGTCTTCCTTTGGCTCTCAGTGTCTCATAAAATTGGCATCAAGAATGTTAAGTGTTTGCAGCTGGGCATAGTGGCTCATGCCTACAATCTTAGCACTTTGGGAGGTGGAAGCGGGAAGATCAATTGAATCCAAGAGTTCCTGGATGCACTGAGCCAGATGGTGCAACTGCACTATGGCCTGAGCAACACAGAGGGACTGTCTCTGAAAAAGGAGTAGTGCTTCATTGAAATAAAAGCCTTTTCCAGCCGGGTGCAGTGGCTCACACCTGTAATCCCAGCACTTTAGGAGGCCGAGGCAGGTGGATCACTTGAGGTCAGGAGTTCGAGACCTGCCTGGCCAACATGGTGAAATCCCGTCTCTACTGAAAATACAAAAATTAGCTGGGTGTAGTGGCTCTTGCCTGTAATCCCAGCTACTCAGGAGGCTGAGGCAGGAGGATCACTTGAACCCGGAAGGTGGCCAGGTTGCAGTGAGCCAAGATCCTGCCACTGCACTCCAGCTGGATGGCAGAGTGAAACTCCATCTCAAAAAAAGTAAATAAATAAAAACCTTTTCCTTCCCTCTCACCCAAAAATTCAAAGTGCTGTTTTTCTCCCTAATAAAATAGAGGTGAAATAAACCACATAGAATTTTTAAAGTAATAATTAGAAACATATGGATACAGCCTCCTAAGAAGTCAGTAGTAATCTCTTAGTTCCAAGCATTTGGCCAAGAAAGAATATCTAGATAGCTATTTCAATCACAGTTTGCTGGCATTGGAATTTCTCTTTAATTTGATATTTAAGAAGAAATAAATCTGTAACTGCAGAACACAAAGTGATTTTTCTTTACTCACCCAGGTAATTTAATCGGTGTGGAGAACCAAGTTAAAAGTTAGGTCAAGATAGCATTCATAGAGATGAAGACCATCACTTTTTCCTCCTTCTCCTTATTGGACAGTGTATAGTCTATGGCTATGGCAAGGCTGTGTCAGTGCTCTTGACAAGAGTGCTCTTGGCAAAGTGCTCAGCACTGCTCTAAACAAAGTTATCCTCTAAAGGAAAGATTTCTTTTGCAGTTTTTTCTCTACTTAGTCTTTCTCCATATTTTTAGGTTGCATTGGGTGACCAAAGGATTCAGTGTTTTTCTGGAGCACTTTTTTTAGATGTTTATTTGCAGCTTATACCTTTTGGAAACTTGGAGGATATAGGGACTGCTTCTTGAAGAGGGGAAGCAAACCTACAATGAGCCAGGCACCGTACCACCTACCAACCTTGAATATATTACTTAATTTTGTCTTCGCACAAATCCCAATGAGGACATTATTGTCATTACCATTTTCACAAATGAGGAAACTTGCCTAAGATCACCCAGATCACAACTGCAGTCTAGTCCTGTCACACTGTATACCCAGGCTTGACAATTTCAGGGTTATGCGCTTTCCTTGAGGAATGTGTTGACCCTTCTGAAAGGGAAAAGATTCTCTATGGCCTCATCAGTGCAGACAGTGCTATTGTTATTACAGTGTTACCTAAAGATGGCCATATATAAATCTTACTATAAATTCCTTGTTTTTATCTCTTACATAGCGATGACAACCAACAAAATTTATAAATATAAGTACAACTATAAAGGCAATTCTATCCAAATCAACATCAACTTACGGGATAGATGTCATATTTTTTTAAATCACCTGAAGACACAACACAAATTTCATATAACCTGCCACTGTGAAGTTTCAAATTTGGATACCTTTAGTATGGCACCAGGTATATTGTGTGATATGTCTACCATTCCCCACCCACCTTTTTTTGAAACACCAAGAAATCTTTGTACAGTGTTATTTGGCTGTCATTAAGTGTTGACTAATAATGTACATAGTAAGTTGCCATTTTTTTCCTTATTGGCTATTAAAGCACTCTGTGGAGCCAACATGATCAGAAACATAAATGTAAACAGGGCACTAACATCTCACATTACTATTGAGCACGGAGAATCCCTATGTCCCCACAGATGCCTGTCCTTAGATTCATAAGCTCCACACCAGAGTTGGGACTTACCCCATGAACTGACGATGGGAACACCACCTCCTGAAATCTTCAAGACATGCAATGAGATAGATATATCCCAACAAGATTGAATGGGAATGCCTTTAATGTGACACTGCTACAGAAAAGACAGCCAGTGGTGCTCAACTAGTCATTTTCTCCTTTTTTTATAGTAGTTAGATCCCCATTTTTAGCTGGGCATTTGGCTGCCTATAGTTAAAGACTACATTTCTCACTTTCCTTGCGGCTAGGAGAGGTCAGTGCAACTCAATTTTAGCCAATGAGATGCAAACAGAAGTGGCACATGCAACTTCATGTCCTTAAGGGCAGGGGCATGCCCTCCTCCCTTGCTTTTCCTTTACCCTGCTGCTTAGAATATGGATGTAATATATGGATCTCCATCTTGGGTCATGAGGAAGAGGTGCACAGCCTGGAGATGGTGGAACAGCGACACCATATCAGTTCTCCATTGCTTCCTTCCCAACTTATTTGCATGGGAGAAATAAACTTCTAATTGTTGAAGGCATTGTTATTTTGGGTTTTCTATCACTCACAACTGAATCTAACAAGCTCCAAACTTCCAAACCAATGAAAAATAACAGATAGGGCCGGGCACGGTGGCTCACCCCTGTAATCCCAGCACTTTGGGAGGCCGAGATGGGCGGATCACGAGGTCAGGAGATCAAGAGCATCCAGGCTAACACAGTGAAACCCCTTCTCTACTGAAAAAATACAAAAAATTAGCCGGGCGTGGTGGCAGGCACCTGTAGTCCCAGCTACTCAGGAGGCTGATGCAGGAGAATGGCATCACTTGCAGTGAGCGGAGATCGTGCCACTGCACTCCAGGCTGGGCGACAAAGAGAGACTCCGTCTCAAAAAAAAAAAAAAAAAAAAAAAAAAGGAAAAAGAAAAATAACAGACAGAAGGAACTCCTTTTGTCTCTCTCTTAACATTACCTTGATTCCTAGATAGTCAAACTTGGCAATCTTGGTAACAGAAGAAAATAAACTAGTGAACATCTTATGTGGTCTTCATGGCAGACTCAGTGGTAAGCAGAAACCCGATGACAGCATAGTGGTCCGGCTTGTTTCTCCTGGGGGCGTTCTTCCGAGGATATTTGGGCTGCCTCCAGAGTTGCAGTATCTTGGGTGGCCAGAAGGTGGGTGATGTAAGGATCTTTTTTTTTTTTTTTTTTTGTGGCCGTGGACACCCTTCAACCCCGTCTTTTGGTCTTCAAAGACTTCGCCAAAAGGAGGGGCAGGAGCTTCCTTTGGCTTTAGGTGGGGCAGGAGCTCCCTTCTTCGCATTCAGCACCATCTTGTGAAAAGGGTATACAAAGTTTTAACACAGGTAAAAGTCGTCTCTGGAGAGTGGATTAGTGGTTATCTTGGGGAGGAGAGATTGACTCACCCCAAAGGGGCCCAAAGGAACTTTGCAGGTAATGGAAATGTTCTCAATTTTGGTGGTGGTTATAAAGATGTACATACATTTGTCAAAATTCATCAAGATGTACACTTAAATTACGCCTATTTTACATACCTCAATACAAGTAGTTTTTAAAAACAAAAACATATTTCTTAGGATAAATGACTTTGAAGTCAGTGGTTCTGACACAAGTTGACCAATGATCACATGTTGAGAAATATTATAGGTGATGAGATGCGATAAAAAAAATTTCTAATGTGATCATATCTGCAATGTTAGAAAAATCATTCTGGTGGGAAGAGTGACTGAAGACAATGAGTTGAAGAGCTTAGGGACATATAACTTCTGGGCATATGGGACATGTGAGATCAGTTATCATAAATGTGTTGTGGCACGCCTCTGCACGTCAGAATAATTTCCTCTAGAGCACCCAGAAGTCCAGGTGTAAGAAAATGGAAAAGGATGTTTGAATAAATCCAAAGAGTTTTATCAGCTGGAAAAAAAACTGCAGCAAGCCACTAATTTGCCAAGGCAGTTGAGAATGCTTAAGCAGGATGGTGTCTGGACAGAGAGGAAAAGATAAGGAAACTAATAGAATGTCGGAATAGTAACAATTCAGGAGATGAGAGAACATGAAGCCAGAAAGTGTGTGTGGGAGTGAGGGAGAGGTCATGGTCAGCAGCATGTTGGAGTAATTTAGGGTGATAATAAATCTCAGATGATTTTTTTAAAGTATAGACAACATGAAATGAACTCTAAGATATATTGTTCAGTGAAAAAGGCAAGGTATACAAAATTTTTTACATAGTAGTCTACCATGTAAAAGAGGGAGACCAGGCTGAGTACAGTGGCTCATGCCTGTAATCCCAGCAGTTTGGGAGGCCAAGGCAGGAGGCTTGCTTAAGGCCACAAGTTCAAGCCTAGCCTGGGCAACATATTGAGGCCCCTTCTCTACAAAAAGGCTATAGTGAGCTATGTTTGTGCCACTGCACTGCATCCTGGATGATGAAATGAAGCCCCATCTTTAAAAAAAAAGTAGACCTGGCATCTCACACCTATAATCCCAGCATTTGTGATGCTGAGGCAAGAGAATCTCTTGAGCTCCAGCAAGGGCAACACAGTGAGACCCTGTCCCAACAAAAAAATACAAAAAAAAATTAGCCTGGCATGCACTTGTCAGCCTAGCTACTGGGAAGGCTAAGTTGGGAGGACCACTTGAGGCTAGGAGGTTGAGGCTGTAGTGAGCTAAGTTCATGCCACTGCACTCCAGCCTGAGGGACAGAGCAAGACCCTGTCTGTAAAAATAAATAAATAAATAAATAAATAAATTTAAAAAACAAAAGCTGGTGACTGCGGAGATATTTATATGCATTTACCTGTATGTTAGTAAGGTATTTCTGCAAGGAAATATAGGGATCTTATAACATTGGTTGATTCTGGGGAGGAAACCTGGGAGGCTGGAGGACACAGGAGCAGGGGAGACTTTGTGCTGTATTCCCTTTTGTTCCTCTTGAACAAACCATGGGAATGTTATTATCTATTCAAAAGTATATAAGTAGAATTAAACAAAAATAAGGGGAAAGAGAATAGATGTGCCATAATGAACAAAAACAGAAAACAGAATGAGGTATTCATGCTTCAAGCATATAAATTAGGCACTGACCAGGCATGGTGACTCATGCCTGTAATCTCAGCACTTTGGGAAGCCAAGGTGGGCAGATCACTTGAGCCCAGGAGTTTGATCACACCACTGCACTCCAACCAGGGTGACAGAGATACTGTCTCAAAGAAAAAATAAGGCATACATGAGAGCACATACTAGAAAGTAAAATAAACCCAGTTTGATTCGTTTTAAAATATTTAAAGTATGCAAAATACAAAAGAAAACAGATCATCTGGATTTTTTTTTTTTTTTTTTTTTGAGACAGAGTCTCACTCTGGCTGGTGCCCAGACTGGAGTGCAGTGGTGTGATCTCAGCTCCCTGAGGCCTCCACCACCTGAGTTCAAGTGATCCTCCCACCTCAGCCTCCTGAATAGCTGGGACTACAGGCACATGCCACCACACCTGGCCTTTTTTTTTTTTTTTTCTTTTGAGACGGAGTCTCACTCAGTCCACCTAGGCTGGAGTGCAGTGGCGCAGTCTTGGCTCACTGCAACCTTCACCTCCTGGGTTCAAGTGATTCTCCTGCTTCAGCTTCCTGAGTAGCTAAAACTACAGGCACACACCACCACATACAGCTAATTTTTGTATTTTTAGTAGAGACAGGGTTTCACCATGTTGGCCAGGCTGGTCTTGAATTTCTGAGCTCAAGTGATCCGTCCACCTTGGCCTCCCAAAGTGCTAAGATTACACACATGAGCCACCATGCCCTGCCCATTCTAGATTTTTATAACATTCTATAGTTACTGAGCACCTACTGTACTGGTGCTGATCCCAAATTATAAATGCAAAACATGATTCTTAAGAGCCATTGGCACTAAAGTTATGTATGTGATTCCTTTACCAGTATGCTATTTTGTCCTTGGTCCCTTATATTCAGTCAGCTTACCTAGGCAACATACATAGTGCATATAACAATGTCTGGTCTCATACAACAATGTCTAGACTCATCAAATTACCCTGGACTGCTTGCTGTTCATTACACTTTACCTTATGCTCTAATTTTGTTCTTATGTGATGTCACCATGTTACTCAGAAAGGTCATCATCATCCATTCATAACACTGGATAGGGCTCATAATACCTAAAAGGAGTCACAAACCTGTGGGAGATGTCAGCTGGTTATACATACATCCACAGCTGCGCTGAAGGACGTGGGATCTTTTTGTACTTCAGAATTTGTTAACCTTGTTGTCTTCTCCACCAGTAACTCCCTTCCATTCACAACTATTCTTCTACCTCTCTATGACTTACCTTGTCTTCAAAGATTTAGCTTCTACTTCATATCCCATAGCCTGATATTGACTCTAGATATAAGGAACCTAAGGATGTAGTAGAGAAAGTATTGAGCTCCTGATGGCATCATGGTCATGTTAGCTCTTATTTAGAAGTACGTATTCCAAAAGAATAGGCAAAGGAGCCCAATTTTCTTGCTTCAAGTATGCCCCTAAGTTTTTCCATCAGGAGAGCTCTACTTTGCCCCATGTCGGGATGGAGTGGTACGTAACTAGCCTTGCACTCCATGCCTGGCCTAACACATAAAACAAGCTGCATATGCCTGTTGTGCACAAAGGGCCAGCCACAGAGCAGATGCTCAATGAATGCACTGACTTTAATGGCACCAAAGAAATAATTAGTTCTATTCCAAGAAGCCATAAATCCATCATAATTCATCCAATGAAATGAACTATATCTGTCTTTAAAGAGGCTGGCTACCATAGGTACCCTAAAACTTTCACTTAGGAAATTTTCTCTACCAGTTCTTTAGCCTGCAAGGTGACTGCTTCCTGATTTTCCACACATGCAAGCATGCACACATACATCTTCATTTATCATCAGGACTAGATTTTTAAAAAATCAAACTAGTGTTTCAGGATGAGAGAAGCTTAGAGGACTGCGGAGACATTTGGTTAGTAATTTTCCCTTGCTTTATAATCATGTCATGCTAATGTAAACCAAACCCACAACTTGAACTAAACACACATTTCACTCATGGCTAATTACAAAGCAGTGATTTCAAATCAGTGTTGATCTAATGTTTTTAGAGCAATTATTTAATTTTCAAGGTCCAATATCTGTCGAGTAAATCACCAACTTCCAGTTCATTCTTATTTAATATAAACAAATCTAATTAGTATAAAGATATTTCACAGCTGTCTTTAAATTAAACCATAGTCAAGAGCAAGCAGAATTTTGGGTTTGCTTTGGCATCCCAAATCAAATGTTTTTTGTTCAAATATAAAAGAGCAATACCAAAAGTTATGTTTTATTTTGAAGTTTTAAACTAAGCTTCACAACCTCAAGCAACCTGTAATTTTTCACAATTCAAATTTTGAATAAGGACAGGAGCTGGCTACAGAGGAAAGCAAAGTATATTATTTTTTCACCTACTTTTGAGAATTATAAGAATTTTAAGAATCACCATTTCAGCTATAAATACGTTTTCATTAATAATCAATATTTCTCTTGCATTAAGTAGCAAACTACATCTCATAGTAGCAAATGTAGACATTCAAAGAGAAATCAACAAACCCATTTCTCTAGTAAAAATTATATTTACCAGGAAGGTATAGATTGTCCAATGAACAGGCCAGGCACAGTGGCTCACACCTGTAATCCCAGCACTTTGAGAGGCCAGGTGGGGGCGGATCACCTGAGGTCAGGAGTTCGAGACCAGCCTGGCCAACATGGTGAAACCCCATCTATCTCAAAAAACAAACAAACAAACAAAAACATATTGTTAATAAATGGTTTCATACTAAATTAACTAAGGTAAATGATCAGGAGACGAGTCTAGTTGGATCAAAGAGGATTGTAAAATTTTTGGTCTTTTACCCTTTGATAAAGTGACTTACAATGCAGGTGGTGCAAATAGCCTAGCCTCAGAATTGGATTAGCCTGGGTTCCAGCCCTGCCTTGTACTACTCATGGTAGATTAGGTGGATCACTTCAATTTTTCTGATCCTTGGCTAAATCATTTACAGAATGGGGAAAATACCTATCCCCCCAATGGGGTACATGAGATGTTTGTGAAAAAATCTTCAAAAATAAAAAAAATCCAACACACATACTATATAAAGTAAGCAATTAATGATGAGTAGATTAAAGCCTAGAAATTTCATTCTATTTCAATTTGTGATACATAAACTAATAGACTTATTCTATAAATTAAAATCTTGACATTTTTATATAATCCTATCATTTAATGAACACAAGTTGGGAGACATTGTTTTAAGATTATTTTTATGTACAGATGTTTGATGGCTATCATTGTAAAACTGGCTTATTACTTTGAGTATCTTGTAAAATCCTAAGAAATTTTAATATTTTGATTGTTATTGAATGGGATGCTTCTTAAAGTTCAATTCATGTCTATCCAACCTTGGAATTTGAGATGAAAAAGCTTATAAAGAATGTGTTAGCCTAGGCTTTAGGGATTTTTTTTTTTTTAATGTTAAATATTGTTATCTTTTTCTTACTGAAAATACATATAAAGACCATATTAATATTCAGGGTTCAGATAGTATGTTTCCACTCAAAATATATCATGGAGCCAAAAACAACTCCACAATGATCAACACCACCCAATCAGAAGAATGTTTTATTAATATAAACCAGGCCTGCTGCAGCTGACATTACACTTTGGGATGACATTCTGTGACCCAATCCAGGATGGTAAAGATTAAAACCAGAGACAAAACTATTAATACCATATCCACTGTGGAGTAAGGTCCACCCAGAGTGAAAGAAAGCCTCTCCATCTTCTCACCCAGGTGGGAATCTCCGTCCTAAACTAAGGGAATGGGGGCAGCATGGAAACAGAGACTAAACCTTTTCCATTTCTTCCCCCGCACCACCATTACTTTTTCTTTTCTAAAGTGCCTGGTGGAAAACAGTGCTTAACCTAGTGAGCTATGCAGGTGAGCTAGAAAGAATAGAAAGAATGGTTCTGCAAAAACCAACATTTTCTATTAATTGAGTTTTAGTTTTGTGTTACAATATGCTATAAATTAAAAAAAGGGAAATAATAGCTATGTAGTTATAAGATAGAGCTAATCCCTTAGCAAAAATAGTAGCATAGTATATTATCCATCTCTTTGCCACCTTCTACACCATAACATTTATACTAACTTCTTATGTTCTAAATAAGAGGAACGTTGTTGAATGGGAAGTTCTTTTAAAGATTTTGATGTGTTCCTGTTTAAAAAGGACCCAGGCACGGTGGCTCATGCCTGTAATCTCAGCACTCTGGGAGGCTGAGGTGGGCAGATCACCTGAGGTTAGGAGTTCGAGACCAGCCTGACCAACATGGTGAAACCCCATCTCTACTAAAAATACATAAATTAGCCGGGCATGGTGGTGGGCACCTGTAATCCCAGCTACTTGGGAGGCCGAGGCAGAAGAATCGCTTGAAGCTGGGAGGCAGAGGTTGCAGTGAGCTGAGATCATACCACTGCACTCCAGCCCGGGCAACAGAGCAAGACTTTGTCTCAAAAAAAAATAAAAATAATAATTTTAAAAAAAAGGTTCCAGTGGCCTCTGTCACATTAAAATAACTATGAAAACACATAAGATAAATATTTGACACTCCTAGCTGACCTATTGTCACAAGTTGGGAGGAATAGTAATGAACTGCTACAATATCTCTGGATTGAAAATATAAAATTGATACAGTACATGTATAATGGCATTAGAAACAGAGTAGGCATGCTCACTTAAAAATAAGACCCTTCTCTCCTTTATTAAATATCAAAAATACAAGATTTATAACTACCAAAAAATAAGGCAGCTATACTTTTAAGTGCAGTTACTGCTTTTTGAGATTGCTGGAATGCTGAACCTACCCTCTACATCAGAATATTTGGCAATGTCTGGAGGCATTTTTAACTGTCACAACTTTGGGGTAAGGTGCCACTGGCATCTCATGGGCAGAGGCCAGGGATGCTGCTAAAGGGCACAGGACAGCTCCCCTATAAGAAAGAATTATCTGGCCCAAAAACGTTAAAAATGCCAAAGTTGAGAAGTCTTACTCTACACCATCAAGACCTGTCCCTATATCATGGTAGAAATTGAAATTTCTAGAAAACTGACAAAATGAGAGATGAAGGGAAGGGAGCAATTAATGACAGCACAGGCACAAATGCAGAAGATTGAGCAGTTCTAGATAAAAGCTAGTAGGATTTAGACTAGGAATTGTGCAAAATCAGTCAGTCATCCAGCTATAGATCTGAGAAAGAAGTTCAATTATCATCCAAATGAACAGTAAGTGAAGCCAAGGGCAATTTACATAGTGTTTATATAGCTCTCATAAGTGTATGTAAAAGAAGTATATCCTCAGATATACAAAACCTCAAAAGATATATCATCTATATACTCTTTTTGGGGAAAATAAATTACTTGAGACCTAGCTCCAGCTGGCCAACGACTCAAAATTAAGAAATAAAAAATAGGGAGGTCTGGGCAGCAAAACTCAGGAATCCAGTTTAAATGTATGTTGTCAGTTAGATTGTACAGTTCATGGGTAAAACGTGGTTCTGTAATACTTCCTTCAACTATTCCTCTGCTTTGTAAGGATCTGTTGGAAGTCACATCGTTGACTTCAGTCTGGATGAACACTTAAAAAAGCAACTATTGTTGCAAGTAGTAACTAACACACTTGGGAAAAGGCTTGGAGAATTACTAAACCACAAGTTTTGTTATTGAATTTATTTTTTCCCTAAGAGCTCCATAAAGACTGACTGGTCCTTTTCTTTTTATTGTGAAATAATTTCTGCATCTTTGAAATGAATATTTCCTGCATCTTTGAAATGAATATTGAGTGACTTGGGTCACTAAGATTTTTTTTAATTGGTAAAAATATTGCATTGATATTAATTATAATCAAGCCCTTGTCATTTTTCTCTCCAGGATCTATAAATGCTCTTTTGTTAATAATGTCTAAGGATCAACGTGGACACAAATGGTTTAAAACTTAACTACGTATATACACATAGAATATAAGCATAGAAAAAAGACTAAAGGAATATGTTAGTGATTATCTCCGGGTAGTGTATTTCTAGGTGATTTTTGTTTTCTGTTGTATACTTTCTTGCATTTTGCAGATTTTCTACAAGAATGTATTATTTTTATAATAAAAAGTTGTAACCCATATATATATCAATACCTACTATGCAAACAAATGCAGAGGAAAAAGACTAGAAGAAAATGAACCAAAGGTAATCTTTCTTTCATCTGTTCATTCTTCCAATGGATACTTATTAAGCACCTATTATATCAGGTATAGGTGCAAGGCACTAGCCATGGCCAGGTGTTGAACACTGCTATCTCCAGGTGTAAACTTTTAGTGTTTCCCTTTCTTCTTTTGTGTACTTTTCAAAAGTTGAAAACATAAAAACATATTTGTGAATATGTTTTTATTTATAAAATGGGGGGCCTTATAATCTTTTAAAAAATATTCTGATAAAGTTTAGAAAGGTGTTGGTATAGCTGATTGTGTAGATATGTTCCAACAGATCAGCTCTGGAGACATTCACTATTATTGAAGTATACAGGTATTCTCCATACCCTGCCCCTTGTAAAATTCATTTCTTTAGCAAACAAAAATCATTCTTCTTAGAAAAAAGCTTATTTTTATTAGGATTTTATACTACCTTTTGTACACTTTTTTGAAGAACAAAATTTTTACATGTGTTTACTATGTTATTTAAATATCATAAAGTATTTTTAATAAGAGGGTTTAGAGTAATAAATATATAAAAAATATACAATGGGCCGGACGCGGTGGCTCAACCCTGTAATCCCAGCACTTTGGGAGGCCAAGGCAGTTGGATCACGAGGTCAGGAGATCGAGACCATCCTGGTTAACATGGTGAAACCCCATCTCTACTAAAAAATACAAAAAACTAGCCGGGCGAGGTGGCGGGCGCCTGTAGTCCCAGCTACTCGGGAGACTGAGGCAGGAGAACAGCGTAAACCCGGGAGGCGGAGCTTGCAGTGAGCTGAGATCCAGCCACTGCACTCCAGCCTGGGCAACAGAGCGAGACTCCGTTTCCAAAAAAAAATATATATATATATATATACAATGTAGAATGAGTCTGAATTTACATACAAACAAAATATTTACATCATGTCTTTTTGTGAATGAGATTTATCTTTAGATTTCTCTTTTTCACTCTTTTTCTTCTGTTTTTCTTCCGCTTGTTTTTCAAAATAATCTTTAAGGAGATGGTTCAGCTGTGGTTCATATTGGTTTGCATGTTGCAATCCATCTTTCCTTCCTTAAAAAAAATATGATATGAGACAACTATTCTTTATTTTACAGAGGTCCCAATATCATCATGTCAGTTACTTCCCCCAGTGACAAATTCAGAACTGTTCCTGCTTGAAGCACCCCAAGCATTAACCCATAAAAGTCAGTTTGAACTTGATATGCATGAATTAAACACATTTTTATTTTACCTTCGCAGTGTTGGATCACTCGTCCCCACAGTCGATTTTTCCTCAAACAGGCTAAATTTCCCACAATCAACAAATGCCTCTTTCCTCTAGTCAATGCAACATTCATTCTTTTTTCTGAATCAATGAATCCTACTTGTCTTGTCCTTACACAGGACAGAATAATGATCTCCTTTTCAGCTCCCTGAAAAGCATCTACTGTGGACACCTGCACAGTTTTAATATCAGGATGGCCAAAGTCCACAGCACTGAGTAAATGACAAAGCTGTGGAGGAAAAGAAAGCAATCATGTGGTGAGAGATTGTGAAGAACTGAAGCTTCTGAACCTGCTCAAAGCAACCACTATAATTTAACTAACAGTAAATAATTTTCATTTTTCTTTTATGACTCACATAGATTTGGCTAGTTTCTAAAATGATAGATAAATGACTAGATGACAATATTAATTACGACACAAAATCAAAAGCGATTTATCTATTGCTGCGTAACTCATTTGGATATGCTAATTTGGAGCTGATAAACTAATATGAAACAGATTAAAAAATACTAAAAGAAAAAAGAAAAATCTAGTTAGAAGTAATTGGCTTATGTGTACTTTAATATTTGGTATCTATCCTTGATTTACTGATAAAATGTACTAGTAATAAAAGAACATTTTGGATAACTGAGATTCAATCCCATCTGTCTACAAAGCATACACCATATTTTCTTCCCTCTAATTTGTTTTTTTTGCATTTTTGCCCCAACAGCGGTAAACTAAATTTAATTAAACCTTGTTAGGTTTACATTTAATTATACAGAAAAAAAGCCAGACTAGAAAAAAATCAGAATGTTTCTTTTTTAATACATTAATTACAGTACCAAAAGTTTTTCAGGCACCAAACCGACTACTATAAATGTAATATCAAATATGGTAATATGTAATTGTAATATTTAATGTATGACAAATGCTGTAATACATAATACCAACCTTATACATCTGGGATTTGTATAATGTTATCACGCCAATCATAGAGCCTGCTATTCCACTTGCAATCAGTGATTGAATCAGCTTCAATGTAAAAGTGGCTTCTGCCACATTATGAAAGCTGTTCTCTCTTTCTATCTGGAGTAAGAAACAGATCCTAAATTATATTTCCCAGAAAGGCTATGGCAAAACCAAGTAAAATCATACAAACAACAACAAAATTAAACAAGGAACCTAAACCATGTTGACTCTCATCAACATTAATGTCATTTACCTGTTCTAGTCCTTTAACATTATAAAAACACAGGGTTGGTAGCCATTCCAATAAAGGGCTCCTCTCTACTTCTGTTACACCATTCATGAGGGTTCCTTTGTAAAACAGATCATTAGCAATAGCACTGATTGCAGGATGACAACGGTATTGAGTTCTCAATAGAATTGGCTTGTGACCCTAAGAAATTTAAAAGAAGAAAAGTAAGAACACATAACTTTTTTATTCTTCTATGGAAAGAACATTTGTTTTTAAAATTAAAAATATTGCTATATTATGTATGGTCTTAGGAGATGAATTACAAAAAATAAAAATATTTTTTAAATTACTAAAAATATGTTCATATTAAATTAGAAAAATTAGAAAATATAAAAGATGTCAACCTTAGACTTATCTAGTAAGTTTGGCTCCTAACATTATGGTGTTTTTTTTTTTTTTTGAGATGGTGTCTCGCTCTATTGCCCATGCTGGAGTGCAGTGGCACGATCTTGGTTCACTGCAGCCTCCATCTCCTGGGTTCAAGCGATTCTTCTGCCTCAGCCTCCCGAGTAGCTGGGATTACAGGCATCTGCCATCATGCCTGGCTAATTTTTGTATTTTTGTAGAGACTGGGTTTCCCCATGTTGGCCAAGCTGGTCTTGAACTCAGGTGATCCACCCGCCTTGACCTCCCAAAGTGCTGGGATTACAGGTGTGAGCCATCACGCCTGGCCAACATTATGCTTTTATAATATATCTGGAGTTGGTCTAACACTAAATTGAAAAGAATCTCTTAAAAAATTAGGTGTCGTAGATATCTCATTAACTTCCCTCATTGAGTAAAAGCCATTTTTCATTCTGAACCTTCAAAGAAGTTACAGATTTTATTAATGCATCATAAAATCCAAGTCCTATCTACTTTAGGGCTATTCGAGCAAAAAGTTCTGTAGTATTGTTAGAATTGAATAGCTACAAGGTACTCTAACAATAATACATGTAAAATTCAATGCAGGATTAATGACCACATGGAGAAAGACTCTTCTATGGCAAAAAAAAAAAAAAAAAAAATCCTAGTACTCTTTGGGGCATAAATTTGTCTACGTTTATAAGTCTAAGTCAGCAAGCATGTGAAACTGCTGACAAAAGTGTCAAGTATAAAAATGCTGAAAGAAAAACAATGCTCAGGCCGGGCGCAATGGTTCAACGCCTGTAATTCCAGCACTTTGGGAGGCCAAGGCGGGTAAATCACCTGAGGTCAGGAGTTCGAGACCTGCCTGGCAAACATGGTAAAACCCCATCTCTACTAAAAATACAAAAATTAGCCAAGCATGGTGGCGGGCACCTGTAATCCCAGCTACTCGGGGGGCTGAGGTAGGAGAATCGCTTGAACCCAGGAGGTGGAGGTTGCAGTGAGCTGCTCAAATGTTAGAGAAATGACTAAATTATGGTATATCCACACCACATAATACTTAGTGATCAACATATTTATGACAACAGTAATGATTACAAAGCTACTAGTAACAAGGGGAGATGATTTACTATTACACAAAGTTTAAAAAGGCAAGATAGAAGTTATATTTATGGTATGGTTTCAACTATGTGTAAATACATATATTTGATATAGGCATATAACCCTAGGATAAAAGATGGAAGGAAAAATACTAAAACATTCTAAAACATTACAGAGAATTTTCTCTTAAGGGCAGTGAAGTTATTACAGATGTTTTAGTTTTGTTTTTACCTTTTTTCTTTCTTTTCTGAGACAGGGTCTCGCTGTTGCTTAGGATGGCCTCAAACTCCTGGGGCTCACACGATCCTTCTGCCTCAGCTTCCTGAGTAGCTGGGACTACAGGTGCCTGACACCCCACCCGACTTTATCTATTTTTTTCTTTTTCTTTTCTTTTCTTTTCTTTTTTTTTTTTAAGAGACAGGATCCTGCTCTGCTGCCCAGGCTGGAATACAGTGGTGAGACATAGCTCACTGCAGCCTCGAACTCCTGGACTCAAATGATCCTCTCACCTCAGTCTCCCAAGCAGCTGAGATTATAGATTATAGGCACGAACCATCACACCCAGCTTGCCTTTTCTCTTGTCTGTAGTTTCCACACTTTCTATAATGAATAGTGATTACTTTTATTTCTTTTACTTTTAATAATTGTGAACTAGTTCAAATATATAGAAAGCAAAGAAATAATATTACATCCATGAACTTACCATCCAGACTTGACATTAGCCATATTAAGTCATTTTTGTTTTGGCTCTCTCTTTTGTTAGATAAAATATGACATGTATAGCTAAAGATCCTCCTTCATTGCTTTCCTCTACCACCTTTCCCAGAAATAACCCCAGTCCTGATTTTGTTTTGTGGACTCGTCATACATGCTTTTATATGTTTACTGTATTGGTATGAATCTATAAATAATATATATTATGTGCTTTTGAAATTCTCATAAATGGCATTTTATTATAATTATCCCATTGTGCTTTGCTTCTTTCAATATCCATTATGTTTCTGAGAATATCTATATGGATCTAGCTCATTCATAATAACTGTTTTTTATTCTACTCTGTGACTAACTCACTTTTTTGTCCATCCCTTATTTGCCGTTTTATAATTCCCCTAAATAAAAACCCACTTCATATTTTAAAAGGCATTGACAATAGGTACATGAAAAAGGGCAGAACAGTATGCAGAGTACACTACCATTTGTTAAGATGGGGAGGGAAAATGCTCTATATTTGCTTACAGGCATAAAATATCACAAGAAAGGTACAAGAAAGGGATGACAGTTTCTTTGAAGGAGAGAGAATGAATGATTGGGGGACAGGAGGAGAAGTCTTCACTATTTCCATGTTTTTTGGTTCCACTTGAGTTCTGAACCATATGACTATATCACCTATTCAAAAATGTTTTAAGAATTTAGATAACTTTTTATTTAAAAAATTTTTTTGGTAGAGGCAGGATCTTACTCTGGTGCCAGAGCTGGTGTCAAACTTGTGGCCTTAAGTGATCCTCCCACCTCAGTCTCCCAAAGTGCTGGGATTTACAGGCCGGAGCCACCATGCCCGCCCTTTTTTAAGATTTTTTTTTTTTTTTTTTAGTTAAGATTTTTTTTACAAAGCCATTGAAAATGTCTGATACAAAAGAGGTTGGACACTGACTTGTCACAGAAGAGGTAGAAAGATTTGCAATTAAATTACAATTAACAGCTTAAGACAACTGAAAGCTTCGTTCTTCACAAAACGGAATACAATTCAACTCAAAATTCAATGCAACTTGAAATTCAATCTAAGGGGGAACTTCTTAATTAAGAAGGTAGAATAAAGCTGCCTTGTAGAATCCATTCTCCAATATGTAAAGGTACAAAAAATACAAAAACAGCATCAAAGATAATTCAGCAATTATGCAACAAAGAAAGGTTTACAGACAACCAAATGCCATAAACTTTAAAAAGTACTTGTCATGGAGAAAGAAACAAGATTCTGGGGTGGAAGGGGAAAAAGCCGCACAGTGAGCCAGAATTCATATGATGGCAACGGTTCCTAAGAATAATGAAAAAGGGAAAGTGAACTTGGCAGTTTTTAGTAGAATTGAAGGCTCAAGAACTGTGTCCCTTTCCCAGGGATACTCTTGGGCCTCAGCTGTCCTATCACTTTGATGGGACATCACCATAATTCCAGGGTACTGAGAAAACAGAGAATACAAATCTGAGAGAGTATCTGACATCCAAGCATGAACATCAGAAAATGAAACAAGAATGGCAACTATACAAACATAGTGTTTATATAGTTGTATAGTTTGTATAGAAACAGTATTCTCTCTTTCTCTCTCTGCCATGTGAGGACACAGCAAGAAGGTAGCATCTACAAGCCAATGACCAATGGAATACAATAGAAAGTCCAGAAATAAACCCTTGTATATGTGCTCAACTGATTTTTGATGAGGGTTCCAAGACAATTACATGGGAAAAAAGGAGAGTCTTTTCCACACATTGGGAAAACTATATATCCACATGCAAAAGAATGAAATTGGACCCTTATACCATACACAAAAATTAACTCAAAATGGATCAAAGACCTCAACATAAGAGCTAAAATTATAAAATTCTTAGAAGAAAATATTGGGGAAAATTTTCATGACATTGGATTTGGCAACAATTTCATAGATATAATACTAAAAGCATAAGCAACAGAATTAAAAAAATAGGTAAATTGAACTTCATCAAAACTAAGAACTCTTGTGCATCAAAAAACACTATTAAGAAAGTGAAAAGACAACCAACAAAATGGAAAAAAAAATTGCAAATCATATATTTGAAAAGAAACTAATTTCTAGAATTAAAAAAAAAAAAAAAAAAAACCTTCTATAACGCAACAACAAAAAAACCAAACAACCCAATTAAAAAATAGGCAAAGGACTTGAATAGGCATTTCTTCAAAGAGGATCTAAAAATGGCCAATAAGCTCATGAAAAGATGTTCAAGATTATTAGTCTTTAGGGAAACCACAATAAGATACCCCTTCACATCCATTAGGATGGCTATGATATTCAAAAACCAACAAGAAGTGTTGGTGAGAATGTAGATAAATCAGATCCCTTGTGCAACTGCTGTTGGGAGAGTAAAATGATGCAGCTACTATAGAAAAAAGTTTGGTGGTTCCTCAAAAATTTAAACATACAATTATCATATGACCCAACAATTATACTTCTGGGTATGCACTGAACTGAAAGCAGGGATTTGAACAAGAGATTATTCACAAGAGCCAAAAGGTGAAAACAACCCAACTATCTATCAACAGAAATGTAGTACATACATGCAATGGAATATTATTTAGCATTATAAAGGAATTAAATTCTGATACATGCTACAACAAGGATGAACTCTGAACACATTATGCTAAGTAAATCAGACAGATGTAAAATGACAAATACTGTATGACTCTACTCAAATGAGGCACCTAAAATAGGCAAATTCATAGAGCTAGGAAATAGAACAGAGGTTAGTAGGGACTGAGGGAAGAGGAAATGGGAAATTATTGCTTAATGGTTCTAAGTTTCTGTTTTGGATAATGAAAAAATTCTGGAAATGGACAAGTGATGGTTGTATAACATTATGAATGTACTTTAAAGTAATAATAATATAGTACGGATACATGCTACAACATGAATGAACCTCAAAAAACGAAAGAAGAGAGACATAAAATGTCACATATTGTATGATTCCATTTATATAAAATATCCACAATAAATAAATCCATACAGAGAGAAAGCAGGCTGGTGTCTGCCAGAAGCTGTAGGGAAGAAGAAATGGGCAGTTAACTGCTAAATGGGTATGGATTTTATTTTGAAGTGATGAAAACATTTTGAAACCAGACAGAGGTAGTGGTTACACAAGAAACTGTGAATGTACTAAATGTTACTAAACTGTTCACTTTAAAATAGTTTCTGCTATATAAACCGCATGCTGTAAAGAAAACAAAATTTTTTTAAAGAAATTTAAAAAATGGTTTTATGTTAGATGAATGCAATGGTTTGAATGTGTCCCTCAAATTTCCTGTGTTGGAAACTTCATCCCCATGCAACAGTGTTGAGAGGTGGGACTTTCAAAAGGTGATTAGGCCATGAGGATTCTTTGTAATCCTCACAGATTAATGCCATTATCACATGAGTGGGTTCCTCATAAAAAGATGGATTTGTGAATGGATTAATGCCATTCCTGGTATATGTGTGTGGGTTAATGGATTAATGCCATTATCACATGAGTGGCTTCCTCATAAAAGGATGAGTTTGGCCTCTCCCACTCTCTTGCTCTTCTGCCCTCCACTACAGGATGACAATGAAGCAAGAAGGTCCCTGCCAAATGCAGGTCCCTAGGTCTTAAGATACCTCAGCCTTCGGAACTATAAGAAATAAATCTCTGTTCTTCATACATTACCCAGTCTCAGGCTGTTCTGTTATACCAGCACAAAATAGACTAAGACAATAAATTCCACCCCAATTAAAAAATGTTAATTACTAATTTAAAAATTATTTACAAAGTGAAGTAGTGCTCCATGTAGATAATAGAGACATTATAGGTTTTTTTGGTTTTAGAGCAAAAGCTATATACTCCTACCCACTACTCAAGTAAATAGGGAAATATTTCTTTTTATAAAAGGTACTGGCCGGGCGCGGTGGCTCAAGCCTGTAATCCCAGCACTTTGGGAGGCCGAGGCGGGCGGATCACGAGGTCAGGAAATCGAGACCATCCTGGCTAACACGGTGAAACCCCATCTCTACTAAAAAATACAAAAAAAACCCCAGCCAGGCGAGGTGGCGGGCGCCTGTAGTCCCAGCTACTGGCGAGGCTGAGGCAGGAGAATGGCGCAAACTCGGAAGGCGGAGCTTGCGGTGAGCCGAGATCGCGCCACTGCACTCCAGCCCGGGCGACAGAGTGAGACTCCGTCTCAAAAAAAAAAAAAGGTACTTAAATTACAGGGTTCCACTTGTATTTAAGATTAATATTTTCCAGACAACTCCAATTATACATTATTTTAAGGCAGGACTAAGTCTTCTAATATTTTCATTCTCTATCAACACACACACACACACACACAATGTAGAATCAGTAAATGATGATTCTGTAAGAATTTAGCAGTATGTACCATTAAGCAAAGTCGATCAAAAAGAGTTTGTTCCAATCCATTTTCATGAGCTGCATCAGAACCCTGAATAGTAGGAGGTAGCTGTTTGGGATCTCCAACAAGAATCAGCTTTTCACACTCAAACCTAAAACAGAATTTCAAAAATTAATCTAAGCAATTAAAAAGAGTGCATTAACATAATTTATTACACTGTTTGCCAAAATTGCACTTCGAAATATTCAAATGCCATGAAATATCCTGAGTATTAATAAAGCTTAGTAGTGCTATTAAGCACATTAAAGCCTTTGAAAAGTTACGCAATAAAGAATCCTTTATATAATTTAGTTACCCTCCCCACACATAAAAGCTAGTAGGTGCCCCTTGCCTCTGCATGGAATTAATATTTCACAGAGCATATTTGGGAAATGCTGGTTTTTAGAATCCATAAACTCTTAAAATTAAATCTTTCTTAGGAGTCATTTAGCTTAAACCGTTGTCTTAGAAATTAAGTAAATTGGGTTCTCAGGGGCTAAATGTTTTCCTAAATAGGAGTAGGATACAGTGGGGAAAAATCAAAGTTTTATAAACAAACCTATATCTAAATCTCAACTCCATTATATTTTAGATACCCAGCAGATTATTTAATCCTTTCATGCTTCAGTATTATTATTTTTTCTTTTTTCTTTTCTTTTTTTTTGAGACGGGGTTTCACTCTGTGTCACCCAGACTAGACTGCAGTCGTGCGATCCCTGCTCACTGCAGCCTTGACCTCCTGGGCTCAAGCAACCCTCCCACCTCAGCCTCCCAAGTTGCTGGGACTTTAGGTACACACTACCATGCCCAGCTAATTTTGTATTTTCTGTAGAAACGGGGATTTGCCATGTTGCCCAAGCTGGTCTCAAACTCCTAGACTCAAGCAATCCAGCCACCTCAGCCTCATAAAGTGCTAGGATTACAGGTGTTACCCCTAGGAAAAGAGTATTTTGGGTTACCTTGCAATGGGAAGGAGAGAGGCCGGTTCGGTTATCTGACTACACTCATCCAACACAACTACAGGAAATTTAAGATCATTCATGCATGGGAATGGGCAGGCTGCACAGGTAACTCCAACTACTCGAACCTTTATTACAACAAAAATGTTATTAATTAACAACTATTAAAAGAAAATAAGAGAATGTATTTACCAAAGAACTTGTAGGCTAAAATTAGAGAGTGAGCTAGTCCTAATTTAATTCCTAGCCATCAGAAGTCTTAGATCATCATATCTCCATATTTTTATTATTCCTACATACAAAATGGAAATCAACAAATGTAGGTTACTTAAGCCACAAGCCCATTAACAAGAACAAAGAAAAGACATATTTTGATATTCAGAAGGAAAGTATCACAATATCAAGCATTTGTAAAATATCAAGGATGACACACATATTTTATTGTCTAGATGAGGTTAGACAACATACATTATATCAACACAGGCCAAAGTTCTTCACAAAAAACATTGAATATGTTAATGAAATATTCTTTGCTTAACCTTCAAGCACATTAGTTTTATTTATTTAAAAATGTAAAGATGACTAATTTTAAACAACAGTAAATAAAATGTACTCATAGCCTGTGGATATATTTGAATCTTGTAAGTTACACATTATAGCAACATGCCATTACTCTGAAGGCAAAAAGCTTCATAAAAGCTGATTTTTAATCTCTAAAATTAAATGTAAACAATAGGGAAATCTATGAATTTTCCAATTCGATGTAGTCATTGACCTAGTAGCCCGCTATCTATACACATATGTGTACATACACATATACACACGTTTGTGTACATATACATATGTGTGTATAAACACAAACACATATACATACATGTACATATACATATACAGTCATGTGCCACATAACAATGTGATGTTTTGGTCAATGATGGACCAGATATATGATGATGGTCTCATAAAATTATAATGGAGCTGAAAAATTCCCAGCCCCTAGTGACATCACAACCCTCACAGCACAATGCATTATGCGTGTGTCTGTGGTGATCCTGGTGTAAACAAACCTACTATACTGCCAGTCACATAAAACTATAGCACATACAATTATGTACAGTGCATAATACTTGATAATAAATGACTATTTTAGTGGTTTATACATTTACTATAGCACACTTTTATTATTATTTTAGAATGTACTCCTACTTATTTAAAAAAAAAAGTTGTCTATAAAACAGTTTCAGGGACGTCCTTCAGGAGGTATCCAGAAGAAGGTATTGTTATCATAAGCCCTGACAGCCCCATGTGTCCTATTGCCCCTAAAAACTTTCCAGTGGGACAAGATGTAGAGGGGGAAGACAGTGATATTGATGATCCTGACCCTGGGTAGACCTAGAATACTGTGTGTGTTTGTATCTTAGTTTTAAACAATAAAAGAAAAAAACAGTTTTAAAGATAAAAAAGGAAAAATTTTAAATAAAGCTTATGGAATATTTTTGTATATACGAAATGTTTGTGTTTCAAGCTGCGTTATTACAAAAGAATCAAACAGTTTTTAAAAATTTTAAACTTTATAAAGTAAAAATGTTATAATAAGCTAATTTATTACTGAAGAAAGAAAAAATTTTAAAATAAATTTGGGGTAGCCTAACTGTACAGTGTTTACAAAGTCTACAGTAGGCCAAGCATGGTGGCTCACACCTGTAATCCCAGCACTTTGGGAGGCTGAAGCAGGTGGATCGCTGAAGGTCAGGGGTTTGAGACCAGCCTGGCCAACGTGGTGAAACCCCATCTCTAATAAAAATGCAAAAATTAGCCAGGCATGGTGGCAGGTGTCTGTAATCCCAGCTACTCGGGAGGCTGAGGCAGAAGAATCGCTTGAACCCGGGAAGTGGAGGTTGCAGTGAGTTGAGATCACAGACTGCACTCCAGCCTGGACAGAGCAAGATTCTGTCTCAAAAAAATTAAAACTTTTTTTTTAAGTCTACAGTAGTGTACAGCAATGTCCTAGGCCTCCACATTCACTCACCACTCACTCACTGACTCAACCACAGTGATGACTTCCAGTCCTGCAAGCTCCATTCATGGTAATTTAACTATAAAGTTAACTATTAAAAAGCTACAATATACATAGTTTTCTGAGGACTTCTAGAACCAAAACTTTGTGGTTATTATTTCCAATTTCTCCTTCCCTCCCTCCCTATACAGGTGTACCATTTTAAATCTTTTATACCATATTTTTACAGTACATTTTCTGTTTAGATACAAAAATACCATTGTGTTACAATTAATTGCCTACAGTATTCAGTACAGTAACATGCTGTACAGATTTGTAGCTGAGGAGCAACAGGCTATACCATGTGGCCTAGGTGTGTAGTAGGCTATACCATCTAGGTTTGTGTAAGTACACTATGACGTTCACACAGTGACAAAACTGTAAAACAATACATTTCTCAGAATGTAATTCCATTGTTACATGATATATGATTGTACTTATTCTCTTCTAACAATCTGAAGATCTATAAAATTATACTTCTTGATAGCAAGGGCAGTTCATACCAACTGACCATATCTTTTTTCAACAAACTGACAAAAAATATACTTTACAAATTAAATATTGCCTCCACAGATCCTACAAAACAAGAAAACATTACAACTGCCTTATTTTCTTTAATAATAAATAATATTCACCACACACAATAGCCCTGTTCAGTTAGGTTTTCTTCTTTTGTTAAAAACAAAAAAAAAATCTTAAAGCCATATTTATATCAGAAATTCCACAGTATTTAAACGTTCAGTTCTTTAAAAATGATCAAGCTTCAGTGCCACTCTGAAATATTACTCATTTTATTTAATTTCTGGCAACTATATCTACAAAACAATCTTAGAATGAGAACTCTAAAGTTCTGTGTCAGGAAGTTTTTAAATTTAAAGAAATATCTAATACAAAAACCTAAAGTATTAAGTTTTCTTTAAAAAATTATATTATCTTTTAATTTATTATTATGTTGCTGAGATTCTAACAGCAGAAAAGATTTTGTTACTGACCTAGCAAGTATTAATTAACTATGAAGCATTTTTAAAAATTAGTTTTATTGTGAAGACATGTCACTTTAGAAATGAGTCAGGTCTTCCGGGTGTGGTGGCTCATGCCTGTAATCCCAGCACTTTGGGAGGCAGAGGTGGGAGGATCACTTAAGGTCAGGAGTTTGAGACCAGCCTGGCCAACATTGTGAAACCCCGTCTCTACTAAAAATACAAAAATTAGCCGGGTGTGGTGGCATGTGCCTGTAGTCCCAGCTACTCAGGATGCTGAGGCAGGAGAATCGCTTGAAGCCAGGAGGTGGAGGTTGCAGTGAGCTGAGACTGCGCCACTGCACTCCAGCCTGGGCGACAGAATGACTCCGGCTCAAAAAAAAAAAAAAAAAAAGGTGTCAGGTCTGAATGCCTGACTGGACCTTAGAAATATGTCAGAGAAAACATCTAAAAAAATAATTCCTCTAAAATAGTTTTCATTTGTAAATAGGTGGTATCAATGAGCAATAGATCATGGTAACTGAGCTTTCATTCAGAAAATCATCCAAGAAATCGTTAACAATACATTATTCTTATGTATCATTGTTATGTTGGGTGAGTAAAATGGTAAGTAGTTTAAATAAATGACTAATTTGTATTAATTGAACACAGCCAAACTAAGCCTTTCTGGATTTGGTTAAGAAGAGAGTACAGAGTTAACTCTATAATTCAAATAACAGAAAGTTAGTCTGAAGTTTTCTGAGGACTTCCAGAACCAAAACTTGTTACAGATTAGTTATTATTTCCAGTTTCTCCTTCCTGCTTTAGGAAATTAGTATTACATATCTACACCCTTTGCCATGTTACTTGGCAGTGCTTCCCACCAGAGAAGCAGGGGAGTATATTTCCTTGCCTCACTGAGGTTAGGCTTGGCCATGTGACCTGTTACAGCAAATGGAATGTCAGCAGACATAGTATGAACTGAAGCCTTAAATGTGTTTCTGTGATCTGTCCTGCCCTCTTGCACTTCTGCCATCTGTTAGAAGATCATGCCACAGCAACTGTTCTCAGAATGAGAGACTTGATCCATAGTCTCAGACCAAGTGACGCCACTTGACCTGTGGAGTCATAAGCTGTTGTCTTAAAGTACTGAGACTGAGTTTGTCAACCCTCATTATTTCAGCAATAGCTGATTAATACAGGGTCCCAAGTAGACTGATTTTCTCAACTCTCTAGCAGAAAGCTGCCAATGTGCAAGTGGCCCAAGAAGCCAACAACTTTCTTTTACTCCATCCCCATTGCTTTTCCCCATACTCTCCTTTCATAGGAGGAAGCTACTGATTGATTTCTCTCTTCCAACAGCTGATGCCCAGGCTTCCCTGGATCAAAACTTGATAAAGAAGATGGTGCTACCTGTTACAGCCTGGAATCTTGTGTGCTTAGTCTTGGCTCCCAATACCTGGAAGCTAGTATCTGAGCCTTCTGGATTTTTGGATATATACAAACACTAAAGGTCTTGGCTTTCTTGGAGAGCATCAACGACAAATTTCATTTGGATATTTTGCTCAGGGTCAGACCCTCTCCATTACTGTTTCTCCTAGAATACAACCAATTTCATTTAACTTGCAAAGAATCTATTCCTACCTCTATACTTTCCTCTTCAAGCCTATAAAAAGAAAGTAAACAGGGAGAAGGAGAAAGGATGACTCAGTCATGGTGAGTTGGATCTATTCACGAATTTGAAGAATGCTTTGAAGCAAACATAAAACATACACTGGGTAGACTATATCCAAGGATCCACATGCATGCACCTCAGTAGAATCTAAACTATCATGGCAGTTTGTTTTATTTAAAGGAAATATTATTTCATCAACAGAAATAAGAGAATCTGAATAGTATACATAAATCAAGAAACAAATTGAAGCTACTTCTTACCTGCTTCAGCAGGGTTCTATTTGTCCCCAGTTTATGCTGCTCAATGCTTTTTCTCACACAGACTCTTTCCGTAGGAGTCAGGTCTTCTTTCATTAGTGTATGTAGTTCTTTTAACTGTTCACTTTCATTTTCTGAGCCAGCATGCAGGCTAAAGAATTATATTAAAAACACTCCTCTTTATTTCATTTTTTGTAACATCACAGTAAAGCAAAATACGAATTTTCTAAGTTAACCAAGAAAAGATAAGACTTTCTCCATTCTTCAAAAATCAAATTTAAGGTAAGAGTGATATAAAAGTACCATACTTCCCTCTGACCATTCTGTGACTTCTGGAATTTTGCATTCTTACCTGTAAGGTAAAATTGGTTTGGCAATCTTCCTAACACTCCCAACTCTGATAAAGTTTTCAAATCCAAGACTGAGAAGCCTTTAAATAAGAAAACAATATAGATTCTGATTATTTAGGAAACAGAATACAAAATAAAGTTTTATATAATAACTGTGTTATTACATAATTTTGTGTAACAGTATATTTTAGTTATAAAATTTAATGTGAAATACCTAAACTCAAAGTAAATGCAATGTAGTTGGTTTTTTAAATATAATGCATTTTCTAGAGAATTTAAAAATATGCATTATTCCATCTTGAAGGCTCATTAAATGTTCATAAAAAGCCAATGTTAGTATTTATCACAAACAAAATTGCCTCTAAAGACACAATATAGAAAGCAATAGCTACCATATACTTAGCACCAAGATTTGTTAGGAAGAGCCTCTTTAGGTATATTACGTTGTTTAACACTCACTACAGCTCTAGATTATATCTCCTCTTAGAGATGAGGACACAAGCTCAGAGGTGAGGTATCATGATTCAAACCCAGGCAACTCTGTCTACATCCAAAGGTTATGACTGTTCCTCTACATACATTACCCCTTAGTTAGGGCTTTGTGAGGAATGACCCCTCACCTACACTTCCCTTTTATATATCTTACAGCTCTAGCACTATGCTGGGAACACAGCTGGAACTCAGTGAATACTCAACTCTCTAAAACTTCTTCTACCACCTCAAAATGGGAACGTAAAGAGCTGGAGAACTAAACTATAGATCTCTAAAAACAATTTTCCAATATAATTACGAAACAAATCAGTATCAATATATGAATAGATTTCAATTTTCACATTTTTCATAGTCTTCAGCTTGAAGAATAATAGCAACTTAACGGGCTGAAATACTAGCTTACGATTTTTTTTCCAATGCAAGTTTGGTTAAATCTATAATAACAAAAGGTGCAGTCTCCTCAAAGTACTATTCACCCCATGCTCTTTCATTTCTTCTCAAGAAACTGTTCTATCCATTACAATAGGAAAACAATGTCTGTTCAAGCACACAATGAAAAGGTTACTTCAGTGTGAAGAAATGTATGAAAC
>NC_045436.1:92402046-92429329 GCF_002776525.5 Piliocolobus tephrosceles
GGTAACTCTTCATTGTCTTTATTAAAAACAAACAAACAAACAAACAAAACGTCCTCAGCCACTCTTTTAAATTGCTTATAAGAGTGTACACTGGAAGAATCTTTTTGAAGAGAAATTTTGAAAAGTATATTTAGAAGCTTAAAAGTTTTCATACCTTTTATTCTAGGCTTAGGATTATTTTCCTAAGGAAAGAATCAGAAATGGATACAGTTTTATGTTTAAGGATCTTTGTCATAATATAATTCATACTGGCAAGAATTTGGAAATAATTTACTGATCAAAAATTGCTTAAAGTATGATATAAGAAAATCACTGAATATAATAGAGTTATAAAAAATTATGTTTTCTAATTTTTTTTTTTGGGATAGAGTCTCACTTTGTCACCCAGGCTGGAGTACAGTGGTGTGATCTTGGCACACTGCAACCTCCACCTCCCGGGTTCAAGTGATTCTTGTGCCTCAGCTGCCCGAATAGCTGGAATTACAGGCATGTGCCACCATTCCCAGCTAATTTTCATATTTTTGGTAGAGATGGGGATTCAACATGTTGGCCAGGCTAGTCTTGAACTCCTGACCTCAAGTGATCTGCCCACCTCAGCCTCCCAAAGTATTGGGAATACAGGCGTGAGCCAACTTTTCAAGTAAAAAAAGCAGGACACAAACAACACATACTATTAAATCTCAAATTCGGAAAACAAAATGTATGAGTGTGTATTTAAAAATCTGTAAATAAATATAATAAAACATCTGTGTAGTCTGCATATGTTCTACCATAAGCATTCACTTGTATAATTATGAAAATTAATTTTTAAAATGCCTAGGCTTATAAATAATGACTGTTTCTCCTAACCAAATTTTGCCATTTATGTTGAATTCAGATCATTAAACATTGGAATATTGGTGAAATACTGTAATATTCTTTGCATTTTTACTAAAGTCTTATGCAATCACAAAAATTACCTTCAAAACAGATTACTGTCTTCTTTGCATTCCTCTTATTGAAATAAAAAACATAATATATTAAATTGTTAAGCCATTTTACTATGATGTGTTCATATAGGCAGATGAACAAGAGACTAATCTATAACTACTGATTCTGGAATTTGATTCTAGCCTACTTCTTTTTTTTTATTTTTTTATTTTTATTTTTGAGACAGTCTCCCTCTGTCACCCAGGCTGGAGTGCAGTGGTGCAGTCTCAGCTCACTGCAGCCTCTGCCTTCTGAGTTCAAGCAATTCTCCTGTCTCAGTCTCCTGAGTGACTGGGATTATAGGCACCTGGCACCACGCCGGGCTAAGTTTTTTTGTATTTTTAGTAAAGACGAGGTTTCACGATGTTGGCCAAGCTGGTGTTGAACTTCTGACATCAAGTGATCTGCCCATGTTGGCCTCCCAAAGTGCTGGGATTATAGGCGTAAGCCACCGTGCTCAGCCTGATTTTAACCTACTTCTAAGGTAATAGACCCAAGACTCCTAGGACAGAGACAAAGGACTTTTACTCATGGCACAGGAAGCAGTATAATTATCAACATATCTACATTGGTTTCCCTTGGCTCCCAAGTCACATGAGGAGACAAACAGCATCCAGGTAGATGCCTGCACATGCCGTGGGTTGAAGAGTAGGGCAAGACCACTGAGGCTGGGGATCCAATATCTTATAACAAGTAATAAGCAAGCCTGCTGTTTGTCCTGGAGGGAGACATTACTTCATCAGTCAAAGTTGCTTATTGCAAACAAAAGGTGAGAAATGTTTTGGGTAAGAATGGTCAGGAACTTGCATCCTTGGCATCCCAGCAGGGATGCTCAGGGCCCCTGGCAGACTGCCTCCCCCAACAATACATCTCTAGCCCTACATGTTCTTGGATGAACTTGAATTTTTGCACGATTATTACTGTGCCAAAATTTCCAGTTTTGGTTTTTATTTTATCCTACTTACAAACTAATTAGTTAGCCTGTTACTGTTTCATAGATGCTGACTCCCGGGTCAGAGACAAATGTCTTGCATTCTTGGCATAACCAGCAAGAGTACATGGATACTCAGGGCCCATAGTGGGTTGCCTCTCTCAACAATATTCCAAAACAATAGCTACTTAAATGCACTTGTCATGCCTACCCAAGAAGTACTCTGTCAACAGCCACATTAGTAGAAGAAGAAATTAGAAGTTTCCATGGCCTTGCATTTCCAACGGTGGGAGCTTCACTCTTTTCAAACAGCTGTACAAAGAACAAAATCACCACTGCCAGCAAATAACTCTTTCCTGCTCCAAACACACCTAATTATTTTAAAAGAAGAAGAAAAAATAAAAAGCATAAAATAAATAAATTTCTTTTTTCTTTTCTTTTTTTGAGACAGAGTCTCACTCTGTCACCCAGGCTGGAGTGCAATGGCACAATCTCAGCTCACTGTAACCTCCGCCTCCCAGGTTCAAGTGATTCTCCTGTCTCATCCTCCCAAGTAGCTGAGATTACCGGCGTGCATCACCACACCTGGCTAATTTTTGTATTTTTAGTAGAGCCACGGTTTCACCATATTGGCAGGCTGGTCTCAAACTCCTGAACTCAAGTGATCCACCTGCCTTGGCCTCCCAAAGTGCTGGAATTACAGGCGTGAGCCTCTGTGCCTGGTCAAACATAAATTTCTATAGGCATAACAAATATTTCATCCATCTCTCCCTCCTCCATTAATTAATGTGTTCAAAAAACACTGAGTGCTCACTATGTGCAAAGCACAGGGGATAGATAACCAAAATACTTCCACTTTTAATGAGACCATTGCCTACTTAAAATTATAAACAAGTAAAGTAATAATTAGAAATAATATGGTAAGTAATATTATTTTGGATCACAGAAGGAAGAAAATCTATCCCTGCTTTGATGGAGATGGGAGTACTTCCTAAAATTAAGAAGTAGAACTAAGACTTCCAGAATAAGATATCCAGACTGCTTAGAGAAAGGGCCATTCCAGGCAGAGCCATGACAAAGCATATAGCTGTTAAAGTAACTTTTCTATATAACCTCTACCAAATAGGTAAGAGATGAGGCTGATAAGGTAGGCACGGGAGCTAGTAAGGTAAATCACAAAAGTTCTGTTTGCTATAGCTAAACAAAGTTTGAATCTTATCTCAGAAGCCAGCAGATGTCATCTAAAGATTTTCAGCAATGGTTGTTTTTTTTTGTTTTGTTTTGTTTTTTTCAGACAGGGTCTGGCTCTGTTGCCCAGGCTGGAGTGCAGTGGTGCAATCTTGACTCACTGCGACCTCTGCCTCCCAGGTAGGCTGCCTCCCACCACAACCTCCCAAGTAGCTGGGACTACAGGTTCATGCCTCCATGTCCAGCTAATTTTTAAATGTTTTTGTAGAGAGAGGGTTTTGCCATGTTGCCCAGGCTGATCTTGAACTCCTGAGCTTAAGCAAGCTACCCTCCTTGACCTCCCAAAGTGCTGGGATTACAGGTGTGAGGCCAAGCAATGAGTTTGACTTAATCAGAGTGTGTTTTAAAAAAACAACTTGAATGAAAATATGAAGTAAGGCACAACTAATGGTAGATCAATTAGAAAGTTTGTGAGATAATTACAACAATAATAAATGTCAACTTTAGTAAGCACCTCCCATGTGCCAAGCACTGTTCTAAGCCCTTTACGTATGTTAACTCATTTAATCCTCCAACCCTATGAGGTGAATGCTATTATGATCTCCATTTTGCAGAGTAGGAAATTAAAGATTAAGAGATATATAACCTGCCCAAAATCATACAGCTAACAAATGATAGAGTCAGAATGTAAATTCAGGATTCTAACTCTAGAGCCCACACTCTTACCCACTAGGCTATATGGAGGTATGATGAAGGCTTGGATTGAGGGGATACAAGTAAACTGGAGAAGAGATACTCAATATGAAAGACAGATAGAATCTAGAAGGAACACATCTCAGTGACTAAGCTGATGGCAGGAGATGAATAGTGAGAGAATAAGAGGAGGATTAAGAAAGAGTCACTTAATCTTGAGAGAATAATCTAGGATGACTCTCAGGTTTGATTTGGTCAACAGGGTGGATATGATATAATTCCTCAAAATAGGACAAAAAAGTAGGATTAGCTTTGGGGTAGAGGTCTATGAGGGAAAATGTGCTACTGAGGCAACAGAATCCAGATACAACTATTTACTGTAAGTAGGAGGAAGTAAATCGCCTTTGCTATGACAGAACCAAGCAGTAAGAACAGCTCCAAAATCAGGTAAATTGGAGAAGGCAGGCAGGACATTGAAAGCAGTTTCTGTTATGACCTCCATTTCCTCTTTTAGAGGCAAGATCAAGAGAAAGGGCAAGAATGAGGTTATGAGAAGAATTAAGGTTTGTAATCACTGATATAAAGGATAGAAGAGTGAGCTGACTAGGAATAAACAAAAGGTTTTGCTAATCAAGTTAAGTTTACTATAGGACAGCAACATGTAAACATCTAAATCAAATCTAGTTATTCTGACCATAAGCTAATAACGCTACTCATTCATCAGATACACTAATAAGTCTCCTTTTTTAGGGTAGTCAGTTCTGTTCTCATCTAACAGTTTACCAAAGTGGGTACAGATTAAAAAGTCTGCTTAGAGTTATTCTTGAACCTCATTTGACTAGGAAATTATAAAGGAGCAGACTGAGTTACAAAAGCTTACAAATAGAAAACAATTAGGCCGGGCACAGTGGCTCAAGCCTGTAATCCCAGCACTTTGGGAGGCCAAGACAGGTGGATCACAGGGTCAGAAGATTGAGACCATCCTAGCTAACACAGTGAAACCCCGTCCCTACTAAAAAATACAAAAAACTAGCTGGGCGAGGTGGTGGGCGCCTGTAGTCCCAGCTACTCGGGAGGCTGAGGCAGGAGAATGGCGTAAACCCAGGAGGCGGGGCTTGCAGTGAGCTGAGATCCAGCCACTGCACTCCACCCTGGGTGACAGAGTAAGACTCCAACTCAAAAAAAAAAAAAAAAAAGAAAACAATTACAATTATTTTATTTCTTGCTTCTTACCATGTATGATAGTGATAGGTAAGGTATGAGCTTGCAGTTCCTTCACTTCTTCAATACTTTCATGTGATGCCATCATTTGAGCTATTTGAATTAGAGCTGTAGCTTGATCTTTGTTTAACTTGTATACCTGAATCAACTCACTAGCTAACTTCAATGTTGCTCCTAGGCTGAGTAGTTCAAATTTTGTGTTGACATTTGTGAAGGCTGGTGGGATAAATTTTCTATTACTGACTCTTTTGTTACTAACTATAGTTGGCGAAGACCTAATAAAAATGAAGCAAATAAGCAATTTTTAAAAATAGGGACATTTGAAAAAGATGAGTAGAAAAATTCACAACTTAGCCATCACTTTGTAAGCATTACAGAGAACAGTTTTTTATAGAAACAAACAGTAAGTGGATATATATTGTAAATGGATACATACTCCAATATTGAGGAGGGTAGAAGAGAACTAACATTTGTTGAATACTTACTACGTGCTGACGCTTTGCTGAGCATTTTACATATTACTTGATGAAATCTTCACAACACTAGGAAGTAGTTAATTAGTTAATTATCCCAAATATAGATACAAGAATATTGAATTTTTTCCCCCAATACCACACCACAAATTAGTGGTAGACTAACTTTAAAACCCATGCTCTATTATACAAACCTGACTTAGATAATTAATCTAGCCCTCATTTCAGGTAAAACTACATCACATGAATTGTTCTTATTTCTATTTCTACGAAAATTCATTTCAAATTGGATAAATAATGTAATTAAATCATAAGGATATTTATTTTTTTACCTAGGACTTCATTATAGTGAGAAAAATAAAACATCACAGATAGATAATAATATTCCAAATTGAAAACTGGACTTTTCCTATCATTTGTAATGCATTTAATATAATATCACTTCCATTTTTTTAAAAAGGGACATGGTGCTTGAGAAATTGAAAACGAGATATGGCTATATCGAGAATAAAATCAGTAGCAATATATACACTGGATTCAAGCTGTAAAATGATTCCTTTAAATGTTAAATAATTTGTGATATAAAAATACATATAATAAAAAATAAAATAAATACCGAAATGATCCTTAAATTATCTCCTGACAAAGTGAAAAAATTTACAGTAACATTTATTAGCTCAAACCTTAATAAATAGATGAAAAATACTGCATATTTCCTTTTCTCTCTCTTTCTTTTTTGAGATAGAGTTTCACTCTTGTTGCTCAGGCTAGGGTGCAATGGCACTATCTCGGCTCACCACAACCTCCGCCTCCCAGGTTCAAGCAATTCTCCTGCCTCAGCCTCCCGAGTAGCTGGGATTACAGGCATGAGCCAGTATGCCCAGCTAATTTTGTATTTTTAGTAGAGACAGGGTTTCTCCATGTTGGTCAGGCTGGTCTCAAATTCCTGACCTCAGGTGATCTGCCCACCTCGTCCTCTCAAAGTGCTGGGATTACAGGCATGAGCCACTGTGCCCCGCCCCTTTTCTCTTTGTAACTACTGACAGAGAGTAATGTCGTAGTCTAAAAAATAAGTACAATTTTATTGGCAACATTTATATAATGTACTTTTATTGAATTTTCATCTTTACTTCTGGTTACCATTTTTTAATACCAATGACTCAAAGGTAAAAATTGACTTACATTGTTAACAGGTACTGTGTTAGAGGTAGAGTAGCTGGATTAAAGTAGTCCTGAATGTTTTTCAAAGTAGTCAGTTCTGTGCTAGCATTACAAACCAATAACGCATGGACAATCACTGTACAGAGGATACAGAAAATAAACATTCGACGTAAATAAAATGGCCCATAAAAACTCTGTGTTAAATGTTCACATAACTCAGAGTTTGGCTACTGAATTAAGCACATGACATAAAACAAACCCTTAAACACACACACAGAGATCCCAAACTTTTATTCATTAAATTACTATGCTATCTGCTCATTCATTTTATAATGGGTACCCACAAATTGCATAATTTAAACCATATTTGGACTTCTATATATCAACAAACGAACAAGAACACCTGTTTTGAGTTAGTACATTGTAGCACAACTTCACAGCCAGCAGTTTCCTTTAATCAACATATCATTTGTGCCATACAGTAGTATTTGTATAATTTTTAAACACTTTCTTGCATTTTTTTCCTCAATTACTTCATAGAAATGTATGGAAAACAGAAAATCACAGCAATCTAATTAGAAAATTAGAACAAAACAATCCCCCACACACCATTCTTCCTCACAGAAATATCTATATATTCGACTTTCACACACATTTTCAAGAACACACTGTACACAATAGTAGAAACTAGAGTTGGGTGCTTTTTATTGGCTTTAATCAAACAGTGCATCTTGTCTATCATTCTTTTTAAATATAAACTAAATGAACATAGTAATACTCACTGTTAGTGGGCCAGCTGGAAGGGAAATAGCCTTTCAAAGGTAGTATTTCTATCTCATTGATAGACGATGGTCCAAAGAAAGCACTACATGCAATAAAAGTATCCAGCTCAAAGTCTAGGGTTTTTGAAACCACCCAAAGATCATCTGAAAGGACAAACATTTTTTTTTTTAATTATACTTTAAGTTCTAGGGTACATGTGCACAACGTGCACGTTTGTTACATATGTATACATGAGCCATGTTGGTGTGAAGACAAACATTTTTAAATACTACACAGACATACAGAATGGTTCTATATTTTTTAAATTACATGTATTTGCACATGTGTGTACATACATCTATAGTACACATACACATACACATGATGAGAAGTAAAGCTCTGGAAAGATATTCATCAACTATCAACCTAAAGGTTGGGAGTGCTCCTGAACAAAAGAACCAACATCAGATTCTGCAATTAATACAGTACTCTTGAATCACACAGAAAAAGACTAAAGAGATGGCAGAATTCCAGGGTGAGGAAGAAGGAGGGCAGAGACATCACATGGGAAGATGAGTTTGCTACAATGGAAATCCCTAGGTTTTGCATGAACCCACAGAACTCCTAAGAAGGCAGGACATAAGCTAGCCCATAAGACTATTGTATTAGTCCGTTCAGGCTGTTATAACAAAATATCTTAAATTAGTAATTCACAAATAGTAGAAGTGTATTTCTCATAGCAGTTCTGGAAGCTAAAAAGTCCAAGATCAAGGTGCCAGCAGAGCACCAGTGAATAACCAGTGAAGGCTCACTCTCACTGGTGCAAAGGGGCCAAGGCACTCCCTTTAACCTCTTATAAGGTCACTAATCCCATGCAGGACTAAGTTATGCAGTGCCCACGTGACTTAATCATCTCCCAGAGGCCCCAGCTCTTAATACATTGGCAATCAAATTTCAAAATACGTATTTGGCAGGGGGAGTGGAGGACGGAGGGACGCATTTAGACCACAGCAACCACTTAACACGCTACAAAAAAAGTAATATTGGACTCAGTTCAGGCTGAGAAAACCAACTGCCAGGGCATCAGCAATTGGAATAGTGCCAAAGATCAGATCAATAAGGGTATTAGCAGTTCTAGCAAGCTGAGAAATAATCACAAAATAGCAATATACTATCCCATCTTCACTAACAAGCCTCTTTCAGGGAAGCGGATCTTTCTCCCCTCTAGCAACTATTTAGTAATTAGCATGTGTATCTTGTGATATTAAAAGTAGGCACAGGGAGGAACAGGGTTTTTAGAAATGAGAAAGGTGTGGAAGCCCTGAAAGAGAGACTAAACTGGACAGCGACTAAGATTTCAATACCCAAATTTCAGACCCAAGTCTGAAATTTATTGGACAAAATCTATCAAATTGGATTCATCTTAAATTTTCCCTGCTGCAAATAGGAATGAGAGATTCAAGTGAAGAAAATAAACTAAAGAGAACCTTAAGACTGAATATATCTAGTAATTATTTAATCATATGCATTTAAAAATGGTAACCTATAAGGAATGAAAATAAAGGTATTAAAGACTTTCACTTTTAACTGTATATATTTCTTTATACCTTGATTTTTCATTGTATATATTTATGTATTACTTGTTAATTTTTTTCTTTTTTCCCCAAATGCTGGTTTGGAGATTTTTAATTTTTAAAAAATGATCTCAAATGCTTAATTTCTAAAAATCCAACCACTTCATGAATGTCTTCTATGTGATATACATTTAAAAAATAAAAACATACATAATGTTCCTGCACAAAAGTTTCCTTCAAAGGTCACATTATAAATTCTTTTTACTTACTAAATTAATAACATAATTCAAAACATGCAAAACAATGCTCAAAAAAACTTTTGAATTAAAAATAAAGATATAGGAGATTCCTGATTCTGGTGTCATCTAAGATGCTGAATTAGTATGATTGTTGGCTTCCTTTCTGTGGGGAACAGAGAGAGAAGTGGAGAAAACCACGGAAAATCTCGAGTTGGAGGGCCTGTTTTGAACTGGGGTTTGTGTACCTGAAGTGATTTTGGCCAAGTGCAGAAGGCCTGTAGAGGAGGAGGAGATCAAAGAGGGTGAGGAACCTCTTGGGGTTCTGTTCTTGCTTCCCATCCCATCCTCTTCCCCATCCCCAACTGTACTGGGACAAATAGGGCCTACCCATCCATAAGGCAATTTATACTTCTGGTCCAGAAATCCTCTGGAGGAAAAAAAAAAAAAAATCAGGGCAGCAATGCAAGCCCTGTGCCATAAAGTGTGGAGAAAACCAGATAGTAACTCACTGATCACAGGCAGTCTCTACCTCACCTCCAAATCCCTAGGGCTAAAGGATTTTACAATCTAAGAAATGATACATCTTAATGTTGCATTTTCCTTTTAATCAGAGGTTTTAGATTTCACTTTAGGGATCATTCTGTGGGTAACTGTGGTTTTCTAGTGCCTGGGGCTCTCTACCCAATAGCTCAGTTACACCCTCAACTCCCTGAGCTCCTTCGAGCTGACCAGACTGGAATGGGCCTTCCCCAACATGCACTGCCAGAAAGAAAAGCTGATACCGCCAGGGGAAAATGAGTTCACAGGCTAAAATATTGAGACATTCAAGGAACACAAAGACTTAAAAAAAAAAAAAAAAAAAGAGGTAAAGGAAGATAGTAACAATGTAAAATAATAACAGCCGAGTGCAGTAGCACATAACTGTAGTCCTCGCTACTTGGGAGGCTGAGATGACAGAATTGCTTGAGCCCCAGAGTTTGAGACCAGCCTACGCAAAACAGTGAGAACTCATCTCAATAAATAAATACATACGTACATACATACAGGAAAACAGGCCAGGCACAATGGCTCATGCCTACAATCCCAACACTTTAGGAGGCTGAGTCAGGGGGATCACTTAAGCCCAAGAGTTCGAGATGTGCCAGGACAACATAGCAAGACTCCATCACTACAAATAAATAAAAACATTAGCTGGGTGTAGTGGCTTGAACCTATAATCCCAGCACCTCAGGAGGCTGAGGTGGGAGGATCACTAGGGCCTAGGAGGTCAACGCTGCAGTGAGCCATGATTGCTCTATTCCAGCCTGGGTGACAGAATGAGACCCTGTCTCAAAAATTAAACAAAATAAACAAAAAAACAAAAAACAGGAAAAAGAAATGAACACAAATATTAGGTTGGAAAAATATAATTGATAAATAGCAGGATTAATACATTTGAGGAATCAATAGCCAATTCAGATAATCACATTGATGATATTTCCCAGAAGGAAGAAAGGACAAAAATTCAGGAAATATAAAGGAAAAACTAAGAGATTTGGAAGACAGGTTCAGAAGTGCTAACATTTAAATAATAAAAGATCTAGAAAGGAGGGAAAGAATAAAGAGATAAAAAGAAAGATTATTTGAAGAAATAATGAAGATCCATTTCCCAGAAGTATAAAAAAAGATAATGAACTTTAGATTTAAAAGGTCCATAATGTGCCCAAAAGGAGAAACAAGGAAAAACCCAGTTAGACATTGTATAGAGAAATATAAGACTATCAAAGTAATCGAGAAAATTCTGAAACTCCCAGCCAGAAAGAGCACATAACACATAAAGAAATAAGAATCAGAGTGCCAGCCAGTGAGCTGAGATCGTGCCACTGCACTCCATCCCGGGCAACAGAGCAAGACTCGACTCAAACATACATACATACATACATACATACATACATACATACATACATAAATTTAATAAATTTTAAAGAATAATATAAAAATAAAAATATCTACCTATTACATATTTAAGTCAGAAGTTAATAAAAAGTTAAACTAGAAATTCCCTACATTTTTGAATATTAAAACACATGCTAAATGACTCACAGGTTAAAAAAGAAATCATAATGGGAAATTTAAAACAAACTGAATTATAATGAAAAGATTACTTCAGCAAAAATAGACTGGTAGGCCAGGCGCGGAGGCTCACATCTGTAAACTCAACACTTTGGGAGCCTAGGCAGGCAGATCACTTGAGGTGAGGAGTTCAAGACCAGCCTGGCCAACATGGTGAAACCCTATCTCTACTAAAAATACAAAAAGTTAGCTGGGTGTGGTGGTGGGTGCCTATAGTCCCAGTACAGGAGTATGGGAAGCTGAGGCAGAAGAATTGCTTGAACCCAGGAGGTGGAGGTTGCAGTGAGCCACGATTGTGCCACTGCACTCAGCCTGGGCAACAGAGCCAGACTACATTTCAAAAAAAAAAAATAGAGTGGTACTTTAAGGAAAACTTACAGCCCTAATAAGTGTATTAGAGAAGAGAAAAGCCTCAAAATTAGCTAAGTATCAACTTAAGATGTGTAAAAAAGAAGAGGATACTATCCTAAACAAAATAGAAGAAATCATAAAAATTAGAGAGGAAGCCAACGACAACAATAAAAATAAAACAAAAATACATTGCTGATCTTCTGATCAATAAAACCAAGTCAGTTCTTCGAAAAAAATAACAAAATAAGACAAACCTCAAGCAAGACTGGTCAGAAGAACAAAAACACAAATAATACAGTGGTATCAGAGAATATGAATAAATTTAAGATAAAAATATTCAAAACTTCCACAGGGAAATTTGTAAAACTTTATTATAAGATGTCACAAAAAAATTTAAATAAACAGAGAGATATAGCAAGTACATGGTATTAAATCTTAATTTTTTTTTTTTTTTTTTAAGACAAGGTCTCACTATGTTGCCCAGGCTGGTCTCCAAACTCCTGAGTTCAAGCTATCCTCCTGTCTTGGCCTCCCAAAGTGTTGGGATTTCAGGTGTGAGCCACCATGCTCAGCTCTAAATCTTGGTATTTTAAAGATGGCATCCCTTCTCAACTTTATAGGTACAATTCCAATCAAGATCCCAAGAAGTTTTTCATGAAACTTGGTAAGATGATTCTAAAATATATATGAAAGAGTAAAGGACCAAGAACAGTCAGGCCACATCTAAGAACACAGAGGGGAACTTGCACAATTTGATATCAGGATTTATGAAGCTATGGTAATTAAGGCAATCTGGAACTGGTAAAACAATATACAAATTAACCTACAGTATAAAATAGGGAGTCCAGAACACACACAGTCACTTTAAACTTGATTATATGACAGACGTGGCATTTCAGACCAGTGAGGAAAAGAGAGACTAATCAATAAAAAATAGTTACTATTCTAGCAAAATTGGCAATTAAAAAGAAAAAGATGAAACCGGATCCCTACTTCACACCATATACGAAAGAAAAAAAAAGTCAACTTCAAGTGGACTGAAGACTTAAATCTCATAGCCACCAAAACAGCATGGTACTGGTATAAAATTAGGCACATAGACCAACAGAACAGAATAGAGAGCCCAGAAATAAAACCAAATACTTAGAGCCAACTGATCTTTGACAAAACAAACAAAAACAAAGTGGGGGAAAAAAACCCCATTCAACAAATGGTGCTGGGATAATTGGCAAGCCACATGTAGAGGAATGAAACTGGATCCTCGCCTCTTGCCTTATACAAAAATCAACTCTACATGGATCGAGAATTTAAATCTAAAGCGTGAAACCATAAAAATTCTAGAACATCAGAAAAACCCTTCTGACACTGGCTTAGGCTAAGACTTCATGACCAAGAACCCAAAAGCAAACACAATAAAAACAAAAATAGGCCGGGCGCGATGGCTCACGCCTCTAATCCCAGCACTTTGGAAGCCGAGGTGGGCGGATCACGAGGTCAGGAGATCAAGACCATCCTGGCTAACACGGTGAAACCCCGTCTCTACTAAAAATACAAAAAATTAGCCGGGCGTGTTGGTGGGCGCCTGTAGTCCCAGCCACTCTGGAGGCTGCTGGAGAATGGTGTGAATCCGGGAGGCGGAGCTTGCAGTGAGCCGAGATCATGCCACTGCAGTCCAGCCTGGGGACAAAACGAGACTCCGTCTCAAAAAAAAAAAAAAAAAAAAAAAGATAAATAGATGGAACTTAATTAAACTATCAGTAAAAAGCTGCACAGCAAAAGAAACAATCATCAGGGTAAACAGACAACCCACAGAGTGGGAGAAAATCTTCACAATCCATACATCTGACAAATGATTAACACTCAGAATCTACAAGAAACTCAAACAAATCAGCAAGAAAAAATCAAATGATGCCATCAAAAAGTGGGCTAAGGACATGAATAGACAATTCTCAAAAGAAGATATACAAATGGCCAACAAACATGAAAAATGCTCAACATCACTAATGATCAGGGAAATGCAAATCAAAACCACAAGGCAATACTGCCTTACTCCTGCAAGAATGGCCATAATCAAAAAAATCAAAATTAATAGTTGTTGGCAAGGATGTGGTGAAAAGGGAACACTTTTACATTGTTAGTGGAAATGTAATCTAGTACAACCAGTGGAAAACAGTGTGGAGATTCCTTAAAGAACTAAAAGTAGAACTACCATTTGATCCAACAATCCCACTGCTGGGTATCTATTCAGAGGAAAAGAAGTCATTGCACAAAAAAGATACTTACACGTTTATAGCAGCACAATTCGCAATTACAAAAATGTGAAACCAGCCCAAATGCCCATCGATCAACGAGTGGATAAAGAAATTGTGATACAGATAGATAGATAGATACATACATACACACACACACACACACCATGGAATACTATTCAGTCATAAAATGGCACAAAAAATGGCATTTGCAACAACCTGGATGGAACTGGAGACAATTCTAAGTGAAGTAACTCAGGAATGGAAAATCAAACATCGTATGTTCTTAATCATAAGTGAGAGAGCTAAGTTATGAGGGTGCAAAGGCATAAGAATAATACAATGGACTTTGGGGACTCAGGGGAAAGGGGAAGCGGGGCGGTGAAGGATAAAAGACTACAAATTTGGTACAGTGTATACCGATCAGGTGATAGGTGTAGCAAAATCTTGGAAATCACTACTAAAGGATTTATTCATGTAACCAAATACCACCTCTTCCCTCAAAAAATTATGGAAATTAATAATAAAGATTTAAATGTCAAAAACCAAACAGTAAAACATTTAGTAGAAAATATAGGTGAGTAATTTTAGAACTCAGCATAGGAAAAGATTTTTAAGATAAGATATAAAAAGCACTGTCAAAAAGAAAAGATTACAATAAATATGACTATTGTAAAATTAAGATTTTTATTTATCTAAAGATATCTTAAAGTAAGTGAAAAGACATGATGCTGAGGAGCAGATATTCACAATATACATAATCAACAAAGAATTAATATGAAGAATACATAACGAACTTCTATAAATAAAAGAAGGTTATAAAGAACCCAAGAGTAAAATGGCTAAGAAGAAACACATGTAACTAATAAACACATGAAGAGTATTTTAACATCACTGGTGAGCAGAGAAATGTAAACTAAAACCACAATGCAATCATCTTACACTCATTTGAATGAGTTGATCTATAAGATCTCTTATACTCGGGTTGAATACAAACTGATAGAGCCACTTTGGAAATCAATTTGGCACTACAATCTAAAGATGTGTGAAGTATCTTCATATGCTGTAATGCAGCATTTTTATTCCTAGAGTAATATTCAAAAGAAACCTGTACATATCTACAAGACAGTACAAGAATATTCACAACACCCTGTTCACAGTGGTAAAACTTGGAAACCCAAACAATGAAAACAATAAACTATAGCATGTTTACAAAATATTATACAACAGTCAAAACAAATAATCTAGACTAGATTTAAGAACAACAACATGGGCTGGGCGCGGTGGCTCAAGCCTGTAATCCCAGCACTTTGGGAGGCCGAGACGGGTGGATCACGAGGTCAGGAGATCGAGACCATCCTGGCTAACACGGTGAAACCCCATCTCTACTAAAAAATACAAAAAACTAGCCGGGCGAGATGGCAGGCGCCTGTAGTCCCAGCTACTTGGGAGGTTGAGGCAGGAGAATGGCGTGAACCCGGGAGGCGGAGGTTGCAGTGAGCTGAGATCCAGCCACTGCACTCCAGCCTGGGCGACAGAGCAAGACTCTGTCTCAAAAAAAAAAAAAAAAAAAAAAACAAAAAGAACAACAACATGGATAAATTGTAGCAACATACTAACCAAAAAAAGATAAATTCCAAAAGATTATATACAGAATGACATCATTTTAGTAAGGTCTAAAAAAACTAAAAATTTTATTTGACTCTTTAGGAATTCATTTACATAAATCTATACACAAAGGAAAGAAAAATGTTGGTGTGTGCAAGGATCAAAATGATAATTACCTTGGGTTTGGAGAGACAAGATGAGGTAGTGGGGTTAACTTAAATGCAGGTTAGTATAAAGGTACTAGATTTTGATTTGGTTTGTGGGCTCATAAATGCTTATTATATTATTTTAACTAACTAACTAACTAACTAACTAACTAACTAACTAACTAACTAACTGAAAGTGAGCTATGCGAGGACCAATGACTAAGAGTAGGTCACAAAATCACAAATAATGATTAATCCAACTTAGTGCACCTAAGGTCCTTTAAAAACACTCAGTGCTGGCCGGGGATGGTGGCTCATGTCTCTAATCCCATGGTAGCCAAGGTGGGTGGACCACCTGAGGCCAGGAGTTCAAGACCAGGCTGGCCAACATGGTGAAACCATCTCTACTAAAAATACAAAAATTAGCTGGACTTGGTGGTGTGCACCTGTAATCCCAGCTACTCGGGAGGCTGAGGCAGAATAATCACTTGAACCCAGGAGGCAGAGGCTGCAGTGAGCCTAGATCACGCTACTGCACTCCAGCCTTGGCAACAGAGTAAGACTCTGTCTCGGGGGTGGGGGGAAATGTTTAAAGGATTTTATTTGCAAATATACAAAATTTGGGGTTCAATGTTGCCAAATTACATAGACAATAAAAGAAGCATCAACAAACTCATTATTATGTATTTTCAGTTTATTTTTGACATTAAATCAGGGCACAGTTGATTCAATATACTTACTTATATGATTCCAAGAACGAATTAAATGTTTTTGGTATCCCTTTTAATGAAGTTTTTAAAAAGCCCTAATATCTTAAAATATTTTTTTAGAAATGGTCTAATTTATTATATAATTAGTTTATAATACACAGTACTATTAAATTATACTTTTAAAATTTAATATAAAATTGTTTAATATAAACAACTTATACAGCTGCATGTAATGGAAATATAAGACTAGATTGAATCACCAGTATGATCAGATCAACTTACTTTTGCTATAAGCTGAAGAACTTTCCTTCCGACTCAGCTTAAGATAAAGTTTGGTTTTTGGTTCATTATAAAACTCAGGATTTACAGTAGTAAACTTCTTTAGTTTGCCATACTGTTTTCTCTGAAAATCAAATCCTTTTCTGAAAAGGGAATAAAAAATAAAAATGAGTTGTAATAATACTAAGGTGCAAGTTTTTTGAAAATCTTTAAAATATAGTATGAAAAGAACCAGGTTTTATATGTGTACCTACTTTCATACATGTATACAAAATATAAATATATTCTATCAAAGTAAGAAAATAACAACTCTCACAGAACTGTCATCAGTTTTGGAAGAGACTGAGATAGAAAAGTATCTGAAAGGTAGAACACCTCATGTGCTTTTTAAAATCTTTAAATTTAATTTGTTTTATTGGTATATAATAGTTACACATACTTTAGGAGTACAAGTGATCTCCTGGTATCTTTACACATTGTGTAATGATCAAATCAAATCAGGGAAACTGGGATATTCATCATTTCAAACACTGATCTTTTCTTTGTGTTGGGAACATTACAATTCTTCTCTTCTAGTTATTCTGAATATACAATAAATTATTAACTATAATTTCCCTACTGTATTCCTTTTACTTTTTTTTTTTTTTTTTTTTACATTTTAACCAACCTCTCTTCATTTCCCATCCCCTTTTCTTCCCAGCTTCTGGTAACCACCATTCTACTCTCTTACTTCCATGAGATCTGCTTTTTTAGTTCCACATATGAGTAAGAACATGCAAGATTTGTCTTTTGGTATCTGGCTTCTTTCTTTTTTTTTTTTTTTTGATACTGATTGAGACAGAGTCTGGCTTTGTTGCCCAGGCTGGAAGTGCAGTGGCATGACCTTGGCTCAGTGCAACCTCCACCTCCTGGGCTCATCCTGTTTCAGCCTCCCAAGTAGCTGGGACTACAAGTGCAGGCCACCACATCTGGCTAATTTTTTTATTTTTTGTAGAGACCAGGTTTCAAGAGACAACGTTTCATCATGTTGCCCAAGCTGGTCTTGAACTCCTGTGTTAAAGTGATTCGCCCACCTTGGCCTCCCAAAGTTCTGGGATTACAGGCGTGAGACCATGCCTGGCCTTTGGCTAATTTCACTTAACATAATGACCTCCAGTTGTTGCAAATTACAGGCTTTCAGTCTTTTTTATGCCTGAGTAAGATCCCATTGTGTGTGTGCGTGTGTGTGTGTGTGTTTATATACCACATATTTTTTATCCATTCATCCTCTGACAGACACTTAGGTTGATTCCGTATCTTGGCTATTGTGAATACTGCTGAAATAAACATGAAAGTGCAGGTATCTCTTGGATATACTTATTTCCTTTCTTTTGGATACATACCCAAGATTGGGATTGCTGGATCATATGATAGTTCTATTTTTTTTTTTTTTGAGGAACCTCATTTTCCAAACTATAAAATGGGAATAACTTATTCCCATATCTCCATCTTACAGGCTATTATAATAATTACATAAAAAAACTCATGTGAGGCTGGATGCAGTGGCTCACGCCTGTAATCCCAGCACTTTGGGAGGCCGAGGCAGGCAGATCACAAGGTCAGGAGATCAAGACCATCCTGGCTAACACAGTGAAACCCTGTCTCTACTAAAAATACAAAAAATTAACCGGGCATGGTGGCGGGCGCCTGTAGTCCCAGCTACTCAGGAGGCTGAGGCAGGAGAACAGTGTGAACCCAGGAGGCGGAGCTGCAGTGAGCCAAGATCGCACCACTGCACTCCAGCATGGGAGCCAGTGAGACTCCGTCTCAAAAAAGAAAAAGAAAAAAAAAAAATTCGTGTAAAGTGCCTAGTTACAAGAGGGCCTGGCATATATCAGCTCCCAATAAAAATGTTACTATTAAATCACCATGCAAATGGTCTTTATATTTATTTTGAAAAATCTAAACTTTTATAAAAGACATACTTCCAAAAAGTAGCATTCTATTATCCTATAAGCTACGTAGGTCAGACATGCAAACAATGAGTTATTTATTATGCCACACTGCTAAAAATTATTCCTATGGTTTGCCGGATAGGGTTTCCCTTAGGATTGTGGAAAACAGCCCCAACTATACATAAAATAAGTTAGAAAAACAGCACCCTGCTAGTTATACTGATATTGCTCACACTATTTTATGTTTAGAGGGAGCCGAAATAACTTTAAAGACTTATTCCCTGGCCGAGCATAGTAGCTCACGCCTCTAATTCCAGCACTTCGGGAGGCTGAGATGGGAGGATCGTTTCAGTCCAGGAGTTCAAAACCAGCCTGGGCAATATAGCAAGACTCCAACACTACAAAAATTTCAAATTAGCTGGGCGTGGTGGCATAGGCCTGAAGTCCTACCTACTCAGGAGGCTGGGCCGGGTGGAGAGCTTGAGCCCAAGAGTTCAAGGCTGCAGTGAGCTAAGGATCACACCACTGCACTCCAGCCTGGGCAACAGAGCAAGATCTTGTCACTATATAATTAAAAAAAAAAAAAAGACGGCCAGGCGTGGTGGCTCAAGCCTGTAATCCCAGCACTTTGGGAGGCCAAGACGGGTGGATCACGAGGTCAGGAGATCGAGACCATCCTGGCTAACACAGTGAAACCCTGTCTCTACTAAAAAATACAAAAAAAAAACTAGCCGGGCGAGGTGGCGGGTGCCTGTAGTCCCAGCTACTCGGGAGGCTGAGGCAGGAGAATGGCGTAAACCCGGGAGGCGGAGCTTGCAGTGAGCTGAGATCCGGCCACTGCACTCCAGCCTGGGTGACAGAACGAGACTCCGTCTCAAACAAAAAAAAAAAAAAAAAAAGACTTATTCCCATTTTGCAGGTTTAGAAACTGAGGTATTCCATCTTTTAAATAGTTTTCCTATCTTAATCTCTTTCAAAACTGATGATGGTTCTGTGAAGGCTGTCGTTCTCTTATATAATCACAGGCAATCGCTTGGTACTATAAAACGTACCTCACCAAAAGCTGGCATTCCTCATAGAGTGGTATCTTTTGACTTCTTAAGTACAAGCCAATACTCTTAATATCACTTAAAACCATGCCAGGTCGAGCTCCTTCCTGTGTTAAATATCCTGGAGTCACGTCCTCAAGCCATTTAAAGAATTTACATCGATCAGCTTTGGGTCCATCACATGTATAAAAGAGACGACCCTAAGGCGAACGAAAAAAGATTAACATTTAGTGGAAAAAAAGCTTTTATTTTTCGATTATTTTTGTGTTTGTCAAGGCTTCTATGCAGACTGCTTGGCATTACTGTACTCCAGTAAATTAGTCACTATACAACTTAACTTTATTATTAATTTAAAATTTAAAACCACCTGCTTTTCCATTTACTTTCTCTTTATCAAAAGATTACATTATTCTGAGAGTAAAAGCTTATTTGAAAATTTGTTTTTCTGATTTAAAATGTTCACTATAAACAACCTGAAAGCTGCCCAGAAGCACTGAATATCTTATCCATTTATTTCTATCCTTTTTTCTCATTCACGTAAGTATACACACACCACAACCCAACAAGAACAAACACACGTAAAATTTTTTAAACAAAACTCAGATGATACATTTTCTACTCCGTAACCTACCCTTTGACCCAACAACATAGTATGAGCATGAAACTATGTCATCAAATAATCTTAAAAAGAAAACAAAGACTTTTAGTAGCTATATTTTAGTCCACAGTTATACCACTATTTAAGAATTTTGGCTTCTGACGCCTAAATTTAAATCCAAATTTATACACTTAGCTAACAATAAAGTGGGATATGCAAACGGTAGAAGCAAATTGTATTATGAATGAAAGCACAGTTCTACAATGAGTATAAGTCATCAATCAACATATGTTTTACTAACCTGACTCCCTCCGTAATATATTATTAACAAAATAAATTAAGTCAGCCTACTTTTCTATTCCTCTGGCCTTATCTGTTACTTGTACTGGGGATTACATGGTAGACTAGTTTCAACCTTCAATTTTTTCAGGCTCATTCCTGAAATCTCTAAGCTCTCAGGTTGAAACACATCCCCCTTCTCAGTGATCTCACTATAACTTAGGCATATTCCTCCTATTTTATCAATTACAGAAGTATGTAAAATTTTCAGGTGGGCACAGTGGCTTATGCCTGTAATCCTAGCACTTTGGGAGGCCAAGGCAGGAGGATGGCTTGAGCCCAGAAGTTCAAGGCTGCAGTGAGCTATGATCATGGCACTGCACTCCAGCCTGGGCAACAGTGAGACCCTGTCTCTAAAAAAAAATAATAATAAAAAAAATAAAAATACTACACAAAAAGATTCTAAGTAACTTGAAGGTTAATTTTAGCTCATATTTTTGTATCCTAGAGCACAGATCATTCTTTCAATAAAACTTTGAGATTTAATGAGTGTTAGGTACTAGCACCTCAAATAGAAAGCTCTTAAGACTCACTCTTTAAGCTTATCATGAAGTAATAGGTACCTAAACCCTTTATAAGAGAAGTATTTGGTATGGTAGGGGGAAGGGAAGCAAGAATACCTTATTTGGACCTTCCTTTTTAACCATGACAAGTTTTGCAGGTTGACTGTGATGGCAGGATGGCACATTACTTTCTACGTTTTTCAGTTTCTCTCCCTTCAATGATGTGTAAAATGATATGTCAACTTTTGAAAGAGCTTTGTGCAAGTTTTGTGCTAACCCAAAGAGCAATATATTTAGATGTTCTACAAAAAAAAAAGAGATAGAGCAGAAAATTAAATACAAAATAATTTTGTTTGTATTACATGTGCTGTTTGTAGCTAAATTTGAATAGCCTTTAAAGAGGGTCATACACAATACGAATTTCCATTTTTAAAAGTTATTTTCTGCTAAATTTAACAGGTCATTTGTAACACTTCTACTTAAAAAAAAAAGAAAGAAAGAAAGAAAAACTCTTAACTTGCAAAAGATAATACTGGCCAAGTGTGGTGGCTCATGCCTGTAATCAAAGCACTTTGGGAGGCCAAGGTGAGTAGACTGCTTGAGCCCAGGGGTTCAAGACCAGCCTGAGCCACATGGTGAAACCTCATGTCTGCTAAAAATACAAACATTAGCTGGGTTGGCAGGGCGCGGTGGCTCACACTTGTAATCCCAGCACTTTGGGAGGCTGAGGCGGGCAGATCACGAGGTCAGGAGATCGAGACTATCCTGGCTAACACGGTGAAACCCTGTCTCTACTAAAAATACAAAAAAAAATTAGCCGGGCATGGTGGCAGGTGCCTGTAGTTCCAGCTACTCCGGAGGCTGAGGCAGGAGAATGGCGTGAACCCAGGAGGCGGAGTTTGCAGTGAGCTGAGATCGGGCCACTGCGCTCCAGCCTGGGGGACAGAGCGAGACTCTGTTTCAAAAAAAAAAAAAAATTAGCTGGGTATGGTGGTGTGCACCTGTGGTTCCAGCTACTCGGGAGGCTGAAGCGGGAGGATTGCTTGAGGCTGGAAGGCAAGGTTGCAGTGAGCCAAGACTGCTCCACTGCACTCCAGCCTGGGTAACAGAGTGAGATCCTGTCTCAAAAAAAAGAAGACTGTCATCTCCCACTTTTAAAACTCAGTTTTGATCTGAAATTAGAATAAAAGTTACTGTTCAAAAACTAGAACATATGAAAAATAACAAATCTTGAATGAGATATTTAGTATGAAAATTCACAATATAATGTATCATACTCTCACAATTCTACTACTTACATGAAGCAGCAATCGTAATACAATAAAAACTCAACAGCCATACCTATGAGGCAAGATGTGAAAGTCTGCTTATAATGAGCAGGAGACTGAAAAACAGCTGGTATGTGAATTTGCCTTTGGGGAAGATAAGCAGATTTTATTTTCTGCCCACTTGGAAAACATAGCTCAGAGCCACTTATCTCCTGCAATGGAATAATTCAAGTTATCATAGCAACTCCAGAAAAATACTGTTTACTAAAAAGTAAATTATTTTTCATAGACTAATTTTTTAAATTAATTCTTTTGATTTCTAGGATTCTTGAAAATTACTTTCAAATTTTAAATGAGAAACCAAATACAGCAAGAATACCTACGAATGGCATTTTTAACCCTAAATAAGAGTAACTTTTCTTATCTGCCCCTTAATAAGTTTTTATATATTTTTTGCTAGGAAAAGTTTAACTGATGTGAATGGATCATTATGCATCTTTATTTCTGGTTATGACTATAATAAGGATTATTCACAATTAACGTGAAATAAGATGCACCTTTACCCTAATGATGACTTAATCAGCAAACACAATTGACAGTCAAAAGTAAAAATAATCATTGTAATGGTAGTAGTGATGGAAACAAAAATAGGAGCTATCACTTATTAAGTATTGATAATGTACCAGACACTGTACCAGATACTTTAAAATAAATCATTTCATTCAATGTTCACTACTATTACGAGAGATTTTAAGTAAAAGATGATGTGACTGCAGCTCAGAGTTAGGATCAAAAAAAGCCATCTGTTCAAATTGCTCCTATGCAGTATATTTTGTTAATTCTTTTGTTGAAATTCAGACAATAACTATTGGAAAAATGTACAAGACTGGTACATTTCCTCACCTGTAAATCCTTTACACTATAGTTGTAGCAGGTAGACCCTCCTAATACATTTTTAATTTCCTCTGTCTTAGAAGTCTGCTTCAAATTCAGAGAAAGTACTTTCTTTCTGGAAACCAATTCTTGACTGCTAAAATCCTGCTGCTGTTGATAGAGCATGCCTTTTATCATTTGCAAATGCACAGAGTTTAGAGAGCTTTCATTGACAACATCACTCTGTCTTTTACTTGTGTCTCTAAAATGCAACCCAGAAACAGCCTCAGCAAAAAAGCCATCAGTTATTCTCTTATCAACTCTGTCTGGAGTAGTCACGTTGCATTGGGATGTGTTTTGATATTTCAGCCACTTGCTCTGAGTAGACATATTATTGAGAAGTGAAACATCCCCTGGAGTCACTTCCCCAGATTCTTCAGAGAAAGAGGTTTCATTTTGGTCCTCAGGCTCAATGCTAAAAGGAAGAACTGCTGACTTTTCACACAAGTTGAGCATGGGGGAGCCAGAAGACTTGTATGTGTTAGAGTTGATCATACACAAATGAGAGTCTAAGTCAGCTGGCCCATCAGTAGGTGGCAAAGTAATAAGTGGAACCTGGGTTCTACTTACTAATGAAAGCCTTTGAAGGTTCTCACTCTCCAGAGAACTAGATTTTTCCATCCCTGAAAAAAGAGAATGCTGATTAAATAAAAATGTTCTACTAGTTATCACCTAGGCTCTAGAAAACAGTGGGTATACAAAAGCAAAAAGTAGCAACTTGCCCTGAAAAAAAAAAATCATATTATTTTATTTCCTTAAAAAAAATTAATGGTTTTAATCTCAAAAAAAAAAGATTTCAAAGCTTAATTCATATATACTGAAACATTTTTAGGGTTGATGAAGTCCTTCTTTTTCTTCTTCTCCTTAACTAATGATTTTTTTCCTAATTACTAAATTATGTTTATATAGCACTTAACATTTTCAAAGCACTTTAAAGCTAACGACAACCAAAATATGCACCATTCTCATTTTACAAATGCGGTTACAAAGGCTTAGAGGTAGCATAACTACAAAGTGGCAGAGTCAGGATAAGAACCTAGACTAGTTTTTTATATCTACTTTCATTCTTTCTCCAGAGACTGAAATTCATGGTTCATTTATATGACTATGCGATTGTAACTTCCTTTAGATATTTTTACACTCATGAATTATGTTACCCTTCAGAGTAAAAAAGATTTTAGCTTTATTTTGATCTAATGGTGTTTGATAAGAGTAGAATTCTGGGCCGGGCGCGGTGGCTCAAGCCTGTAATCCCAGCACTTTGGGAGGCCGAGACGGGCGGATCACGAGGTCAGGAGATCGAGACCATCCTGGCTAACACGGTGAAACCCCGTCTCTACTAAAAAATACAAAAAACTAGCCGGGCGAGGTGGCGGGCGCCTGTAGTCCCAGCTACTTGGGAGGCTGAGGCAGGAGAATGGCATGAACCCGGGAGGCGGAGCTTGCAGTGAGCTGAGATCTGGCCACTGCACTCCAGCCTGGGCGACAGAGCGAGACTCTGTCTTAGAAGAAGAAAAAAAAAAAAGAGTAGAATTCTGGTAAACTCATGGCAAATTCTGTCTGAAAAAGTTTAATGATTCTAATGATTCTTTGTGTGTCAGCAGCTTTAGTGATCTATTCCTAAAAATCTAAGCAGCAATAAATATTTGTTGAATATATAAAAAAATGAATAATACTGCATCAGAATTATGCAAGCTGATAGTTTTTATCTGACAATACTATGGATACCTATTTTATAATAATGTACCTTCCTGACAGAGTTTTTGTTTTACTGGAAATACACTCTGGAGATCATCTGGAAAGTAGCAGAGCAGTAGGTGAGCCAATGAATATTCTTTTATAAAGTGCTATGTTGTAATTCTAACAAGTCAATCAAGTAACACTGACAGAAAATTTAAAAATCCATTAAACTAAAAGATTCATGGTATAACTGTGAAAATCATCTACCGTTCATTATCATATCACTTGTTCTTGAATACCCACTCCCGTGTATTTGATTCTTCTCTACCTTGTTGTCTTCTACCAAGCACACCCATAAAATCTTCTCTAACCCAACTACCAATTCACATTACAAAATTTTTTGTATCATCCATCCAAAATCAAAAACATTATCTACAACTCACCCCTCACCCAACATAAATTCAGAATCAGGGGAAGATCTATTGATAAGATTATAAGTAAAGAGAGAAGAAAAGAAATTTTAGTGAAAGGGATCCTAGAGGAATAGTATTATATTCATCAAAAAGCAGAAGCTGACTCACAGTGAAGGGCCAAAATATATGAAAACCCAGAGTCCTAGGCATGCAAGTGTGGAACAGCAGTTGAAGAGTTCAGGATCCCAAAGCAAAAAAGAGAAACTAAGAGGTTACGCTAAGGTCAACCAATGGTATTGATGAGACATTTGCAATGAGTCATTCCTCTGGAACAGGAAGGGGCTGTAAAGGGGTCAGATGCTGCAGTTACAGCTGTGAGAAGTACTGACAATGGTAGAAGATACTTTCAGGGGTCTGTGTTGACAAAGTTGGGAGGAGAAACAAGAAGGAACTAGATAGCTAGAAGGGAATATTGTACCTGGAATAGCTATCTATGATAGAAAAAGTTCAAAGGAAGAAAGGTTATGGAAAGGCTTCAAGGGGTATGACACTGAATCTCGTTCTAAGATATATTTAGTGTAATAATCTCTCAAATAAAAAATTTCATCTCTTAAATGAATAGACAGATATTAGAGCAATATGGTAACGACTACCCTCCAAGTTGAGAAAATGAAGATCATCGGGTAAAGTTCTTGCTTTCAGGGACGTCTCAGAGAATTCTACCATGAAGTCTTCATCTCTTGAGTTCAAAGAAAAGGTAGAAATAGGGCTCAACGTAGAGACGTTTTGTTCTGGTGATGTCACCTACACAGAAAGAAGAATCAAAACTACAGACCAAAATCTTCTGATTTTTTTTCTTTAGTTTGAATGAATTCTAGTAATCTATATTATAAAAATAATGATTTAAAGCACATTATGTAGAGCTATGGTGGGGGCAACAACTATAAAACTTCTTCCAAAAAGGACGGGATAAATTTACTAAAATCAACAAGAATAACAGTAAAATACAGAGCAAAAAATCTTTCAGATTTATTTGAAGTGGGTCAGATTTTGATTTGGACTGGTCTGGGTTATTAGGATTTGTTCCTGAAGATCAATTGCCATTCTAAGGGACTCAGGCCAAATTAGACCTAATGTTTATAGCTGTGAAGGTCTAAATCCCTGCAGACTCAAGCACTGAACAGTTTTCTCTTATGTCCTCAAGTCCATAGTTGATCTAAACTTCAAGACATTGCTCCAAAATGAAGTGAAATTTCAAAATATATCCCAGCTATACAGTTCACATGTTATTCTTGTTAGAACAGCATTTAATTTTGCTGCTGCTTCTTCCAGAAATTAATCATCTTAAAATCTAATATGATGATCAAACATATATACAATATATATAATTGTATAAGCACAGAATAAAAGAAAAAAATTTGGAAGAATACATACCATATTGTTAGAGTGGTTTCAGATGGGAATGGAATTGGGGGAAAAGCTCTTTTACTTATAACTTCATACTCTTGTAAATGATTTGAACTTGCTAAAATGAGTATGTTAGTGAGTGTATGATATTTTCCTTAATAAATGACAATAGCCAGGCACAGTGGCTCACTCCTGTAATCCCAGCACTTTGGGAGGCTGAGACGGGTGGATCACCTGAGGTCAGGCATTCGAGACCAGCCTGGGCAACACAGTGAAACCCTGTCTCTACTAAAATACAAAAAATTAGCCAGGCATGGAGGTGTGCTCCTGTAATCCCAGCTACTCATGAGGCTGAGACGGGAACTGCTTGAACCTGGGAGGCGAGGTTGCAGTGAGCTGAGATCACACCATTACACTCCAGCCTGGGCAACAGGCTGGGATCCTTCTAAAAAAAAAAAAAAAAAAAAAAAAAAAAAAAAAAAAAAAAAAAAAA
>NC_045436.1:92429429-92503784 GCF_002776525.5 Piliocolobus tephrosceles
AAAAAAAAAAAAAAAAAAAAAAAAAAAAAAAAAAAAAAACATGACAATAAAGATTCAAGGTTTATAAGCTTATATATACATTTTACAGCATTTTCTTGATTGGCTACTGGGTTCTGGGTGCTGTGCTAGGAAATAAAGATGTGAAAAAACACTCATGATCCCTGGACTCAAGGAGTTCAGTTCAGTGGAAGACAGACAAATGGGAAATTACAATCATCACCATAAAAATAGTTTTATTATATTTCTGTGTTCTTACTATATGCCAACACTATATATTTTTAACTTGTCTAATCCTTATCACAACCATATGAAGTGGGTACTCTTATTTTCCTTATTTTACAACTGAGGGAAGTGAGAAAAAGAGCAGTTTAGCACTTAAATTTGCTTTATTCATCAAGCTTATAAGGGAGTTCAAATCTAGCCAGTCTAGACTATATTGCCTCTTTAATAAAAATAACAGTAACAGAGGCCGGGCGCGGTGGCTCAAGCCTGTAATCCCAGCACTTTGGGAGGCCGAGGTAGGCGGATCACGAGGTCAGGAGATCGAGACCATCCCTGCTAACACGGTGAAACCCCGTCTCTACTAAAAAAAAATACCAAAAACTAGCCGGGCGAGGTGGTGGGCACCTGTAGTCCCAGCTACTCTGGAGGCCGAGGCAGGAGAATGGCGTAAACCCGGGAGGCAGAGCTTGCAGTGAGCTGAGATCTGGCCACTGCACTCCAGCCTGGGCGGCAGAGCGAGACTCCGTCTCAAAAATAAATAAATAAATAAATAAATAAATAAATAAATAAATAAATAAAATAACAGTAACAGGCAATACTTACTGAGTACAGTATTCTGTTCTGTTCCCCTACTACCCTCTCCACAAACTTGCCAGAGTTCTTTCTAAAATGTAAGTTTGATTATTTCACTCCTCTGATCAAAACCCTCCAATGCTCCCAATCTCTCTTAAAGTATGAGGCAGCTCTTACAAAGTCCTATGCAGCCCTACCTGATCAGCCCCTTACCTCCTGGTTAACCTCACTGCCTATCAACCTCCCCCTCGTTCACTCCATGGCAGCCTCCTTGCTGTTCTACACACCAGCCATCATTCTTCTGCCCCAAAACCTTTGCTCTTGCTATTCCCTGTGCCTGGAATGCCTTTCCCTTAGATATCTGCATGGCTCTTTCCCTCTCTTCACTCAAATCTTGACTCCAGTGTCATCTTATCAGACAGGCTTACCTTGCCTAAAATAGAACTCCATCCCATGTGTACTCCCTATCCCCTTACATACCAGTGTCATTCTTCAGAGCACTTAAGACACTCTGAGGTGCTGTATATTTATTTTCTGTCTCCTTTAACCAGAATGTAAGTTCTGTGAGGGAAAGATTGTGCCTTATTCACAAGCCTATCTCTAGACCAAGAACAGTGTAACATATAGGCATTGCTCAAGAAATATTTGTCAAATTAGTGAGTGATTAAATATGCTTATCTTTTAACATGTTTGCTACATACATGGTCTCCACTTTCTTACCTCTCATTCATTCCTTTTTGTTGTTGTTGTTGTTTTTTGAGACCAAGTCTCACTCTGTTGCCCAGGCTAGAGTGTAGTGGCATGATCTCAGCTCGCTACAACCTCTACCTACCAGGTATAAGCAATTCCTATGCCTCAGGCTCCTGACTAGCTGGGACTACAGCTAATTTTTGTGTTTTCTGTAGAGACAGGGTTTCACCATGTTGGCCAAGCTGGTCTCAAACTTCTGACCTCAGGTGATCCACCTGACTCGGCCTCCCAAAGGGCTGGGATTACAGGTGTGAGCCACCACGCCAGGCCTCATTCACTCTTTAAATGACTCTAAACTAATTCTTACCCTATTTCATTGAAATTGTTCTTGCCAAGGTCACCATTGCTAAATGAAATGGACATATTTCTGTCCTCATTTTATTGGGTGTCTCAATAATAATTCACATAACTAACTCCATCCCAATTCTTGATACAAATAAAATCCATTCTCTTCTCTCTCTATGCTCTCTTTAAATGAACCCACCCATTCTTATTGCTTTAAACTTTTCTTTGTGCAAATGACTGCACAAATATCTCCTCTAAATCAGACCCACGTACACAACTTCTTACGTAGCATCTCTATTTGATGGTCTCACAAGTATTCCTTATTTACTCCTATGTATTCACCAAACCTGCTCCTTCCTGCTACGGAGAGAATTATGTACCCACAAAAATGTATATGTTGAAGCCTTAACCTCCAATGTGATTATATTTGAAGACATGGCCTTTAGGAAACAACTAGGGTTAAATGAGGTCATAATGGTGGGGCCCTCACTCAACTGAATTAGTTTCCTTACAAAGAGAGACAACAAAGATTTCTCTCTCTCTCTCTCTTTCTCTTCAAATGCACACACAAAAAAAAGGACACATAAGAACATAGGGAGAAGGCAGCTATCTGTAAGCCATGAAGAGAGGCTCACGAGAAACAGAATTGGCTGGAACCTTGATCTTGGACTTCCAGCTTTCAGACTGTGAGAAAATTAAGTTCTGTTGTTTAAGTCATCTAGCCTGTGGTAATTTGTTATGGCAACCCTAGCAAACTAATACAGTTCCCCATCTTGCTTGACTCAATGAAAATCGCCTCAGTCTGCCCAATTGTTTTTCTTCTCCCTTTCTTTCACCCTACTCCTTACATTTAATCCAGTAACATCCATGATTCTACCTCCAAGATTTGTCTTAAACCCATCAACTCCCAACAATTTGGGAAGCTGAGGCAGGAGGATTGTTTGAGCCCAGGAGTTCAAAATCAGCAGCAACCTGGTGAAACCCCACCTCTTAAAAAAAAATTTAAAAATTAGCTAGGCAGCAGGGAGTGGTGGCTGATGCCTGTAATCCCAGACCTTTGGGAGGCCAAGGCAGGCAGATCACTTGAGAACAGCCTGGCCAACACAGCAAATTGTTAAGCTAGTTCTAAATGTATATGCAACATACTAAAAATACAAAAAATTAGCCAGGCATGGTGGCACATGCCTGTAGTCCCAGCTACTCGGGAGGCTCAGGCAGGAGAATTGCTTGAACCTCGGAGGCAGAGGTTGCCATGAGCTGAGATCACGCCACTGTACCCCAGCCTGGGTGACAGAGCAAGACCTTGTCTAAAAAAAATTAGCTGGGCATACTGGTGGGAACATGTAGTCCCAGCTACTCGAGAGTCTGAGGCAGGAGGATTGCTTGATTCCAAGAAGTTGAGGCTGCAGTGAGCCATGTTCATGCACTGCACTCCAGCCTGGGTAACAGAGTTAAGACTCTATTTCAAAAAACAACAAAAAAAGACAAACTGATTCATCAAAGATACCATTAAGAGTGAAAAGGTACGTAAGGGTCAGAAAAGATATTTGCAAAGCATACAACTGACAATGAGTATGTATCCAATTATATAAAGAATTCCAGAAAGTTTTTTAAAAGATAAGCACATCAATTAAAAAATGAGGAAGAGGCCAGACGTGGTGGCTCATGCTTGTAATCCCAATATTTTGAGAGGCCGAGGCAGGCAGATCACCTGAGGTCAGGAGTTTGAGATCAGCCTGACCAACAAGGAGAAACCCCATGTCTACTAAAAATACAAAATTAGCCGAGCGAAGTGGCACATGCCTGTAATCCCAGGTACTCAGGAGGTTGAGGCAGGAGAATCATTTGAACCCAGGAGGCAGAGGTTGCGGTGAATCGAGATCACGCCATTGCACTCCAGCCTGGGCAACAAGAGCAAAACTGCGTCTCAAAAAAAAAAAAAAAGAAAGCCGAACAGGCACTACATCAAAGAGGATAAAGAGATGGCCAATAGGCATACAAAAAAGGTCCCAACCTCTGTATCAGGCAGGAAAATGCAAATTAAAATTACAACTGAAGTACCAGTATATACGCACCAGAACAGCTAAAATTGAAAACCAAAAACAGTCAGCATCAAGTGTTGGTAAAGATGTAGAGTGACGGGGACTCTCATACACTCCTAATGGAGACGTAAATTATAAATGCCACTTTGGAAACCAGTTTGGCATTCTGTACTAAAAGTAAATATATCCTATCCAGTGACTCAATGATGCTACTCCTGGGTAATATAACCAACAGAAGTATGTCACATGTGTGTGTATATGTACATGTTCATGATGGTACTTGAATGTTCACAGCAGTAGTATCTGTAATAGTCCCTAAACACGAATAACATGAACATCTGAAGAATGGATAAATTGGGATACATTTATGCAACAGAATACTATACCACCAATTAAAATGAATAAATTATAGCTACAGGCAACAACATAAATGAATTTCAAAACTGCAATATTAAACAAAAGAGGGCAGACACAAAGAATACACTGTTTATGATTCTATTTATATAAAGTTTTAAAGCAAAACTAATAGATGGTTACATGTCAAGACAGTGGATATCTTAGGGAAAAGGGTAGTGATTGAAAAGGGGCAGAAGGAGAGCTTCTTGGATGCTGATAATGCTCTATTTCTTAAAGGTGGAGGTTATATGCGTATGTTTACTTTGTGGTGATTTACTTATTTGCTGTATGTATTATGCTTATTATGCTTTTTTTCTTTATTTCTTCTAATATGTATTATGCTTTAATAAAAAGGGAAATTAAAAAAATCTCTTTGATGAACACTGTTTCAAATACATACTTATCATTCTCATCTCATGACCTCTACTTTCATCCCCAGAAATCTGCCTTTGGTAGCAACTAGAGGTACTCAGTGTCATATTTAAAGAGAGAAGGGGAATATCAGAAGAAAAAAAATCTATGAGATGTTAAACAGATGAATATTTCTCTGCGTAATCTACCTGTTTGCTTTTGGCATGAATTCCTAGTCTTCTCTGAAGTGAAAAGTAATCTACTAAACTCCCAATCCTAAAAAGGTAATATATCTTTCAAGTAAAATACTTTTGTTATTTAGTTTTACTTGAGATATTATGCTTCTTGTCAATTTTTCAAGAAGTACAATTTTTCAAGAGTACAATTTTTCAACTGTACTCCTTTTTCACTTATAACTGTACAAACAACTATATTATGTTTACAAAATGTAGTATTAACATAAAGAAAATGATTTGGCAAAATGCAACTATAAAAATATTTTTACCTGCAAGAAGCCAATCTGCATACACGTGCTAGGTAACTCTGGTGTCTCTGTCATAAAGTTTTCATACTCAGTGCTATCTGGAAACTGACTGCATCCTAGCTGTGAGTTGTGTCCTCTGACCATTACACCACTAGTAGCTGATCCTTTTACTTGATGTCCTTGAAACTCAACAGGCTACAGATAAATCATTAAAAATAAGAACTGCATAACTATATATTGACACATATATTCACAAAGTAAACACACAGAACATAATACCTAATTCACTTTTTAAACAGGAATTATTGTAAATAATTACCAGGAACTAATGCTGAAAACCAGGAAATTCTCCTATTATCCTAAAACATATGTATGGGTAACAAATTCAAAGGGCATTGATTTAACTGCATTTAACTTCAACATTAAAAAGTATGATTTAGGCTGGGCATGGTGGCTCACGTCTGTAATTCCCGCACTTTGAGAGGCCAAGGTGGGTGGATCACTTGAGGTCAGGAGTTAAAGATCAGCCTGACCAACACTATCTCTACTAAAAATATAAAAAATTAGCCAGGCGTGGTGGTAGGTGCCTGTATCCCAGCCACTCGGGAGGCTGAGGCCAGAGAATTGCTTGAACCAAGGAGGCGGAGGTTGCAGTGAGCCAACTTCGCACCACTGCACTCCAGCCTGGGTGACATAGAGAGACTCCGTCTCAAAAAAAAAAAAAAAAAAAGTATGATTCATAGCCAATGAGGGGGAAAAAATGAATAAGTATAATTTTATTATAAGCATAAAGATGAGTATAATAATGGCTAATTAAGCCAGAAATATTTAGTTGTTTCTCTATGCTTCCACTATATATTACACAACTATGCATTACATACAATACTGCATGTTATAGACTTACAACTTCATACTACAATGAAGTTTCTCCTTATTTCTACACTAACTGTACTGTAAGCCCCTTGAGAGCAGAGACTTTTTGCTTCATCTAGGTACCACCTATATTTAACAGCGTACTTGGTATACAGGAAGCAATCAATAAACAGCCAGTAACAGGGAAGAATGAGAAAGAATGCAAACAGCATTTCTCTTTACTTAGGGGTTTTGTAAAATATCAGGCTCAACTGCAGGATGGGTGGTGGACTCTCTGCCTCTCAGTAGAAAGATGTGACATCCTACTGCTCTGAGAGCAAAGGCCTAAGAGTGTGATTCCAATGTAGACATGTTCCTTAGAGAGGTTCTTTCACTCAGTCTGTTTTCAGGCTTCAAATGGCTTTCTCTGCTGCCCCCTGGGGGGTTCTAGGATTTTTACTCCATACAAAGTAAAGCCTACCCAAAATGTGGAAAAATAAGACTGATAAGAGAGTCAAAGGAATGTAGATAAAGGATTAATTCATTTTTAACAAAATGACAGTAATATATAATTGAATATACTCATTCAAAAATGAGGAACTGTACATTACACATTTGAAAGAAAAATCTAATTTAAATGTCCTTTAATAGGACTTTGGTGGAAAATACTCTTCTGAATTTAAAAATAAACATTGTAATAAAAATGAGTCTCAACTGTCAAAGATTCTATATATTTCTGCTTCTGCTTTGTCTGATGGGTAATGTATACTCCCCACAAGGAAACAGGTACATTAGGTACATTGCTTTCCTTTTTTTTTTTTTTTTTTTTTTTGAGACAGAGTTTTGTTCTGTCACCCAGGCTGGAGCGCAGTGGCACAATGTTGGCTCACTGCAACCTCCACCTCCCAGGTTCAAGTGATTCTCATGCCTCAGCCTCCAGAATAGCTGGTACTACAGGGTGTGTACCACCACACCTGGCTAGTTTTTGTATTTTTAGTAGAGACGGGGTTTTGCCATGTTGGCCAGGTTGGTCTTGAACTCCTGGCTTCGAGTGATCCACCCGCCTTGGCCTCCCAAAGTACTGGGATTACAGGTGTGAGCCACCATGCCTGGCCAAAATAGGCACCTTGCCTTCTATGCTGCCATGTAGATCTCTTCCAGAGGTGTATTGGGTTTTAGTAGTAGAACTGCTATTTACAAAACCCATCCATTTTTATGCTGTCGTCTTTGTTAATTTTTGACATAGAATAGGTAGCACTACTTAGAGCTTGGTTACATATACTTCTATATACTCAGAAGTATAAGTGGTAGAATAGACTATAATAAGTTAAAGGGTATAAAGATACTCATTTTTTTCCCCACGGAGTATTCATTAATTGTACTCTACATGGCTTTGTGTCCAACCTCCAGTGTATCCTATGTATGGAGGGATAATGTAAACACTGTATTATTAGTTCATTAGTAGTATAGAGAAAGTTCAAGACCAAAAAGGGGATCAGGAGTCATTAGTTTTTCTTGTTCTTAAAACCATTTATTATGCTACTAACCTTCTGCCTGTGAAAACTCTGATAGTTTAGTTGTTGTTGTTGTTGTTGTTTGAAAAAAAAAAAGAAAAAAGAAAAGAAAATATAGTTGGTTAAAGAAACTGATGTTCTTCACAAATTTTACCTTAGGGTCACAGGTTTTTCTCTCTATTTGTTTAGGAATAACAGCTAGAAAAGCAGTGTCTTCTTTACTTCCCAAGCAAGAGAACTAGGATAAAATACCAGTAACTTATCTAGTTAGCTAGAATAGTTTCACAGGTGGTTCATTATTTTGATGGGAAAATAATTACAAAACAAGTTTGCCCTGTGAAAACACACTTGCCATCTCTATCTTGCTTCTCTCTACACACACATACAAGCTCTCTCTCCCTGGCAAAGGAGTACTTTAGCAAGTAAGTCACTATGCTAATTAATTTTAAAACTTAGCATGTTAGAAAATTCTGATTTTACATTTTTAATTAAATCTTTGAACACTAGAAAAAAATGCCAGGTACAGCCAGGTGCAGTGGCTTACGCCTGTAATCCCCGCACTTTGGGAGGCCAAGGCAGGCGGATCACCTCAGGTCGGGAGTTCAAGACCAGCCTGACCAACATGGAGAAATCCCATCTCTACTAAAAATACAAAATTAGCCAGGCGTAGTGGCATGTGCCTGTAATCCCAGCTACTCGGGAGGCTGAGGCAGGAGAATTGCTTGAACCCTTGAGGCGGAGATTCTGGTGAGCTGAGATCACGCTATTGTCCAGCCTGGCCAACAAAAGCAAAACTCCATCTCAAAAAAAAAAAAAGGGGGCCGGGCACGGTGGCTCAAGCCTGTAATCCCAGCACTTTGGGAGGCCGAGATGGGCGGATCACGAGGTCAGGAGATCGAGACCATCCTGGCTAACACGGTGAAACCCTGTCTCTACTAAAAATACAAAAAACTAGCCGGGCGAGGTGGCGGGCGCCTATAGTCCCAGCTACTCCGGAGGCTGAGGCAGGAGAATGGCGTAAACCCGGGAGGTGGAGCTTGCAGTGAGCTGAGATCTGGCCACTGCACTCCAGCTCGGGCGACAGAGCAAGACTCTGTCTCAAAAAAAAAAAAAAAAAAAAGAAAAGAAAAAAATGCCAGGTACATAATAAATCACCTGTCAAACCTAATACTATGTTAATGCAGATCATCTATTTTAAACTGAGCAAGAAATCAAAGGAAGAAAAATTAAAAACGTGCAATTGAGTATTTGAAGAATGATTCATCTAGCAATCACAAAACACATGATACTGACAACAAGTCATTTTTAGTTCATCAAGTAATATACAAAATAACCATAACTTTTCATATGACTTGGACAAAGAAAATTAATTCAACTACAAAAGCAATTGTTTAAATGTTTAACAAATACAGAGAAAGAACACTTTCCCAATAGACTGAAGAGGTAAACTAGTATATTTCTTCAAATAAATGGTCACTTTCCTTTAATAACACTTATATATAAGCAAAACTGCCAACCAATTAGCTCTTAAAAATATTCAACCTATATTTCAGAATTAGAATTTTCTTTTCCTTTTTTTTTGGAGACAGGGTCTTGTTCTGTCACCCAGGCTGGACTGCAAGTGGCACAATCGTTGCTCACTGCAGCCTTGACCTCTGGGATCAAGAAATCCTCCTGCTTCAACCTCCTGAGTAACTGGGATTATAGGCATGTGCCACCACACCACCTAATTATTTTTATTTAAAAAAAATTTTTTAGAGATGGCGTCTCGCTGTATTGCCCAGACTGATCTCAAACTCCTGGCCTCAAATGATACTCCTGTCTTGGCTTCCCAAAGTGTTGGGATTACTGGTGTGAGCCACTGTGCCAAGCCAGAATTACAATTTTCCAATATACAGTTTTCAAAATTAATTAGCATACTACCTTCTCTGCTGGAATAGTTCTTTTGCAATATGTAGTTAATTATACTTTTAAAAATGAGGCAGAAGTGGCATTAAGGGTATCTTCAAAGAACATGCTGTTTTCAAAGTTCTTTCTATCACCAACATACATAAAGAGGTTGTTTCAGAGAGTTGTAGTAAGAAGAGCCATTATAAGCCGGGAACATGCCTATAATCCCAGCACTTTGGGAGGCGGAGGTTGGAGGATCACTTGAGGCCAGGAGTTTGAGACTAGCCTGAACAATATAGTCAGACTCCATCTCTACAAAATAAAAAAATAAAAAATAATTATCCAGCCATAGTACTGTGCACCTGTGGTCCCAGTTACTTGGGAGGCTGGAGGAGGATGGCTTGAGCACTGGAGGTCAAGGCTGCAGTGAGCTGTGACTGTGCCACTGCACTCTAGTCTGGGTGACAGAGTAAGAACCCATCTGAAAAAAGAAAAAAAAAGAGCCATCACAAAAATACTAATGTACTCCTATTTTAAAGCTAAAAACAGATTTAAATAATTTTTATTGTAAAAGATTATTGAGACCTTTTCATTACTGTGGGATGACAGCATATTTTTATTGTCTTGTTAAGAAGAGGGGGATCAGGCCGGGCGCGGTGGCTCAAGCCTGTAATCCCAGCACTTTGGGAGGCTGAGACGGGTGGATCATGAGGTCAGGAGATCGAGACCATCCTGGCTAACACGGTGAAACCCCGTCTCTACTAAAAATACAAAAACTAGCCGGGCGAGGTGGCGGGCGCCTGTAGTCCCAGCTACTCGGGAGGCTGAGGCAGGAGAATGGCGTAAACCCGGGAGTCGGAGCTTGCAGTGAGCTGAGATCTGGCCACTGCACTCCAGCCCCGGCGACAGAGCGAGACTCCGTCTCAATAAAAAAAAAAAAAAAAAAAAAAAAAAAAGAAGAGGGGGATCACACTATGTCACATTGTGTGGTCCAGGCTGGACTCTATCTTCTCAGCTCAAATGATCCTCCTGCCTCAGCCTCCTAAGTAACTGGGATTACAGGCACAGGCCACTGCTCCTGGTTTCAACAGACTTTTAAAAAATATGTGATATTTAAGTGGCAACTCATTCTAAGGGAAAAAACAGTGATAGTGATATCTGTACTTTACACTTTGTGATACCTGTCCTTAAAAAATTTTAAACCTAGGCCGGGAGTGGTGGCTCATGCCTATAATCCCAGCACTTTGGGAGGCCGAGGCAGGCGGATCGCCTGAGGTGGGGAGTTCGAGATCAGCCTGACCAACATGGAGAAACCCTATCTCTACTGAAAAAATACAAAATTAGTGAGGCGTGGTGGTGCATGCCTGTCATCCCAGCTACTCAGGAGGCTGAGGGAGAAGAATTGCTTGAACCTGGGAGGCGGAGGTTGCGGTGAGCTGAGATCATGCCATTGCACTCCCGCCTGGGTGACAAGAGTGAAACTCTGTCTCAAAAAAAAAAAAAAAAATTAAACCTGATTTTTCCAAGTGAAAAAAAGACAAAAATGTCATCATTTGTAAGCTAAATTTTGTAGTTGCCAATTGTTTATAATTTTATATGTGTAATATTGTTACATAAGAATGAAAAATGGCAAATAACCATAATACAGGTGTTTTCTTTTTATTTTGTTCCGTTTTAGGCAACAGAGCTGTAGGGGTAATTGTCAATGACTCATGGGTTTGGTAATGTTTGCAAGTCTGCAAACTAACTTCATGGTAAATAATTTGTTATTTAACCAAATTATATTGATCATATAGTACATTTATACTAAATGAATATCACTACAAATGATTTCAAAAACTGACAATATATAATACAAACTTAAATTTATTTATAAACTTAAAATTACACGCCATACCTACATATACAAATATAATTTGGCTAATTATTATTATTTTTTTTTTGATACAGAGTCTTACTCTGTCACCCAGGTTGGAGTGCAGTGGTGTCATATTGGCTCACTGTAAGCTCTGCCTCCCGGGTTCACGCCATTCTCCTGCCTCAGCCTTCCGAGTAGCTGGGACTACAGGTACTTGCCACCACGCCCAGCTAATTTTTTGTAGTCTGGTAGAGACGGGGTTTCACCATATTGGCCAGGATGGTCTCGATCTCCAGACCTCATGATCCACCCACCTCAGCCTCCCAAAGTGCTGGGATTACAGGCGTGAGCCGCCGTGTCTAGTGGCTAATTTATATTTTAAATAACTTACCTGCAAAGACTGAAGTGGTTCACTTAGTTCAACTTCATCTTCTTTTAGTATCTTAGGAAGAGAATATTAATTTAGATAAACCAATAGGCAATAATAATTTAGAAAACAAAAATGTAAATTTCAGTTAGACTTAAGAAATACTAGGGCCGGGCGTGGTGGCTCACGTCTGTAATCCCAACACTTTGGGAGGCTGAGATGGGCTGATCACCTGAGGTCAGGAGTTCAAGACCAACCTGGCCAACATGGTGAAACCCTGTCTCTACTAAAAACACAAAAATTAGCTGGGTGTGGTGGCGCATCCCAGCTACTCAGGAGGCTGAGGCAGGAGAATCGCTTGAACCCGGGAGGAGGAGGTTGTAGTGGGCCAAGATTGCGCCACTGCACTACAGTCTGGGCGACAAGAGTAAGACTCTGTCTCACAAAGAAAAAAGAAAAGAAATACTAGAACACCATCACTAATATGAAATAAAAACTGGCCAGGCATTGTGGCTCACACCTCTAACCCCAACACTTTAGAGGCTGAGGTTGGAGGACTGCTTGAGCCCATGAGTTTGAGACTAGCCTGGGGAATACAGTGAAACCCCATCTCTACAAAAAAATACAAAAGTTACTTATGTACTGGCATGCACCTGTAGTCCCAGCTACTCAGGAGGCTGAGGCAGGAGAATCGTTTGAGCCCAGGAGGTCAAGGCTGCAGGAGCCAATCACGCTACTGCAGTCCAGCCTGGGCAACAGAGCAATGACCCGTCTCAGAAAAAAATAAATACATAAAAAGTAAAATCCTGATAAAACAGTATTGTCACTTAGCAAGAATTTAAAAAGCTTGGAAGGGTACTAGTAAAAATGAAGTAAAATAAATATTCTAATTGTAAAACATTAAAAGTTTTATATTTGAAAATGTCATGGCCAGACACAGTGGCTCATGCCTATAATACCAGCACTTTGGGAGGCCAAGGCAGGCGGATTACCTGAAGTCAGGAGTTCGAGACCAGCCTGGCAAACATGGCAAAACCCCATCTCTACTAAAAATACAAAAATTAGCTGGCGCATGGTGGCGTGTGCCTGTAGTCCCAGCTTCCAGGAGGCTAAGGCAGGAGAATCGCTTGAACCCAGGAGGCAGAGATTGCAGTGAGCCGAGATTGCACCACTGCATTCCAGCCTGGGCAATAGAGCAAGACTCTGTCTCAAAAAAAAGAAAGAAAAGAAAATATCAAGAACCCAAGAAAGAAAGTTGTTCCTAGCCTTCCAAATAATTACTTCTACTTCTGGAATCAAATCTAAGGAAAAAACTTAAAATGCAAACAATGATTTATGTGTAAAAACATTTATTAAAGGGTTACTTATAATAGCAAAATGCTGGAAATTATTTAAATGACCAAACAGAGAACTATTTGTCCAAAGCACAAGACAGCCATAGGATAGATGGTAAATAACTTTTAAAAGGTATGTTTAAGAAGAATTATTAATAATGTGAGGTAATATGATGATATTACCTCATATCATCGTAATAAAATAAAGGGGAAAGGATATAAAACTATTTATATACATCAATCTAACCATTTTTTTTAACTGGACACACAAAAAAATCTGGAAACATTAATAAATATTCTGAGAAATAGGGTAAGTTTTATTTTTCTCTTCACTGTTTTCTATATTTAAAAAGAAAAAAATCAAGATTATTAAAAGGGGAAAAAAGGACCAGTAACATAGAAAATAAAGAAAGATATAAAAAGGAAGCAAGCGAGGCCGGGCCTAGTGGCTCATGCCTGTAATCCCAGCACTTTGGCAGCCTGAGACGGGTGGATCACTTGAGGTCAGGAGTTGGAGACCAGCCTGGCCAACATGGTGAAACTCCGTCTCTACTAAAAGTACAAAAAGTAGCTGGGAGTGGTGGTGCACACCTGTAATCCCAGCTACTTGGGAGGCTGGGGCAGGAGAATCACTTGAACCTGGGAGGTAGAGGCTGCAGTGAGCCAAGATCATGCCACTGCACTCCAGCCTGGGCAAAAAAGAGAGGCTCCATCTCAAAAAAAATAAAAACAAAAATAAAAAAGAGGCCAGTGAAACATTCTACTTGCTTTTGTTCCAAACATGTCTGTAGAAAGACCAGTACCATATAATGAAAGAAATGACCCTCCAGAAGTGCTAATGGCATCCCCATTGAGTTACAAACAGTCATCCAGATGATTTATCCTAGAATTTCAATTCATCCTAATTAGAATTATTATTTTTTATATAACTACCATGGTTCCCAAACTGTGCAACAAGGTACTCTGAGGTGGCACAATGAATTCACAGGAGCTCCACAAGGTGTTTTACATGTAGGGAAACAGTATCACCTGACATCTGTCTGACACCTAATGAACTACTAACTCCAGGTCTGTTTCTATATCAGATCTTGCTACATTTCTTTCAATGACATCACGCCTTTGTGAAGCTGAGTTCTGAGAAACTGCTATGATAAAAAGCAATTATCATGAGAAAATCAATGTGTAACAAGAAATAAGGTGGTGTTACCTAATCTATTCCAAGGTTTGAGAAGTCGTATAGTGCCCAACAGAGGGACACATTCCATTAGTAACTGGGGTTTTTTTCGTTTTGTTTTTGTTTCTTTTGAAATGGAGTCTCACTCTTGTTGCCCAGACTGGAGTACAATGGTGTGATCTCGGCTCACTGCAACCTCTGCCTCCCGGGTTCAAGCGATTCTCCTGCCTCAACCTCCTGAGTAGCTGAGATTATAGGCACATGCCACCATGCCTGGCTAATTTTTGTATTTTTAGTAGAGATGGGGTTTCACCACATTGGCTAGACTGATCTCGAACTCCTGACCTCAGGTATCTGCCTGCCTCGGCCTCCGAAAGTGCTGGGATTACAGGCGTGAGCCCCCGCGCCGAGCCATGTAACTGTTTTTTAACAAACAAAATGCTAACATAGGAAATACTTGAGTTGCTTAATACTACTAACTACATAATAAACGCAACTGTTAGGTATTTCTTCTGGCTGAGGAAGGCAATGAAAAAATTAGATACAGGAGGAGTCATGAACCAAGATAGCTTGGGACTATATTACTATAATTCTATTACAAATTATAGAAAGTTCTTATCAAAATAAAAGAACATATTCTTAGAGAAAAAACCTGTACCTGTTGAGAATCCTTGTGCAGATGAGGAGACTTTGGTGAAACTACTGTAATAAATGGTTTCCTCACTGTAATGGAGAAAAGAAATAATCATATCATTGTTATATATAGCAGTACTCTAAAATTTAACTTATTCCTAAAACTGAAGCAAGGAATATAACTTAAATTTTAAGATCAGACGATCTTGGTTAATTGTTCAATTTAGAAAGTAGCATTTGAGGATTCACTGTACTGTTATGTTTAGACTAAAACATTTTTATGATAAAAATTTAAAAATATTTAGAATGAAAGCCTTTTTACTTTCTAAGTCAACAGTAGGAATGTTTCCTTGTACTCCTTTTTTACACTAATTAAAAAATAAATACTAACCCAATAGTTAATAACCTATGCTAAAAATGCTAAAAATGAAGTACTGGACAACTGTTAGGAACAAGAAAGTCAAAACTCCCAGTATACTGTTGCTACGTGCAAACATAGACAAGAAAAACCAAGTCAGGCATGGTGGTTCAAGGCTGTAATCTCAGCGCTTTAGGAGGCCAAGGCAGGCAGATCACTTGAGGCCAGGATTTCAAGACCAGCGTGGCCAACATGGTGAGACCTTGTCTCTACTAAAAATACAAAAATTAACCAGACATAGTGGTGCACAACTGTAATCCCAGCTACTTGGGAAGCTGAGGCAGGAGAATCACTTGAACTTGGGAGGTGGAGGTTCCAGTGAACTAAGGTTGCGCCACTGCACTCCAGCCTGGGTGACAGTGAGACCATGTCTCAAACAAAAGAAAAAAGAAAAACAGCACTTCATGCTATTTCTAGTCTATCTTAAACCCATTTTTACTATGGCTTAAGAAAAAAATTCTATATTCTAAAAAATTCACTCAACAATGATTTTCCAAGTGCAGTGTGCCAAGCATTAGGGAAACAGCAGTGAACATGACAAAAAAAAATTCCTTGAAAAAAGAGACACAAAAGACACGTAACTAAACCACATAAATTCAGATTATGATACAAAAGGGTATCTCATTGAACAGTGATATAATACAGAACGATTTTTGATACAGGAATTAGAAAAGTTTCTCATGGGAAGTAACATTTAAGTTGAGACTTGAAGAAAAAATTCAGCTATGACAAGGGTATAAGTGTTCGGGTAAAGGCTGAATACAAAACAGCAGAAAACTTGGCAAGTCTGCAGAATGGAAAGGAGTGCAGGATGGCTAGTTTTGCCACCTTATCAGATATCCATTTAAAAATAGAATTTTTTTTCTTAAAAAAAGTACATATTCAATCATCTCTCTCTTCTAAAATCACAAAAAGACTAATTTTAAGTGATAATTACGGCAAAAAATCATAGCTATAACTAGTGTAAACTTCATTTTTAGGCTATTGCTATTTATGATTTCATTATTTTCCTGCTAAAATTCAGAATAAAATAAAATAAACAATAATTTTGGAACTTGACATTTCTAAAGTTTTTTAAAAACACTGGATGAAAATTGATGTTGTTTTCCTTTACTGCCTTTGCTCCAGAAAAACATTCTAAATTAACATTTCTAAGCTATATACAATTATCTCACAAAAAATTTAGAATTTTAACACTTTCTTTTTTTTTTTTTTTTTTTGAGACAGAGTCTGGCTCTGTCGCCCAGGCTGAAGTGCAGTGGCCATATCTCAGCTCACTGCAAGCTCTGCTTCCCGCGTTTACGCCATTCTCCTGCCTCAGCCTCCGGAGTAGCTGGGACTACAGGTGCCCGCCACCTCGCCCGGCTAGTTTTTTGTATTTTTTTTTTTTCAGTAGAGACAGGGTTTCACCGTGTTAGTCAGGATGGTCTCGATCTCCTGACCTCATGATCCGCCCACCTCGGCTTCCCAAAGTGCTGGGATTACAGGCTTGAGCCACCGCGCCCGGCCTTGAATTTTAACACTTTCACACATTCTAAATTGGTAGCAAAAGTTATTCTTCTTTAATTTTGCTTTAAACGTCATAAAAGTACGTTATACTCTAGTGATTCAATCTTCTCAAACTGTCTCAAGCAACTAACTTAATTCTTTTTAGAGAAATATATTTATATCAAAAAAGCAAATTTAGTTGATCATTACTCATGGATTCTGCCTACTCCCTACAGTTTATTTGTAACCCCTAAATCAGAATTTGATATACTTTCATGGTCATTTGCAGACATACATAAAGCAGCAAAAAACGAATTGCCTGAAACGCATGTTCTCAAGGCAACACTCTGGCTTCTTGTTTTAGCTTATGTTGTAAACAATTATCTTTTTCATGGCCGTTTAGTGCCACACTTTTCATTTTTGTGCTATTTATTGGTAACTTCACTACTTAAAATGTCCCCAAAGAGGCCAGGTGCCGTGGCTCACATCTATGATCCCAGCACTTTGGGAGGCTGAGGTAGGCGGATCACCTGAGGTCAGTTCAAACCAGCCTGGCCAACATAGCAAAACCCCATCTCTAATAAAAAAATAAAAATTAGCTGGGTATGGTGGCACACGCCTGTAGTCCCAGCTCTTCGGGAGGCTGAAGTGGGAGAATTGCTTGAACCCAGGAGGCAGAGGTTGCAGTGAGCCAAGATTGCCCCACTGTACTCCAGCCCAGGCAACAAACTGAGACTCTGTGTCAAAAAAAAAAAAAAAAAAAAAGTCCCCTAAGAATAGTGCTGTCTAGTGTTCCCAAGGGCAAGACTGTGATATTCCTTATGTTAGGTAAGTTTTTTACAGGTAAGTTACATGGCTGTTGGCTATGAGTTCAATGTTAATGAATCAATAATATATATTAAATAAGGTTCTTTAAGCAGAAACATACATAAAACAAGGTTATGTATTCACAAATTAATGAAAATGTTCTGACCACAGGCTTGCAGGACCCTAACCCTGTATTTCCCATAGGAGCAAGGTTTACTGTTTACTAATTACATGTTTGCAGTGACTTCACAGAACTATTGCAAATAATCAGAATCAACTGTAATTTTCTTTCCAACTTGATGAGAGAAACAAGTTGGTTTCCCAAAGTAATTTTTTTTTTTTTTTGAGATGGAGTCTTGCTCTGTCACCCAGGCTAAAGTGCAGTGACACAATCTCTACTCACTGCAACTTCCACCTCATAGGTTCAAGCTATTCTCCTGCCTCAACCTCCCAGTAGCTAAGATTACAGGTCCCCACCACCACACCCATCTAATTTTTATATATTTTATTAGAGATGGGGTTTCACCATGTTGGCCAGGCTAATCTTGAACTCCTGACCTCTGGTGATCTGCCCACCTCAGCCTCCCAAAGTGCTGGGATTATAGGCGTGAGCCACCACCTGGCCTTCAAAACTAAATTCTATAATCCCTAAATCTTCACACTAGAACTTTATGTTCTTATATAGTATTATATAACTTTATCTACTCATATTTATTTTTCATTAAAGCTTTTTACTTTTTTTTTTTTTTTTTGAGATGGGAGTTTCACTCTTGTTGCCCAGAAGTGCAATGGCACAATTTCGGCTCACTGTAACCTCTACCTACCGGGTTCAAATGATTCTCCTGCCTCAGCCTCCCGAGTAGCTGGGATTACAGGTGCCTGCCACAATGCCCATCTAATTTTTTGTATTTTTAGTAGAGACATGGTTTCATCATGTTGGCCAGACTGGTCTCGAACTCCTGACCTCAGGTGACCCACCCACCTTGACCTCCCAAAGTGCTGGGATTACAGGCATGAGCTACCATGTCCAGCTACTTACTTTTAATATTTTAGAAAACAAACTAACAATTATCTTCAAACTTAACTACATTTCAAATAATCATTTTAGTAGGTATAATAAGTTATGTATATTTTTCTCAGGAATCACATGAGATACTCAAAGTTCAATTTTACCTTTTGAAAGTAGTGCATTGTTCATTTACATTCAAATGTATATTATTTACTATTATATTCTTTAAAATACAATGCTGTTGCCAGTGTACCATAAGGAAAGTCAAAAAAAGATCAATGACATACTGAAAGAAAACATTTACGGCCGGGCGCGGTGGCTCAAGCCTGTAATCCCAGCACTTTGGGAGGCCGAGACAGGCAGATCACGAGGTCAGGAGATCGAGACCATCCTGGCTAACATGGTGAAACCCCATCTCTACTAAAAAATAGAAAAAACTAGCCAGGCGAGGTGGCGGGTGCCTGTAGTCCCAGCAATTCGGGAGGCTGAGGCAGGAGAATGGCGTAAACCCGGGAGGCGGAGCTTGCAGTGAGCTGAGATCCCGCCACTGCACTCCAGCCCAAGTGACAGAGCGAGACTCCGTCTCAAAAAAAAAAAAAAAAAAAAAAAAAAGAAAAGAAAACATTTACAACATATATCATAGAGGGCTAGTATCTCTAATATATAAAGAACTCTACAAATCAAGAATTAAAAAGCCGGACAAAAGGGTAGACAGAAAAGATAGTTCATGGAAAAATATATACAAACGATGTTTAAACATAAGATGCTCAATTTCACCTGTAGTAGTAAAAACACAAATTTAAAATAACACTGAAAAGGTCAGAAGTGGTGGCTCATGCCTGTAATGCCAGCACTCTGGGAGGCCGATGTGGGTGGATCACTTGAGGTCAGGAGTTCGAGACCAGCTTGACCAACATGGTGAAACCATCTCTACTAAAAATACACAATTAGCCAGGTGTGGTGGACACACCTGTAATCCCAGCTGAGGCAGGAGAATCGCTTGAACCTGGGAGGCACAGTTTGCAGTGAGCTGAGATCACATCACTGTACTTCAGCCTGGACAAGAGTGAAACTCCGTCTCAAAAATTAAAATTAAAATTAAAATTAAATAAATAAATAAAATAAAAAATACACTGAAAAGCCATTGCTCATCTATCAGATTGGTAAACATTCAAAAGCTGGGCAATACACGATTGGCAAGGCTGTGGAGAAACACCCAGTCTCATACATTACTCATGGGAATGAGAAATGATTAATTCCTATAAAGAGAACTTTGAAGTATCTCTAAAACTGAGGCAGGAGAATCACTTGAACCCAGGAGGTGGAGGTTGCAGTGAGCTGAGATCGTGCCATTGCACTCTAGCTTGGGTAACAAGAGTGAAACTCTGTCCTAAAAAGAAAAAAAGACAGATACAATTATGGAACAGAGGAAAGAGGGAAAAGAACTCTCTGGTATAGGACTGGAATTACAGGTATCAATATGAACTCACTTTTTTAAAAAAATGTATTCCCTAGTACCTGTCCAAAAATGAATAATAAGAATAGATGTAATTAGCTAAGCATGGTGGTGCATGCCTGTAATCCCAACTACTTGGGAGGCAGAGGCTGCAGTGAGTCACTCCAGCCTGGGTGACAGAGTGAGACTGTCTCAAAAAAAAAAAAAAAAAAAAAATACACATATACACACACATACGTACATATACAAGTACATTTTTTGACATATATTAACTTAAATGTGCCAATGTATGCTTATACATGCATAGAATGTTTATGGAAGGATATACTAGACGAAAACTGTAGCTAATTCTGAAGGGTAGACTGAGGGATGTGGTTGGATGGGGACTTTTCATTGGTATTATTCTCTATTAACATTGGTTTTACTAAGTACATGTATTACCTATTTAAACATTATGTAATTCTTTAATGTAGCACCCAGAACTATTATCTTCTTTCTTTATAGCTCTTTGAGCTATAAAGAAAACAATCCAAAATAGACACGCAATTCTAACCTTCAGGACTGCTATCTGGCTCATATGTCTGTTGAGTTCCTTGCTGAAAGACAGTATTTTTCTTTCTCAATATTTCCAAACTGTCTAAAGCAGTACTGTGTTCAGATAGTGACTTTAAAATAGAAATGGTATTTACTAATCCAGAAAGTTCTGAAGAATTTCTAGGATTCCAGTATTGTTTGCCTTCTCTGGCAGTTTCAACCTCAACATGGTCAGGGAGTGGACTTCTAATCTTTCCCAAATCTTCAGGTTCAGATATACGTGCTTCTGTGTCTTTGGAAATAAGATGCTTTTTTCCCAGTGGGTAAAACAAAGAATTGGAAATGTGGGTATTTGATTTATCAAGTTCAATACATTCAGAGTGATTCTGATTGGTATTTAATAGTTGGACACTGTTGTCACTACTAGAAGTTGAGGGTAAAACATGTTCAACATTTTTGTCTAAGTCATTTCCCAAAATAAAAGGCTGAGGTTGAGCATCTTCTAAAAATAGATTACTGTTTTCAGCAGTCTGATTTTGAATATGAGGAATATGTAAATTCATGTTTATACCTTTAGATTTATTCGGGAGTAAAGCAAAATCATAGTTACTTCTGACTTCTTGAATAGGTTTATTAGAATCTTCTTTATTATCTATGTGTACAGCATCAGTCCACTTGAAAGATTCAAAATTGCTCAATGTGTCACTATACTCCTCTATTTCTTTTCCAGTGTTTTCAGCTTTACAAATTCCCATGTCAAAACCCACATAAGTTTTATCACAAAACTGTGATGGCAGAGTCTCTTTAACAGGAAATGTCACTGCAGGTTTGCCACTAACAGATGTTAAGAGTCGTAAATGTTCACCCTCAATCTCTTCACAGTTTGTATTCTCAGACCTCTTCTGAACACATGAATTGCCATCATTAACCAAAATGTCCTTTACCCAACTCTCTGAATCCTGGGAAATTTTGTTGCTTTCCTGTGATTCCTCCTCAGTGTCACTGGTCTCAAAATTGTTCAGATTAAAAGTTACCTCCAAAAATGGTTGTGTTACATTACTCAGTGATTCATGAATACTATTAACACTTTCATCATCCATTTTCCTTTCAGAAATCATGTCTGTAATGTCATCAGAGATTCTAGAATTATTACTAGATTCAACTTGGAGATGTTTCAGTTCTGGCAGAGATGACTCTGATTGTTCATACTCCTTTTCTGGTGTTCCACATGTATTTACCTCCTGAGCATTTTCTTTAATGAGAACTGATCCTTTAATGCAGACCTTGTCATTTTGATTAAAAGATATTTTATTATCTTCTTGAATGTCAGATTCTGACAATGTACCATCATTTTCTGCACTGCTACAAGTAACCTGTAAGCTACTGCTTTCACTGAATGAAGGAATTTCTAATTTTACTTCCTGATTCCAGCATTGATCATTATTACCTACTGACTTGTCTACATTATACTTTTTCCCCTCTTCAGCATATGTTTCAAAGAGCTGTGTATTTTTTTGTAATGAAAGGTCTTTCAAATTATAATTTATATCATCTTCCTGGGCCTTGGTTTTCCTTTCTGTATCATTCCCATGTACAGTAGAATGTATGGGTGAACTCTGTGAGGATAAATACATGGCCCACCGGCTTTTATTTCTCATGGTATTTTCTGATTGATACTGGTAGTATAAATTTTCTGTGCTCCTCATCTCAGCACACTCTTCCTGTTGAATTAGGTGCTTTGGTTTAGTAGCAATTTTTAAACTTCCCTGTGGTTGTTTTTGAGGAAAATGCTCTGTCATCTCAGAATTTAGTTCCTCACATGTACTAGATGATTCAGACTTCAGAAGAGCTAATATCTGTGCTTTGCTTCTGATGTTTTGTGGAACTCCTGAACAGTGAGATGACAAACTATCTCTTTTCACAGGTTCATTGGTCAGTAAGTCTGAAAGCTTATTTCCAGAATTGATAGGAGAGCAAAAATACTTTTCTTCACACAGCACTTTTGGGTTAATCTGGAAGGATGGAGAAAAAACTGAAGAAAAATCCATGGCATTTCTCTCTCTGTTCTTGTAAGTCACAGTGTTCTCAGGGTCTACCAGTATATTATTTACATCTTTATTGCCAACAGTAGGAAACAAAGGAGGCATGCTGTAGAATGGAGAAAAAATAGTAGAGCCAGGTTTCTTAGTGTCATGTGATACAGCTGATTCACCACTTTCCGTAATAACCATTTTCTTCGGAACCTGACGTGGTCCTTGAAAATCCTGAAAATAGTAAAATAACTGTTAGCTGTACCATTACCCATAAAGAAAATGTGAAGTGAACTGGCTAAGAAAAAAAAAAAGATGAAGGAATGTTTCTGCTTTGCCTAAGGTAAAGTAATATTTCAGATTTAAAGTTTGTTAAAGTACATTCATTTGTAATAAGATTTTTCAAAGTAGGGTTTATTTCTTTTCTACCTAAGTATACTATGAAGTGCCCTTTGAATGACAGAGTACAATAACTTCGAAATTCACCACTTTTTGAGACAATTTAATAAATATATTTTGATGTATTATTTTCCACAGCAAAACTTACAGTAAACTTCCTTTTTAAGCCAGAAGGCTGACATCCACGAGATCGGCCAGATGATATAAATCTCCTTGAATTTAACTCTGGTGCTTCTTTATTGACATTCTGCTTAACAATACCTATGGCTCCAGCAACTTTAACTTCTTCAACTGTGATTAAGTATCGATCACTTTCTAAGTCATCTCCAGGTTTCACCTAAAAGAATAAATGTCAAAATCACACACATCTAATTATTTGATTATCTATGTATTCCAGGATGCTCACTAGCACTAAGACACAATCGGTGTTCAATAAATAGGTGTTGAACGAATAAATCAGTAACTAAAGTCTTCAATTATTTTTTATTATGTACTCATTAACTATCAATAAGCACAAAAAAGGACAATAGGGCCGGGCGCGGTGGCTCAAGCCTGTAATCCCAGCACTTTGGGAGGCCGAGACGGGCGGATCACGAGGTCAGGAGATCGAGACCATCCTGGCTAACACGGTGAAACCCTGTCTCTACTAAAATACAAAAAATTAGCCGGGCGTGTTGGCGGGCGCCTGGAGTCCCAGCTACTCGGGAGGCTGAGGCAGGAGAATGGCGTGAACCCGGGAGGCAGAGCTTGCAGTGAGCTGAGATCAGGCCACTGCACTCCAGCCTGGGCGACAGAGCGAGACTCCATCTCAAAAAAAAAAAAAAAAAGGACAATAATATAATTTTTAAATTTCTCTAATTTGTTTATTCAACAACACATATTAGAGCTAGGTGTGGTAGCTCACACCTGTAATCGCAAGACTTTGGGAGACCAAGGCAAGAGGATTGCTTGAAGCCAAGAGTATGAGACCAGCCTGGGCAAAATATTCAGATCCTATCCCTACAAAAAATTTTTATTTTAAATTAGCCCGGACTGGATGGGATGGCTTATGCCTGTAATCCCAGCACTTCAAACGCCAAGTCAGGGGGAATGCTTGAAGCCAGGAGGTCAAGACCACCCTAGTCAACATAACAAGACCCGTCTCTACAAAATAGATTTTAAAAAATTAGCCATGCATGGTGGCATGCACCTATAGTCCCAGCTATTTGGGGGGATGAGGTGGGAGGATGATTTGAGCCTAGGAGGTCAAGACTGCAGTGAGCAGTTATCACACCACTGCTCTGTAGCCTAGGTGACAGAGTGAGACCCTGTCTCAAAAAAAAAAAAAAAAATTAGCCAGGTATGGTGGCATGTTCCTATAGTGTCAGCTACTTGAAAGGCTGAGGTGGAAGGATCCCTTGAGCCCAGGAGTTTGAGGCTGCGGTAAGCTATGATCACACTACTATACTCCAGCCTGGATGACAGAGTGAGACAATGTCTCTAAAAACAAAATTAGATTAGTAAATAAATATTACATACTGGGGACTTATATGAGGCCCCTTGTTACATACTAGGGATACAAAGACAAGAAAAAAATGCCTCCTCTCAAGCAATTCACTTAGAATCCATACAGCTAAGTGTAACTTTTCAAAAATTAGAGTTATTACCAACTATATATCTTTAAATAAGATACTCATAATTATCACAAATTAAACATTATTATAAATCATTATAGTTGCTTAAATAATCATATTCTAAAAATGCATTTTAATCACATTAATGAGGAAATGTAGTACTTGCCACCACCTCTGACTGCAGCATAAAAATAAGATTATCGCTAGGCACAGTGGCTCATGCTTGTAATCCCAGCACTTTGGGAGACCGAGGAGGGCAGATCACCTGAGGTTGGGAGTTTGAGACCAGCCTGACCAACATGGTGAAACCCTGTCTCGACTAATAATACAAAAATAATTAGCAGGGTGTGGTGGCACATGCCTGTAATCCCAATCACTTGGGAGGCTGAGGCAGGAGAATCACTTGAACCCAGGAGGCAGAGGTTGTGGTGAGGTGAGATCACGCCATTGCACTCTAGCCTGGGCAACAAGAGCGAAACTCCATCTCAAAAATAACAATAAAAAATTATCAGCCTAATTTGAAAATACACAAAATCTGTATCAGATTAATATTTTACTAATGAAATGATTTTTTTTTTGAGATGGAGTTTCACTCTTATCGCCCAGTCTGGAGTGCAACAGTGCAATCTCAGCTCACCGAACCTCCGCCTCCCAGGTTCAAGCGATTCCCCTATCTCAGCCTCCTGAGTAGCTAGGATTGCAGGCATGCGCCACCACGTCCAGCTAATTTTGTGTATTTTTAGTAGAGAAGGGGTTTCTCCATGTTGGTCAGGCCAGTCTTGAACTCCTGACGTCAGGTGATCCACCCGCCTCAGCCTCCCAAAGTGATGGAATTACAGGCGTGAGCCAGCGCGCCCGGCCCAAAATGATTTTTAAGATGAAATAATAGTAGTTACCACCAATCAAACCATATACTAAGATACTGATTCTCCTAAACCCTTCTAAAAATATATAAAAGTATCATAACCACTACTGATGTCATGTAAAATTTCAAAATGAATTAAATCCTATGGCCAAAATTAAACATCATCATCATCATAGTATGCATTTTAACACATTTAGAATCACTGTACTAGGCCAGGTGCAGTGGCTCATGCCTGTAATCCCAGCACTTTAGGAGGCCAAGGCACGTGGATCACTTGAGTTCAGGAGTTCAAGACCAGTCTAGTCAACATGGTGAAACGCCATCTCTACTAAAAATACAAAAACTTAGTTGGGTATGGTGGCACACACCTGTAATCTCAGCTACTCAGGAGGCTGAGGAAGGAGAATCACTTGAACCCAGGAGGCAGAGGCTGCAGTGAGCCGAGATTGTGCCACTACACTCCAGCCTGGGCAACAGAGGGAGACTCCATCTCAAAAAAAAAAAAAAGAATCACTATACTAACTAAAACTGTTAGGCATTTTACAAAAGTTATTTCTAACCTTCAGACCGACCCTGTAAGTAACGTCTGTCTGTGATCTACATTTTACATCAGAGAAGTTAGATACAGAGTTTAGGTGGGCCAGGAAGTATTTATAACTGGGAAATGAACCCAGAATGACCAACTTTAATATCCTAATTCTTCACTAAAATATGCCTTTAGTTCTCTTTCTATGCTTTTTCCTCTTTGAGAGGAAAAACACAAACTACATATTTGATAGAATACCTTATTTACATACTTGTTTTTAACTTTTAAGTTCAGGGATACATGTGCAGGTTTGTTATATAGGTAAACCCGTGTGGTGGGGGTTTATTATACAGATTACTTCATCACCGAAGTATTAAGCCTAGTACCCATTATTTTTTCTGATCCTCTTCCTCCTCCTACCCTCTCTGCATCCTCCAGTAGGCCCCAGTGTCTGTTGTTCCCCTCTGTGTCCATACATTCTCATCATTTAGCTCCCACTTACATGTGAGAACATGTAATATTTGGTCTTCTATGTTCCTGCATTAGTTTGCTAAGGATAATGGCCTCCAGCTCCATTCATATTCCTGTAAAGGAACATGATCTCATTCTTTTTTATGGCTGTACTTCATGGTATATTTGTATCTCATTTTCTTTATCCAGTCTATCACTGATGGGCATTTAGGTTGATTCCGTGTCTTTGCTACTATGAATAGTGCTACAATGAACATGCATGTGTCTTTATGGCAGAACAACTTATATTCCTTTGGGTATATACCCAGTTATAGTTCTCTTGGGTTGAATGGTAGTTCTGTTTTTAGGTGAGAGAATATTATACTTAAATGAGAATATGTCACAAAAAATTTCCCACAGTAGACCTCTGCCTATGAAAAAATCATGTAGTAGAATTAGACTCTAGAATCACCTCCTGGGATCAAATCTCAGCCTTCCTACCACTGTAACTCTATGAACATGAGCAAGTTACTTAACCTTTCTGCACTGCACTCCTAATCTATAAAAATCAGGTTTTTTTTTTTTTTTTAGATTATAAAAAATCAGTTGTAGAGATTAAAGGAAACATATCTAAAAGGTTTTAGCACAGAGTCTAGTTATAACGTTCAACAAATACTAACTATAATTATTAGTATTATGACTACATTAACAATATTCATAAAGGATTTAAAGAGATTTTTAAATAATAACTTAAAAATAAGATAAACACACTAAAATACCTCAAGGCATTTAAGGAACACACTCTCCAAACATGCTCCTTTGTCATCATATAAAATTGCCTGTATAAAAACAAAATAAAGGTTAAAAAGGAACAACACAATTATGCTTTTCTTAAACATCTTCAAGAGGAAATAAGTGTTATATAAGTCATCATATAATGAAAGGATTACATTTGAACTTGGATTTGAAAATGCATCTATCTTGAATGTTTATTATGTATCAGTCTGTGTAAGAGAGTAAAGGCATACATAAAATAAATTCAAGAACTTAATTGCTACCAGGAGGATATTAGAATGAAACTGGGAAGAGGCTGAGTGCAGTGGCTCACGCCTGTAATCTAAGCACTTTGGGAGGCCAAGGCAAGTGGATCACCTGAGGTCAGGAGTTCCAGACCAGCCTGGCCAACATGGCAAAACCCCGTCCCTTCTAAAAATACCAGCTGAAGCAGGAGAATTGCTTGAACCCAGGCGGCAGAGGTTGCAGTGAGCTAAGATCACACCACTGCATTCCAGCCTGGGCAACAGAGCGAGACTTCATCTCAATTAAAAAAAAAAAAAATTGGGAAGAAAATATAATTGAAACACATTAAAGGGGACAAACAGGAGACAAGATCATTTCAAGAGATTATTGCAATGGGATGGTATACAGGATAAAGGAGATGATTAGCACTTAAAATAAGGTATTGGCATTCAGGAGGATAAGACAATTGTTTACGAGGTATAATGAATAAGACTTGTTAAATGTGAGGGTTAAGAGGGGAAGAAAGGATGCTAAGGTGATTACCATTTTCTAGCTTTCCCCTTATGTCTCTAGCCCTTTTTCATAGCAATTTTTCCACTAGCCCCTTTAATACTGGTGTTTCCATCACTTTGGAAAACAGTCTGGCAATTACTTGAAAGATTAAACAAAATTCCCACATAACCCAGCAATTCCACTCCTAGGTATATACCCAAGAGAAATAAAAACATATGTCTATACAAAAACCTGCACATTAATGCTCATAGCAGCATTATTCATAACAGCCAAAAAGCTGAAGTAACCCAAAAGTATATCAACTGTATTACGAATGGATAAATAAAACATGACGTATTGGGCTCGGTACACAGCTCGTGATGTAATCCCAGCTATTCCAGGTACTCTGCAGGCTGAGGTGCAAGGATTACCTGAGACCAGAAGTTCAAGATCAATTCAGGGAACAAAGCAAGACTCTATCTCCAAAAAATTTCTTTTATTTGCCACACATGGTGGTGTAAGACTAAGTAGTCCCAACTACTTTGGAGGCTAAGGCAGAGGGATTGTTTGAGCCTAAGAGTTTGAGGCTACACTGAACTATGATTGCACCACTGCAATCCAGCCTGGGTGACAGAGCAAGACCCTGTCTATTGAAAAAAAGAAAATCATGCCAGATGCAGTGGCTCATGCCTATAATCCCAGCACTTTGGGAGGCTGAGATGGGCGGATCACCTGAAGTTGGGAGTTCGAGACCAGCCTGACCAATATGGAGAAATCCCGTCTCTACTAAAAATACAAACTTAGTTGGCCTTCGTGACACATGCCTGTAATCCCAGCTACTCAGGAGGCTGAGGCAGGAGAATCGCTTGGACCAGGGAGGCGGATGTTATGGTGAGCTGAGATCACACCATTGCACTCCAGCCTGGGCAACAAGAGCGAAACTCCGTCTCAAAAAAAAAAAATTATATGGCAATAAAAAATAAAATATATATGAAGATACATGCTTCAACATGGAAGAATCTTGAAAATACTATGCTAAATAAGACTTATTCACAAAAGACTACTTATTATATAATTTCATTCATGCAAAAATGTCCAGAATAGGTAAAACTATAGAGACAGTAAGTAGATTTGTGCTTGCGTAGGGCTGGGGGCTGGGTACTGAGTAGTAGCTGCCAATAAGTATGAGATTTCTTTTGGTGGTGACAAAAATATGCCAAATTTAAATTGTGCTGATGGTTGCAAAACTGTGAAAATACTAAAAATCACTGAATGGGTGAATCGAAGTGTGTGAGGTGTGAATTATATCTCAATAAAGCTGCTTAAAAAAATTGGTATTCTTGTTCCTCTATTCTTTTAATTTGATACACCCTCCCTGAGCACTATCATCCATATAAATCAGATCATGTTATGCTCCTGCTCAAATCATTCCCACGTCTCTACAGCTCCCTAAGAATAACAAAAGTTCTTTCCATAGCCAGTGAGGCTTATATAATCCCCTTTATCTCCATTCTCGCCCTTGCTCACTCCGTTCCAACCACACTAATGTCCTTGTTATTGCCTTTCACTAGGCATACATATTCATTTAATTTAGCGGTCTCTCTCCTCCGTGTTATTTCCATGATGTCAGGGATTTATCTGTTTTGTTCCCTGCTGTATTTCTTAGAACAGTGTGTAACTCACTCGGATGCTCAAAAAATATTTGTTGAATAAATGAATACACTCCAATAGCTTCAAAGACCATCTAAAAGCCAAGGACTTCCAATCTACTAGTAGTCGGGAACTCCTTCCTGAGGTCTAGATCTCTACAGCTAATTATGTGAGTATTTCTATGATACTTCAAATTTATTTATTTATTTTATTTATTTTTTCTTTTTTTGAGACTGAGTCTCACTCTATCACCCAGGCTAGAGTGCAGTGGCATGATCTCAGCTCACTGCAACCTCCATCTCCTGGATTCAAGCAATTCTAGGGCCTCAACCTCTCGAGTAGCTGGAATTACAGGCACCCGCCACCATGCCTGGCTAATTTTTACGTTTTTAGTAGAGACAGGGTTTTACCACGTTAAGCAAGATGGTCTGGTCTCAAACTCCTGACCTCAGGTGATCTGCCCGCCTCAGCCTCCCAAAGTACTAGGATCACGGGCATGAGCCACCGTACCCAGACTCAAATTTATTATATTCAATATGGAACTAAAAATCTTGATTGTTCCCATTAACTTATTTTTCTTTTTGAAATATTTCATTTTGGGAAATAAATACACAAACCTAAAAGTCATTCTGGATCCTCCTCTTACCTTCTATATCCAAGATTTAAGAGGCTATATTTTCATAATTTATCTATAATCATTCTTTTTCTCCATCGTCACTGCTAATGTCTGCTTGGTCAGACCTCCATTACTTTTTGTCTAGATTATTCTACAGCCTCTACTATAAGTCTTTGAAATCCAGTCTGACTTTCATCCTACACAACTTTTACACTGCTGCCAAACCAATCTTTCTAAAATACAAACATAGCCGGGCGTGGTGGCTCACATCTGTAATCCCAGCACTTTAAGAGGCCAAGGAGGGTGGAACATCTGAGGTCAGGAGTTTGAGACCAACCTGGCCAACATGGTGAAACCCATCTCTACCAAAAATACAAAAATTAGCCAGGTGTTGTGGCACATGCTTGTAATCCCAGCTACTCAGGAGGCTGAGGCCCAAGAATCACTTGTGCCCAGGAGGCGGAGGCTGTAGGGAGCCAAGATCGTGCCACTGTACTCCAGCCTGGGTGACGGAGCAAGACTTTGTCTCAAAAAAATAAAACAAAATAAAATACAAATATGATATGTCACTCTTGTTCTCATAATTCTTCATTAGCTCCTAGGGCTGAGCACACAAAGTTCTTCATGATATGGTTCCTGTCTACCTCTTTAGCTTTATACGGCATCATTTCCCAATATGGGGCCTTCATTTCAGCTAGATTTAAAAGCTTATAGTTCCCCACATTTCGTATCATTTCATACATTCAGGTTGTTGGGACTAGGACACAATATTCAGCTCCCTTCCCCTTAACTTAGCAATTTTGTTTACAAAACAGAACAAAAAATATAGACATATATGCTTCATCTAGAAAGAGTTCCCTGAACCGGAGACAGATCTAAATGTCTCTACTTTGTAATCTCATAGAATCCTAAACAAACATATTATAACCCTTATGCCCTTAGTCAAAAATTAGATAAAAGTCCCTTGAAGACAAGAACTATAATAACAAACTACCATTCATTGTGTGCTTAGGATGTGGCAGGTACTTTATTAAGGTCTTTACATGTTTCTTATTTTAATCCTTAAGACAACTTTATGAAGCATCATTTTCCCCATTTTACAACGAAAGCACAGACGCACTGAGAGTACTTCCGCAAAATTATACATCTAATAAGCAAAGGGCCAGAATTGAAACTGAGGTCTACTTGACATTTGATGCTAACTGCTCTTCTACTCTGCATCCACCTATCTTACTTGACTTTTCCCACTGTCCACCAGCGATATGTTGGTAGGTTGATGACTTATTCAGTGGAAGATGAATAACTTTGACAGAATTTAGATAGAGAAAAGGCGTAACCAGCAAGAGAAGAATATAAGCAACAGCCTGCATTTAAGAATGAGGGAGTTATATAGGAAACAGTGAGATAATTAACTTGCCTAGAATACAGAAACTTTCAGGGACTAACTTGAATTTATCTTGTTTTCCTATAACCTCCTTGTGTGAGATATATAATGGGCACTCAACAAATGTATGCTATAGCTGAAGATGAAGTTGGATAGTAGCACTAGCATGACCATAATAATTTGGAACCAGAAGACAACACAAAGGATATGCAGAATCCAATCAGATGGTTTTTAAATATCTACAAGATTTTAAAGACACTGGATCTAAAGAAAAAGGCAGAATATAAAAGAAAAAGTTATATAGAATAGCATCAGACACTGAATGAATTAGTTTACATATTTAAAAAACATATGGATATGCACAGACCTGAATATTCATCTATTTAAATTAGAAGAATTAATCACATGACTTGAACATAGCGATAGCAACCATGAGACCACCACCTTTAAAGAGCATAGACTTGGAGATCCTGTTGTTACTACAATTAAACACAGGGCTCCACACGTCCCTTGGAGGTGTGATGGTATTCACATGGTAACTTGATGGTGTTCAAGTTATCCTGATTATCTATAGCCCTGGGTCTCAAATCTCACTCTAAAATCTTACTGGCAGCCTCAGTTTGTTGATATGATAACTCCAATTTACTTGGGTAACAACATGTTTTTTACTCAATGTGAAAGTACCTTGTAACTCCTGAAACATTTAGAACTGGATATAGAGACAATGAAGTAATTCAAATCAAAAATATCAATACTTTTGAATTATGGTCATGAATAGATTTTAGTTATTGGCCAATCTGACATTAGGTAATCTGATATTTCAAATATTTGAGCCAGGCGCGGTGGCTTATGCCTGTAATCCCTTTGGGAGGCCAAGATGGCTTGAGCTTAGGAGTTTGAGACCAGCCTGGCCAACACGGTGAAACCCTGTCTCTACAAAAAATGTAAAAATTGCCAGGTGAGGTGGTGTGTGCTTGTGATTCCAGCTACTTGGAATGCTGAGGTGGGAGGATCGCTTAAGCCTAGGAGGTGGAGGTTGCAGAGAGCAGTGTGCTCCAGCCTGAGTGACAGAGTTAGATTCTGTCTCAAAAGACAAACAAACAAACAAAAAACTAATAAAATATTTGTGTTATTTTTAATTTTAAAAAGCTACTTTTGCCAGGCACAGTGGCTCACATCTGTAATACCAGCACTTTAGGAGGCCGAGGTGGGAGGATCACTTGATGTCAGGAGTTCGAGACCAGCCTGGCCAACATGGTGAAACCCCATCTCTACTAAAAATACAAAATTAGCTAGGCATGGTGGTGAGCGTTTGTAATCCCAGCTACTCAGGAGGCTGAAGCAGGATAATCACTTGAACCTTGGATGAAGAGGTTGTAGTGAGCCAAGACTGTGCCACTGCACTCCAACCTAGGCAACAGAGCAAGACTCTGTCTAAAAGAAAAAAAAAAACCACTTAGTTTTTTCAACTTCTGTTGCTTGAACATTAAGTGAAACCCTACTGAAAGTAACTGTTAAACTTAACTTTTACAAAGGTTTACAAATTTAATAGGATTACATAAATTGAACTTGAAGACTTAAGGCAAAATTAGTTTTTTAATTTACTGTTTTAACAAATTAAATATTAAGAAATAGTAGGGCCAGGCGCAGTGGCTCAGGCCAGGTGCGGTGACTCACACCTGTAATCCCAGCACTTTGGGAGGCCAAGGCGGGCAGACCACCTGACCTCGGCAGTTCGAGATGATCAGACCAACACGGAGAAATCCCATCTCTACTAAAAAATACAAAAGTAGCCAGGCCTGGTGGCGCATGCCTGTAATCCCAGCTACTTGGGAGGCTAAGGCAGGGGAATCGCTTGAACCTGGGAGGTGGAAGTTACAGTGAGCCAAGATTGCACCATTGGACTCCAGCCTGGGCAACGAGAGTAAAACTCAGCCTCAAAAACAAAACAAAACAAAAAAAGAGAAATAGTAGATAGCCTTTTCTCTACTAAAAAGTTTCCCTCAGTGATAACCTCACAATGACAGATAAGTAAAATAAGAACAGAATATGGTTATATTTAATTGCTAGACTGAGGAGTAGGGGCTTCATTCAGGAAGCCACAGACATTGTCAATGTGTCCTATGTAAAATTAGTGACTCAACTGTAATAAGGTTCTTTTTTAAAATTGGTAATATTTGGATCACCTGAGGTCAGGAATTCGAGACCATCCTGACCAACATGGCGAAACTCCGTTTCTACTAAAAATACAAAAGACTAGCCGGGCGTGGTAGTGGCACCTGTAGTCCCAGCTACTTAGGAGGCTGAGGCAGAGCTGATTGAATGTGGGAGGCGGAGGCTGCAGTGAGCCGAGATCTTGCCACTGCACTCCAATCTGGGCAACAGAGTCAGACTCTGGCTCAAAAAAAAAAAAAAAAAAAAAAAAGACACAGTAGAATGGAGAATGGTTAGGACATGGGCTCTGGGGACAAAAAGCCTAGGCTCATATGTGGCTCCTCCACCTTCCAGCTTTGACCCTTGGCAAGCTACTCCATCTCTCCGTACCTCAGTTTCATCTTCGGTACCATAAAGATTAAAAGAGTACCTAACTAGTAGGAGAGTTACGTAGATTAAGTAAGTTGATACTTTTTTTTTTTTTTGAGATGGAGTCTTGCTGTGTCGCCCAGGCTAGAGTGCAGTGGCGCGATCTCGGCTCACTGCAAGCTCCGCCTCCCGGGTTCACGCCATTCTCCCGCCTCGGCCTCCGAGTAGCTGGGACTACAGGCGCCCGCCACCACGCCCGGCTAGTTTTTTTGTATTTTTAGTAGAGACGGGGTTTCACCGTGTTAGCCAGGATGGTCTATCTCCTGACCTCGTGATCCACCCGCCTTGGCCTCCCAAAGTGCTGGGATTACAGGCTTGAGCCACCGCGCCCGGCCGATACTTTTAAAGCATTATGCCTGGTATATAACTAGCAGTTTATAACTTTTGTAAAATTTTTTTATTTACTTTTTTTTTTATGTAGAGCCAGAGTCTTGCTTTGCTGCCCAGGCTGGTCTTGAACTCCAGGTTTCAAGCAATCTTCCTGCCTCAGCCTCCCAAGGTGGTGGGATTACAGGTGTGAGCCATGATGCCTGGCCTTATCATTTATGTTAGGAGCATTCCAATTCCACTCTTGTAGTTATTTTGAAAATACACAAAAAATTATTATTAACAATAATCACTCAGCCGGGCACAGTGGCTCACACCTGTAATCCCAGCCTTTTGGGAGGCTGAGGCAGGCAGATCACCTGAGGTCAGGAGTTTGAGACCAGCCTGGGCAACATGGTGAAATCCCGTCTCTACTAAAAATACAAAAAAATTAGTCAGGTGTGGTGGCAGGTGCCTGCAGTCCCAGCTACTTGGGAGGCTGAGGCAGGAGGATCGTTTGAACCCAGGAGGCAGAGTTTGCAATGAGCCAAGATCGTGCCACTGCACTCCAGCCTGGACGACAGAGTGAAACTCTGCCTCAAAAAAATAATAATAGTAACAGTCACTGTACTTTGCTACTGGATAACAGATCTTATTCTATTAAAGAACATTTTTAGAATGCACAAATGAACCACTGTGATATGAGGATCATTTGAAAATCTGTTTTCACATCATTTCAATGTATGGATATATTTGACATTTTATCATGTACAATTTTTAAAATATTCAATCAAAAATCGAGAACCTCACTCTTGCACCCTGTAGTCAACTGCTTTGTACTCACTTTGTTTCCTAAGGGAGTGATCTTCAGAATTCCATCTTGCCACACTTTTGACTTCTTCATCTTTTGATGAGTATATAGAACCTTATTTCCAAAAATACAAAAGAAATGGTTTCCATTTATATATATTCAATGTTATATATTTTATATATCCTTCCTACATACAAAATATATTTAAGGCACCTTTCACAAAAAAAGGCACATACACTCATATCAATTTTTTAAATTTTAAAAACAAAAGCACAGATAGCATGACAATAGCATTAAACATTAATTAAATGAAATAAAAAGGGGCCAGGCGCGGTGGCTCAAGCCTGTAATCCCAGCACTTTGGGAGGCCGAGACGGGTGGATCATGAGGTCAGGAGATCGAGACCATCCTGGCTAATAACACGGTGAAACCCCGTCTCTACTAAAAAAATACAAAAAAAAACTAGCCGGGCAAGATGGCAGGCGCCTGTAGTCCCAGCTACTCGGGAGGCTGAGGCAGGAGAATGGCGTAAACCCGGGAGGCGGAGCTTGCAGTGAGCTGAGATCTGGCCACTGCACTCCAGCCTGGGTGGCAAAGCGAGACTCTGTCTCAAAAAAAAAAAAAGAAATAAAAAGGGAAGGAAGGGAGAGAGAGAAGGAGAAGGGGGGTATAAGGGAAGAAATGGCAGGGGAAGGAAGAAAGGAGAGGAAAAATGCAAGGAAGAAACAAAAAAGATAAATGAGCACTGAAAGTAATTTGAGTTCTCTAGTCATCAGTAGGAAGGGAAAAAAATTATTGGATTACAGAGAACTAATAATCTGTGCAGTTCTCAAAGTTTGGTCCAGAGACTCCCGGAGGTCTCCAAGACCTTTACAGGTATCTGTGAAGTCAAAACTATTTTCATAATGCCGTCTTTTCATCCTCACTCCTTCAGGGGTGCAGAATGAAGTTTCCCAGGATTATGTATATGCAATATTGTAAGAGTCAATTGCAACCTGAATGTAGAAGAAACAAACATGAGAATCCAGTTGTCTTCCATTAAGCCAAATCATAAATACTTTTTACATTTCTGCTTTAACTTCTAGTATGAAAAACATCAATAGACGTAAGACCCCCATATACGCAAGTTACTTGGGGTCAATAATTTTCTAGAGTGTTAAAGAATCCTGAGATCAAACAGTGTGAGAACCGCTGATCTATACAGAAGAGGAATGCCAGTTCTTCAAGAGAAGGAAATTGTTTCCCGGTCTCACACTTCCAAAGAATATGTTACAAAGGACTTTATCTAATACTTGATCCTAGCCAAAAGGCTGAAAAGTGATGATTTTGTGTAACAAGTATGAATAGTAGGCAACAGATAGGGTTACCAGATAAAATACCGTGCAATATTTGGGATCCTAATGTTAAAAAAGGTATGCATTGTTTATTTGAAATTCAAATTTAACTGAGTAGCCTGTTTTTTGGTTTTTTTGTTTTGTTTTTGCTAAACCTGGCAACACAGCAATATGTTTGTGAAACGCCTTCAAAAGAAAGAAGGAACAAAGGGAGAAAGGAAAGGAATTTCACCAAATTGTAAAAAATGGTAAAACTTACAATAAATTCTTGGCTTTCCATTATTTCTTCTGAAGTTATAAACCAGCTGAGTCCAGAAAATAGGAAGTAGTTATTCAACTATTTATACCACCTAAAATTAAAAATACATAAAATTTCCACCCTGATTTCTTAAAAATAACAAATAAAATTTTTCTCAATAAACTCCCAACCATAGACATGAATCACAGTTCCAAGACTACCTAACTACCAAGGGAAACAGAGGTGTAATAAAATTATCTATCACTGAGGACACAGTAAAAGTGATACCATGCTGTGAAACAAGAATTTTTTCACAAGTAAAGAAAAAACTAAGTAAAATATATAAACTAATTTGTAGTCTGCAAACATTTTTCCAGATGCATAATATGTATCAGAAAACACGAATTTGTCCTCCACATGTTTGGTTTCCTATAGCACAAATTCAATTTTTAAAGTTTTCTGAATTGCTATGGCCACCACAAGATGGCCCCCTTGTGTTTTAAATTTTTCCTTTCAACTCTTAGCATCAATATACCACAGTACCTAGGACCAATTAATTATATAGTACCTCTGCAAGGAAAAATCTTTCCAACATCCAACACTGCTGCAACAGTTACTGTAGTTATGTTATGCTATTGGATAAAACTGTTTTTGTGGGCAAATTTGGAAATCTAAAATCACTGATGGTTATCAGTGAAGAAGTAAATAGAAATGCCAAAGAAACATACTTTCTTTTTTTTTCCCTGAAGTGGTTCTAAAGATGTGACCCCTGGACCAACAGTATCATCTGGGAACTAGTAAGAAATGACCTATTAAGTCAGAAAATCTGCGGTTGGGGGCCCAGCAGTCTGTCTTTTAAGAAGCCCTCCAAGTGATGCTGATGGACACTCAAGTTTGAGAATACAGACCTAAAAGACCTAGAAGCTGTAATTTGTGATTTGAGTTCAGTTCCTCTTTTAGACATGTAAAATATGCCACCTACATATTTGTAAGTTACATATACTTATTCAGTACTTACTATGTGCCAGATATTATGCTAGGCTAAAATATTTAAATGGAAACTCTACACTCCATCTCAAAGAATTTCAGTATGGCAGGGTGATAAACAGTAAATTTAATAAAATATGGCAAGAATAAGCACAGGCCGGTCACCCAGCTTGGTGTGGATCATCAAACAAGGCTTCTTCAAGGAAGTAAAGCCTAAGCTGTAAGTTGAAATAACCATTAGTCAAGGGAAGGCCAGTGAAGGTCTTCCCAAACAAGAATTGATATGTCTGATGAGGGAACTCCAGTACAATTACGTAGTGAAGTGCAGGCAGGGCACGTTGGCTCACACCTGCAATCCCAGAACTCCAGGAAGCCGAGAGAGGCGGATCACCTGAACACCTCAGGAGTTCCAGACGAGCCTGGCCAACATGGTGAAACCCCCGTCTCTACTAAAAATAGAAAAATTAGCCAGGCGTGGTGGTGCGTGCCTATAATCCCAGCTACTTGGGAGGCTGAGGCAGGAGAATCACTTGAACCCGGGAGGTGGAGGCTGCAGTGAGCCGAGATCATGCCACTGCACTCCAGCCTGGGCGACAAGAGCAAAGATCTGTCTCAAAAAATAATAATAATAAATGGGAGGGGGCAGTGAAGTGCAAGAAAGTCAGTGGCATCTTCCCTCAACTAATCAAGGTCATCTGGAGAAAGGATAGGTAAGGGGTATGCAAATGAGATACACAGACTTGCTTCATGACACAGGTCACAGGACAGAAACCAAACCTACAGAAAGATTGCCTTTCAGAAATATAACACCTGACCAGGCATGGTGGCTCATGCCTGTAATCCCAGCACTTTGGGAGGCCCTGGCGGGTGGACCATGACATCAGGAGCTCGAGACCAGCCTGGCCAACATGGTGAAACCCCGTCTCTACTAAAAATACAAAAATTAGCTGGGCATGGTGGTACGCGCCTGTAGTCCCAACTACTCAGGAGGCTGAGGCAGGAGAATTGCTTGAACTCGGGAGGCAGAGGTTGCTGTGAGCAGAGATCGCTCCACTGCACTCCAGCCTGGATGACAGAGTGAGACTCCATCTCAAAAAAAAAAAGAAAGAAAGAAATATAACTCTCACATCTTATCTCTCTCCTCTCTAGCGCACATAAACTGCTGATGCCTAATAATGCCAAGAAGATAAAACAGAGATCCAGAAAACCACTCCTGGGCTGGATATGCTATGTACATAGATGAGAATACATGGTACAGACACAGTGCTGGGCATGTGGCAGTTATTAATATCAGATCTGTTCAATAGCTACCATGTATTCAGTGCTACCATATGCTAGAGACTGTTAAATGCTTTATTTGAAGGTTTTGTTTTTGTGTGCTTTTTAACTTTTCTTTTTCTTTGATAGAGACAGGGTTTCTCTCTGTCACCTAGGCTGGAGTGCAGTGTTGCAGTCATAGCTCACTGCAGCCTCATAATCCTGGGCTCAAGCAATCCTCCCAGCCTCCCAAAGTGCTATATTATAAACTACATTATATACATTATATTATGTTAATTATACACATTATAATTATTATGTAATTATATAATATATAAATATATTACTGTTGTATAATATATAATTAATTATTGTGTGTAATCATATATGTTATATAACTATTTATTGATTACATACTATGTATCAGGCAGGAATTGGACGAGATACTTTACATATAGTATTTATCAGTCTCATAATCCTGAAGAATAAATATTATTACAATTTACAGATTAGGAACTCAATATTTACTAATTTAGGATTACTTATATGCTATTTCGCAATTGCAAGATAAATTATCTATTATTTTCCTAAATTGAGATATTACTTCTGGAATGTATAGTTTAAAAAGAACTAGGAAGATGGAAACTCTTAAAGGATGGTTAAATTCGATTACAGGACAAAACCTCCAAAAAAAAGCTAACTGGATCTTTTAAAATCTACAAGAGCTCTAATACTTCTTCATTGAAAGTCAACACCCTTTCTTATCTTAGCATTAATCAGAAAAAATTATTTAAGATAACAGCATCATATATTTAAGTGAGATGCAAAGATAAAGAGTTTTTTCCAAGTGTTCATCTGTCCACGTCTACCAGCCAATTCACCTGCTGACCGACTTCTAACAGGTGAAAGATTAATCTCCAAAGAAGTTTTTAAAGATCCCAGATATTCTGTGATAATTATATACATACACACATATATATATGCCTTGTGCTACAATATGTACAGACACAATATATATACATAAAACTCGGTGTTCTCAGTAAAGTATGAGCCATTTTTCATTTAATTACAAGATGTTTTTCCTTTTGTTTTTAGACAAGGAGGATTTTTTGAACCTAAACCTGAACCTCTAAATAGTTCAGATAACAAAGTTTTGGAATCACGAACTCAACATTGTTAAGAAACCATCCAGTCCAAATAAACAAAGGAAACCCACATCTCATTTGCCAAGATTCTAATAACCATAATCCTGAACCATAATCCTGTGTCACCAAATGACAATGGAGACTTGATCCTTTATCAGTCCTAAATACGAACAGCAAAGTCCCCTTTGGTCCTCATACGTACTCGAAATTGCAAAGCAGGGCCTGGGAAAAGCGGTGAAGAAGCAACCCTTATTACAAGCAGTCCGAGTAGCTGTTACTGCGACCACCCTAATCCTGGTTCCAAACAGCATCCTTCCCGGTTCTCTTCTTACGGAGCAGAGTCTTTCGTCCCTTCGCCCCAAATCGCTCAAGCCATTCCTAGGAAAGCCCGAGAAACACTTCACCTCACCTGTCAAATTGCAGAAAATCCACTTTCGAATTTTTCCCGCGAAAGAATGTGACGTCATTAACGCGGGACCTCACCAGATGAGGACCCAAAACTTGGCCCGCCCACCTCCGCCCAAGCCAAAAACGTCCGCTTTCAAACCGCCAATCAAATTCTTCCTTGGCTTCGAGGCTCTCAGCCAGCCGCGCTCTCCGATGCCCCGCCCTCCCGGAACCACCTCGCCTGTGACGTAGGTGGCGCGCGCACTGCCTCGGGCCCGTCTTTCTCGTCCGGGACCGGCGAACGTTGTCGCTCATCCTATGACGCGAAAGTAACCAAGACTATCAGGATCGGGAGACGGAAAGGGCTGAAGGCCGCAGTACTTGACCCTGTATTTTGGGAGTTGAACGGAGTAAGTTACAAGCGGCCTGTAGGGTCGCACAGCTTGGGCGACGTCTGATTAACTCTCCGTCCTTTTTCTTGCGGTCCACTCTTATCATCTGTCGTCCTTCTTACCCCGCCTCCCGCCTGCACACCCGTCAGTTCCTTGACCTAGTTATCTATGCGCACGCGTAAAGGTCTTCCGGCACCACTTGTAGTTCTCGTTTTCAGAGAGTAGGGGCGCATAGGGGCCCGGCGTGGGGCGGTTTGGGGCGCGCCCTGCCTATGGCGTTGTGCTTGTGGAAGTACGGGTGCCGAGAGAAGCGGTAGCCAGTAAAGACAGTGCAGTATTTCGCAGATTGGAGCTGACTTGTGGCTGCCAGAGGATAGTGAACGTTAGGATTTATATTCTAAAATTATCATCTTTTGCAGGACTCTGCCATCGTCCTCAAAGAGTTAAAAATCCAGTTATGGAAGGGAACTAACAAGTGCTAGATACGGTGTGCAGAGTGCGTTAGCAAAAAAACTTAAGCGAAAACAAATGAGGAGGCAGTTAATCAGAGGACACAGGGTGGTGGAACATCCCAAAGAGTAAGATGCCGTTTAACCTGGGCCTTGAACATTTAGTAAGGAAATTTAGACGAGAAGATTCAGACAAAGCGGAAGACACAGGCCACTAGGTGTTGAGGGACTTGAATTGTAAGCAGTGACTAGAACAATGATTCTTAACCTGTTGTGAAACGCTTCTTTTGAAAACTTAATAAAAGTTATGGATTAGCTTCTCAGGAAAACGTGTATGGACCTATTAGAACATTTTGCGAGGCCGGGCACTGTGGCTCACGCCTGTAATCCCAGCACTTTGGGAGGCCGACACGGGCGGATCACTTGAGGTCAGGAGTTCGAGACCAGCCTGGCCAGTATGACAAAACCCCGTCTTTACTAAAAACACAAAAATTAGCGGGGAGTGGTGGTGCATGCCTATAGTCCCTTAAGAGGACGGGTTGGGAGAATCTTGAACACGGGAAGCGGAGGTTACAGTGATCCGGGATCGCGCCACTGCACTCCAGCCTGGGTGACAGAAAGAGGCTCCGTCTCCAAACAAACATTTTGCATATAATTTCCTCAGGAAAAATTACGAAATACTTTTAAATAGCAAACACACACAAATGACTTGGTGTCTTGTCTAACTCACTCTTCCAGGTTATCTGTCTTTCGTGGTCTTTCAACTATTTTTCAACCGTGTAACCCGCTACAACAACATGGAAATGAGTTTGTCCAGTAAAGATGCAATTAATTATTATTCTGAGCAGTATTTGTTAATATTTATTTCAACGTTCCTGATTGCCTATGTACCTGCTTTTTTTTTTTTTTTTTTTTTTTTGAGACGGAGTCTGGCTCTGTCGCCCAGGCTGGAGTGCAGTGGCCGGATCTCAGCTCACTGCAAGCTCCGCCTCCCGGGTTTACGCCATTCTCCTGCCTCAGCCTCCCGAGTAGCTGGGACTACAGGCGCCCGCCACCTCGCCCGGCTAGTTTTTTGTATTTTTTAGTAGAGACGGGGTTTCACCGTGTTAACCAGTATGGTCTCGATCTCCTGAACTCGTGATCCGCCCGCCTCAGCCTCCCAAAGTGCTGGGATTACAGGCTTGAGCCACCGCGCCCGGCCGTACCTGCTTTTTTAGTTCTTCTTTGAACTGGTTTTTGACACTTAAGTGGTTCCTTTATTTACAGTCAAGCACCACATACCAACAGACCACATGTATGACAGTGGTCCCATAAGATTATAGGTCTGTAGTAGGCGATACTACCTAGGTTTGTAGGTGAGTACATCATACAATAACTACCTACTCTACGATGTACTTACTCACCTGAATATGCATTTCTCAGAATGTGTCCTTGTCATTAAGCAACCCATTACTGTGCTTAAATCTACCATGTATTCCATTTTATATTTGTACAAGAGTCTTAATTTTACCTTATCTTTAAAATGTATTATTTACAATTTAATGGAGCCCACAAGAATTCTTGTGCAGCCAAAGTTGCATGGACTTCAGATTAAGAATTCCTGAGTCAGAACATAAGAGTCCATGGTGATAAATTGCAGGAAATTATGCCAAAAGGTAGACAATGTGGGATCAAACATACCTGGGATAACTCACTTAGCTAGCTTGGGCCAAGTCACATAACTTTTTTGAGTTTTTGTATTAAGAAGATGGAAGAAACTGCTACCTAGTGGGATTGTGAGGATTTACAAAAATGTATATAAAGTTACTGGTATGGTTACCCAGTAGCTTTTATTCTGCATTTAAAACAACTTAAATGTTACTTTTTTTTTTTTTTTTTTTTGGAGTCTTGCTCTGTTGCCCAGGTTGGAGTGCAGTGGCACAATCTTGGCTCACTGCAAGCTCCGCCTCCCGGGTTCACGCCATTCTCCTGCCTCAGCCTCCCGAGTAACTGGGACTACAGGCGCCCACCATCACACGGGGCTAATTTGTTTTCGTGGGGTTTTTTTTTGTATTTTTAGCAGAGATGGGGTCTCACCTTGTTAGCCAGAATGGTCTCGATCTCCTGACCTCGTGATTCACCGCCTCAGTCTCCCAAAGTGCTGGTATTACAAATGTGAGCCACCGCGCCCGGCCAAATGTTACTTTTTTTTTTTTTTTTTTTTAAACAATGTTTTCTTAAACTGCCTATTGTGTTATGGGAGGGTGCTAAGGAATTTCTAATGTTGCAGGTTTTGACAGAAGCATCACAAAACCAGGTCTGTGTTTTAGATGGGTTATACATAGGCTTCTGCTGAGAATGGATGACTTACAGAACAGTTTATATAAACTATTGGCATATTCTAGTGACAGTTGTAGCAGTAGTTGTAGAAAACACTGGATGGAGATGAGAGCCATTTCAAAAGTCAAACTGATAGGATTTAGCAAAAGATTGGATAGAATAATGGTTACTTGTGTTCTATATCTTAGCAATTGGAAGTGCTTTATTTACATTATTTTGGTTAATGCTAACAACCTTATAATGTAAGTATGATTTTTATCCATATTTTATAGACCACAGAGAGATGGGGTAACTTCCTCAAAATCCACACAGTTAATAAGTAGCTTGATTGGTTAACTTGGTGGAATATGGCATCCTTAAATAAGTTGAGGATGGTAGAAAGAACAGGTCTGGATAAGAAAGACAATGAGTTTGATTTGGAATGTGTGGAGTGACAATACACATACCTGTTACCACAGGACATTGAAAAGTATGGACTTTGAGGATCAGGACTAACGAAAGTATTGTAACTTCCTGATTCTCTGCAGTCAATGTATAAAGAAGCTAAATTAGGCCGGGCGCGGTGGCTCAAGCCTGTAATCCCAGCACTTTGGGAGGCCGAGACGGGTGGATCACGAGGTCAGGAGATCAAGACCATCCTGGCTAACATGGTGAAACCCCGTCTCTACTAAAAAATACAAAAAACTAGCCGGGCGAGGTGGCAGACGCCTGTAGTCCCAGCTACTCGGGAGGCTGAGGCAGGAGAATGGCGTGAACCCAGGAGGCAGAGCTTGCAGTGAGCTGAGATCCGGCCACTGCACTCCAGCCTGGGCGACACAGCAAGACTCCGTCTCAAAAAAAAAAAAAAAAGGAAGCTAAGTTATACCATATCTTATGTTCCTTGCTGTTTGATCTAAATCGAAGGTAAATCATACTGAACTTAAATACTTCAAGCCACAAAAATAATCCTTAGTAAAAAGAATGAAGGAGGATCTCTGGGCTGAGAGATGAGAATGATAAGGAAAGTCTGGTTTCTGGGAAAATTGTGGCTTTCCGCGCCTATATATTTCTGTCTACTTTTCCTTAGATGTTGGGCTTTGACAAGGAAACGAATTGGAGAGCAGGTAGTCTGCCCTTTATAACTTAGTTTTTTCAAGAGAGAAAATTAGCGGTAGAGCCTGCTGTAGTGATAATCATAGCCTACATTGTGTTTGTTTGTTTGTTTTTGAGATGGAGACTGATTCTGTCTCCCAGACTGGAGTGCAGTGGTACAATCTCGCATCACTGCAACCTCTGCCTCCTGGGTTCAAGCCATTGTCCTGCCTCAGCCTCCCTAGTAGCTGGGATACAGGCATGGGCCACCACACCCAGATAATTTTGTTATTTTTAGTAGAGACTTTGTTTCACTTTGTTGGCCAGGCTGGTCTTGAACTCCTGACCTCAAGTGATCCACCTGGCTCAGCCTCCCAGAGTGCTGGGATTATAGGCATGAATCACTGCACCTGGCCTATTTGTATTTTATTTACATTCCACAACCTTACAAAGAATTTGAAATGGTTAACATTTTACAGGTACTTTTAAATCTGTTTATTTATTCAACAAATACTTAGGTACTGATGAAGTTAAAGTTCCTGCCTTCATAGTGTCTACATTCTGGTGGGATAGATAGACAATAAAATTAAAATTTCAGGCTGGGCATGGTACCTCACACCTGTAAACTCAGCACTTTGAGAGGCCCAGATGGGTGAATCACTTGGGGTCAGGAGTTCGAGACCAGCCTAGCCAAAATGATGAAACCACATCTCTACTAAAAACAAAAATTAGCCGGGTATGGTGGCAGCTGCCTGTAATCCCAGCTACTTGGGAGGCTGAGGCAGGAGAATCACTTGAACCTGTGAGGCGGAGGTTGTAGTGAGCCAAGATTGTGCCACTGCAGTCCAGCCTGCACAACAGAGACCCCATCTCAAAAAATAAAAAAATAAATAAAAAATAAAGTAATAATTCCAGGTAGTGATAACAGGATACAAGGATAAAAAATAGTGACCGAGCCAGGCGCGGTGGCTCAAGCCTGTAATCCCAGCACTTTGGGAGGCCGAGACGGGCGGATCACGAGGTCAGGAGATCGAGACCATCCTGGCTAACACGGTGAAACCCCGTCTCTACTAAAAAAAAAATACAAAAAACTAGCCGGGCGAGGTGGCGGGCGCCTGTAGTTCCAGCTGCTCGGAGGCTGAAGCAGGAGAATGGCATAAACCCGGGAGGCAGAGCTTGCAGTGAGCTGAGAACCGGCCACTGCACTCCAGCCCGGGCGACAGAGCGACACTCCGTCTCAAAAAAAAAACAAAATAGTGACCGAGGCGGTGGACAGAGTTAAGGTCAGCAGGGAGAGAATATTTTAGATTGAGTGGAAAGAGTAAGTCTCTCTAAGAAGTGATGTTTGCCGAGACCTAAGTGTACAAGGAAATAATCCATACAGATATGGTAGGGAAAGTCAAGGGAGCAGCAAGGGCAAAGGCCCTGAAGTGAGAAATGTCTTAGCATGTTTAAAGAACCAAAAGATGGTTGTTATGTTTGGACTGAGCCTGTTGGCAAGAATTATGATAGATGAAGTTAGAGAGATCCCCAGGCCAGATTATATAGGGTCTCGTCAATCACAGTAAGGTTTTTGGACTTTATTTTGAGTATGATAAGAAACCTTTGAGTTGGGAGCGGTAGCTCATACCTGTAATCCCAGCACTTTGGGAGGTGGAGGCAGGTGGATCACTTGAGGTCAGGAGTTCGAGACTAGCCTGGCCAACATAGTGAAACCCCATCTCTACAAAAATTAGCTGGGTGTCATGGCGCAAGCCTGTAATCGCAGCTACTTGGGGCAGGAGACTCACTTGAACCCAGGAGGCAAAGGTTGCAGTGAGCCGAGATTGTGCCACTCCACTCCAGCCTGGGTAACAGAGCGAGACTCTGTCTCCAAAAAAAAAAAATAGAAACCTGGCCGGGCATGGTGGCTCATGCCTATAATCTCAGCACTTCGGGAGGCCGAGGAGGGCAGATCACCTGAGGTCAGGAGTTCGAGACCAGCCTGGCCAACATGATGAAACCCTGTCTCTACTAAAAATACAAAAAAAAAATTAACCGGGCGTGGTGGCACATGCCTGTAGTCCCAGCTACTTGGGAGGTTGAGGCATGAGAATCGCTTGAACCCTGGAGGCGGAGAGTGAGACTCCATCTCAAAAAAAATAAAAGAAAGAAACCTTTGGAGGAGTTTGTGTAAGGAATTGGCATGATCTGATTTATATATTTAAATGATAAATTCTATCTGGAGAATTGATTCTAAGGGAAGAAGATTAGAAGCAAGCAGACTAGTAATAAAGTTCTTGTAGTTGTTCAGACAACACAATAGTAGCTTGGACCAGGTGCTTATGATGGAGGAAATGATAATTATTCATATTTGGGATATATTTTAAAGTTAGAGCTAACAGAAATACTGATGAATTGACCATGAGATGTAAGGAAAAGGGAAATTAAGAATGATTTTAGGCCGGGCATGGTGGCTCATGCCTGTAATCCCAGCACTTTGGGAGGCCAAGACAGGTGGATCACCTGAGATCAGGAGTTCAAGACTAGCCTGACCAACATGGTGAAACCTCGTCTCTACTCAAAATACAAAAATTAGCCGGGCGTGGTGGTGCATGCCTGTAGTACCAGCTGCTTGGGAGGCTGAGGCAGGAGAATCACTTGAACCCGGGAGTGGAGGTTGCATGAGCCAAGATGGTGCCCCTGCACTCCAGCCTGGGTGACAGAGTGAGTTTGAGACTCCATCTCAAAAAAAATAAATAAATAAAGAATGATTTTAAGACTTTTGCCTTTTCAGCAATTTTGTAATTGGTGTTTCTGAGATAGGGAAAATTGGTGGGAGGGGGTTGTTAGCATTTGAGAGTCCTATTTTGAGATATCCTTTAGATAAACTAGTGGAGGTGCCAGGTGGACAGCTAAATATTGGAATGGGGAGCTAATGAGAGAAGATAGATTTGTAAAGCCTCAGCATGAAGCCAACGAGCTTAAAGCCAGGATCCTCAGAAACAATGACTGTAAATGAGAAGGAAGCCCAGGACTGACTCCAATTTAGGCATCATTTAAAGGTGTAGGGCACAGTAGGAGAGATAGGGTAAAAGGAAATTGAGAAACTGAGATTGCAAAAGGAAATTGAAAAGGAGGAAAACGAGTTTGGAAGCTATATGAAGAAAGTATTTTCAAGGAGGGAGTTACCAACTGCATTTGCTGCTGAGAGATCAAATAGACAGTGGAGCACATTCAGGAACTTGTTTGCAGTTTCTCTAGAATGGTGAGGAGGAAAGCCTGACCAGATGGGTTGAAGTAAGAGCATGAGGTGAAGAACATGGTTATGGGGTATTCGATGACACCTCACTGTTTTTCTATTATTAACCTGTAGTTGTGTTTTATGTCTTAAGCTAGCATCACCTAAATATGTCATTACTTGTATAATTTCAAAATTGGTATTTGATTGATCTACTGAAGCCTAAAATGCCAAAATGTTCTTCTGTTGAGTTTGATGAGAATGCATGTTTAGTTGGAGATTTGAGGTAAAATGCATTAAGGGCTTTGTACCCTCTTCCTAGATACCACTTTGAAACACATTATCTATTTCTGTTACTATCAGCAGCATCACTTTAGCAGTTAGAGATTCTAACCAGCAGTCAGACTCAAGAGATGCAAATACTGTTTACCAAAGAAAGATACAAGGCAAAAGATAGGGTAGATGCAGCTTCTTCATCCCACCAGAGGCCACTAAGCCATTTACTTTTTTCTCCCATTTACCCACAACAGGCATGTATGCCTTCCCTAGAAAAGGACCACGGGGTATTTAGGACACTTTAACACATAAAAGCTTTAACCTCTTTTGCCTATCAGTCTGTTGTTCTGGTCATACAAGCATAAGGCCTCCATGCCATCTAATAGCTGCTCCAAACCAGGTACAACATGGGAAACAGATAACATTCCCCATTAGTCTCTCCAGTTTCCAAGAAGACTGTATTATGGGAGACTGAGGTTATTCTCAAGCAGCCTGTATTATCCCAGGCCTGATATTAATCCTTTGCTCATATAACCACTAGTGATTCAATTCATTCAGCAAAATCTAGGCACAATTTATTCAACACATTTTTAAGTGACTATGTGGCAGGGACTGACAATATATCAGTAAACAAAACAGACAAAAATCTCTGATTTCATTGATCTTACCTTCTAGGAAGGATAAACAATAAAGAAAGAAATTGCATAGTAGTGATAGTAATCTTAGAATGTGATAAATGCTACGAACAGAAATAAGGCAGGGGAGTTACCGTGTGTGTATCCAGAAATTTGCATTATTAAATTTGGTTGTGGGAGGAGACCTCACTGAGGTGACATTTAAACACTTGAAGTAGGAGAGCAAGCTGTGTTATCTCTGGGGATATGTGTTTCAGAACAGGTTTAAAAAACCCTGTTAGACATTGCTGGGTGAGCTTCAGGAAGTGCAAGAAGGACTGTATGGCTGGAGCTGACAGAGCAAAGGGGAAGAGATGTTGAAAGGAACTTGAGAAAGGAGGGAGTTAGAAATTGCTGCCCCAGAAATAAACACTGGGATGAGAAGGCCACTTGAAAAGGCTGATTTATGGCTGAGTGTGGTGGCTCACACCTATAATCCCAGCACTTTGGGAGGCTGAGGCTGGGAAATCACCTGAGGTCGGGAGTTCGAGACCAGCCTGGTCAACATGGTGAAACCCTGTCTCTACTAAAAATACAAAAATTAGCTGGGTGTGCTGGCAGTGGCGCCTGTATTCCCAGCTACTCGGGAGGCTGAGGCAGGGAGAATCGCTTGAACCCAGGAGGTAACGGTTGCAGTAAGCTGAGATCACTACACTGCACTCCAGCCTGGGCAACAGAGCAAGACTGCCTCAGAGAAAAGAGAAGAGAGAAGAGGCTTATTTCTACAGCTTACCAGTTGAATTCTGCCCCTAGAAAACAGAAATTAACATTTTAAAAATCAAAATTGCTAGACACAGCCACTCCTGCCTATAATCCTAGCACTTTGGGAGGCGGAGGCAGGTGGATCTCCAGGTCAGTAGTTCAAGACCAACCTGGCCAACATGGTGAAACCCTGTCTCTACTACAAATACAAAAATTAGCCGGGCATGGTGACGTGTGCCTGTAGTCCCATCTACTTGGGAGGCCGAGGCAGGAGAATTGCTTGAACCTGGGAGGTGGAGGTTGCAGTGAGCCGAAATCGTGCCACTGCACTCCAGCCTGTACAACAAGAGGGCAACTGTCTCAAAAAAAAAGCGAATAAAAATTCTGTGGGGCTGGGGGCGGTGGGGGGGTGCGGTGGGCGGGGGGATTGTTGCAATGGAGAGTGTCCAGGTCCCTCAATCTTACACTTTTCATTTACTGCCTTAAAAGTGCAGCTTAGTGAGATAAAGGTGTAATTGTTATATTATTCTAGGATAATCTGGCCTTGCATTTAAAAAAAAAAACTAAAGCATGATCCCTAACATAGGAGGTAAATTATTTTATAATTTACTTTATTAAATATAAAAATAAATTTTGTTTGTCTTCTCACAGCCAAATGTGAGTCCATTATTCTCTCAGTAAAGGCTAATCTAAATATTTAACTATATTAGCTATTGTGGTTATTTAAATATTTACCTCTTTTTCTTATAATTCACAGGAATGGAAACTGAAAGTGGAAATCAAAAAAAGGTAATGGAAGAAGAAAGCACTGAAAAGAAAAAAGAAGTTGAAAAAAAGAAACGGTCACGAGTTAAACAGGTGCTTGCAGATATTGCTAAGCAAGTGGACTTCTGGTTTGGGGATGCAAATCTTCACAAGGATAGATTTCTTCGAGAACAGATAGAAAAATCTAGAGATGGATGTAAGTTTGCTTCAGTAAAGGAACCAACTTTTAGATGTGGTTACCTTTAAATTTATTTATAAAATAGTATATCTATATATTTTTTTGAGATGGAGTCTTGCTCTGTTGCCCAGGCTGAAGTGCAGTGGCATGATCTCAGCTCACTGTAACCTCTGCCTCCTGGGTTCAAGTGATTCTCCTGCCTCAGCCTCCCAAGTAGGTGGGGCTAAAGGCACGCACCACCATGCCCGGCTAATTTTCATATTTTTAGTAGAGATGGGATTTTACTATGTTGGCCAGGCTGGTCTCGAACTCCTGACCTTGTAGTCTGCCCACCTTGGCCTCCCAAAATGCTGGGATTGCAGGTGTGAGCCACTGCACCCAGCCTAAAATAGTATATTCTATAATGTGTATATTCATTTCCGCAAGTATATTCCTTGTAATCTGTTTTAATTTTTATTTAGTGAATGACAATCTTCTAAATATTTATAGACTGTTGGTAAGAGTTTAGGCTATATTAAATAAGCAGTTTCATATCAAAGCTTGTAAGTATTTTGGGATTTAATTGCTTCAATAACCATTTATCATGTGTAACTCGAGATGAGAGTGCTATACTTTAGTTCACTTAAGAAGGCATTTCACCTAGCTCAATGTTACTTTTTGTTTCACATTTTTTGAGGCAGGGTCTATCTTTTTTCCCTAGGCAGGAATGTACTGGCTCCATGTCTGCTCACTCCAACTTCTGCCCCCACCTCCACCCCCTAGCCCCACCCAAGCGATTCTCCAACATCAGCCTCTCCAGTAGCTGAGAACACAGGCAAGCATTGAGCCACTGTCCCCAGTTGATAAATTTCAAATGACCAACCATGTGCTTGTTTCTAATAGGATAGGATCCAGACATCCTCTTTGAATGTCTAGATATTGCTAAGCAATAAAATCTCAATCTGCAATTACATACAATAAGATGTGTCATTTTAGGCATGCCAAATATGCAATGCCATTTAGACCCTCACACAACAATACTGTTAATGGACAAAGTCTGTATCCCAGGCTGGAGTGCAGTGTGATCTCAGCTCACTGCAACCTCTGCCTCCTGGGTTCAAGCGATTCTCCTGCCTCAGCCTCCAGAGTAGCTGGCATTACAGGTATGCGCCACTACACCCAGCCTAATTTTTTGCCAGGCTGATCTTTAACTCCATCCACCTGCCTTGGCCTCCCAAAGTACTAGGATTACAGGCATGAGCCACCAAGCCCAGCCTGAGGGGCAGGTTAAATTGTACCAAATTGAATTAATCCTGCTGATAGTGTACACTAACACAATTATTAACTTTTTCATTTTCGTTAGATGTTGATATATCACTACTTGTGTCTTTTAACAAAATGAAAAAATTGACTACTGATGGGAAGTTAATTGCCAGAGCATTAAGAAGTTCAGCTGTTGTAGAGGTAAGAATTAAGAATGACTGCCGTTACTACATAATTAGTTTATAAATAATATTAATGTAATGATTATATTATTATAGTTTATTATAGTTTTATTAATGTAATAATACTCTTTTAAAGCTTGATTTGGAAGGCACCAGAATCAGGAGGAAAAAACCTCTGGGGGAAAGACCGAAAGATGAGGATGAGCGCACGGTGTATGTGGTAAGCTTAAGAGCCCGGGTCCCCAGTCAGAAACTGGCACAGAAACAATGTAATTAACTTAAAAATTTATTGACATTCTGAAAATATAAGGATTGTGAAAAACTATTTAATATTGCTTTTAATTTATCATAGGAGTTACTTCCCAAAAATGTTAATCACAGCTGGATTGAAAGAGTCTTTGGGAAATGTGGCAATGTTGTTTATATAAGTATACCACATTATAAGTCTACTGGAGATCCAAAGGGATTTGCGTTTGTGGAATTTGAAACAAAAGAACAAGCAGCAAAGGCAATTGAGGTAGGTCCAGGTCCTAAAAAAAAAAAAACATATGTAACAAGTATTAAAATAGTAAAACTTTTTTGCAATCATTTCAGTTTCTTAACAATCCACCAGAAGAAGCACCAAGAAAACCTGGCATATTTCCTAAAACAGTGAAAAATAAGCCCATTCCAGCCTTAAGAGGTGTGGGTGAGTATTTTTCAATATTTAAGTAGATTTAATTGAAGTAAGATGAACTAACGATGGCACTTTTACAGAAGAGAAGAAAAAGAAAAAGAAGAAGAAGGGCCGAATGAAAAAGGAAGACAATGTCCAAGCCAAAGAGGAAAATATGGACACAAGCAACACCAGCATCAGTAAAATGAAAAGATCCAGACCCACATCTGAGGGCTCTGACATTGAGTCTACTGAACCCCAAAAACAGTCCTCAAAGAAAAAGAAAAAGCGGGACAGAGTTGAAGCATCGAGCTTACCTGAAGTCAGAACAGGCAAGAGGAAGAGAAGCAGCTCTGAAGATGCAGAGTCCCTGGGTCCCCGATCAAAAGTAAAGAAAATTACTCAGAAAGACATCATTAAGGAACCTTCAGAAGCTTCCAAGGAAAATAGAGGTAAACTGCAAGGTTTTATTTAGATAAATTAAGCTTCTGTTTCACCCATTTCACAGCCCCAAGTCTTAACGGCTTTTTTATTTATTTCAAGATATAGAAATCTCTACTGAAGAGGAGAAGGATACTGGAGATTTAAAAGATAGCTCTCTCTTAAAAACAAAAAGGAAACATAAGAAAAAACATAAAGAGAGACATAAAATGGGAGAAGAAGTTATACCATTAAGAGTACTATCAAAGTAAGTCTGTGGTTTAAATCCTGTCATTGGCTTAACAATCCATCACCATTGCTAAAGTGCAATTCCAATTTATGTTCAACAGAGTTGCATATTAGCAACAGTAGTGGCCTGTAGCAAAGAACTGCACACAATGTGGGCGTTAACGCAATCGCTGATTTAAGTAGGAACCACCACACTCAAACATGGAAGCACTTATTTTTGTCATACCACAGCAAGTGCCTCCATGTTAAAGTAGAGGGGGCACCTTAACAGATTTAAAAATACAAAATAAAGCTTAAATAAACGAGGATAAATAAAATCCTTTTCTAAAAACCTTATAAAAATGTAAAAGGAAGACTTACCATCACCAAAACATGGAAGCACTTACTTCTTTAGTTTCAAAGCAAGTACATCCACGTTTAAGTGGTGGGAAGCCCAGTCTTGGACAAACTTAGAATCCTTTAACCTGTAACAAGCTTAATAACCTTAAAACACAGTAACAAAAAAAATTAACAAAAGGTATGCTGGCTTGGAGACACCTCCACTGAAACATGGAAGCACTTACTTTTGTTTCACACAGCAGGTACCCCCATGTTAAAGCAAAGGGGATCCCTTCAACCTCTTAAGGAGAGTGAAGTTAGCATGTTCTGTTTTGGAGAAGTAAGTTGGATTCACTCCTACTAAAACATGGAAGCACTTACTTCTTTTAAAGTCACAGAAAGCGCTTCCATGTTAAAGTTGAAGGGAGCCCACCCACATACAACTTCTTTGGACTTGAGAGTAGTTAAAGCTGAGGAGGAAGAAAACAAAATGGCATACCTTTTGAAGAAAAATATTTCCTTACCTTCCTGAATTAGTTCCCAAAGATTGCTGTCCTCCTCCAGAAGGGTAAAAGGCAGGGACTTCAGCCACTTCTATTTATACTATTCTTAACTCCTGAATTCCTTTTGCCTTTTTATCTCAGAGAATCATTACAAGGGCCTTTTGTTATTTTAATGTATCAGCTCTCAGGGAATGTATGATCCTGGGTGGGTCTGGATCCTTTTTTTTTTTTTTTTTTTTTTTTTGAAGTATACAGATGTCAATGTTAACAGCTAAAACCATTACCACAAGATATCTTCCTCTTTTTTAAAAAAAAAAAGGAAAATCTATCTGCTTGTTTGATGGCGTAGATTAGGGTAACAATGAGTGCTCCCACTAAGCCAAGAGAGGCATTGTGTTTCTATCTGGAGGAACTCTAGCTGTTTGAAGAAACATCTACATGTTAAATGTATGTAAATAAATAGATTGCTTCCATGGGGTGTTTTGTTCTACTTAGAAATTCTTCTTGATTCAAGTAAATACTAAGGAATGTTATCTCTCAAATTGGAAGCAGTTTAACAAATCTTTAATCTGGCGCTTTTCCCACAGAGATGACTGATTTAGTAAATGTTACTAGTTAAGGAATCAATGCTAAAATTTTACTTTTATAAATTAAAATACTTCAGACACACTCAAAAATGTAATTGGCAATCTTAAAACATTTAATCTGAATATTAGGGGAAGAGGAACTCCCTTAGCTTATTTGCTAAATGTCTTTAGAACCCAGGAAATATTTTGAATATGTGTTTAAAGAAACAAGAAAGTTGGGTGGAGGAGTTACTCCAAGTCATTGTGAATGTATATATTTAGATATTCCCATATTTACTTTTTATATTTTATTTATTTTTTTTTTATATTTAGTCATCTGTTATTACTATTTCATTTCTTTCCTTGCAGGAGCGAATGGATGGATTTGAAAAAAGAGTATTTAGCGTTACAAAAAGCTAGCATGGCTTCTTTAAAAAAAACAATATCCCAAATAAAATCAGAGTCAGAAATGGAAACAGATGGTGGAGTACCTCAAAAGACTGGAATGAAAAATGAAAAAAGTAAAGATCACTGATAGTTTTGACAACATTGTAATGTACTTATATATGAAAATGCTATCTCTGAGTTGTTACAAGATAAACTTTAGTTTTAAAAAACTTCATTATTCTGTGTCATTATTACAACAATTCTTGATTTGTTAAGTTATCCAGATATGTTATTTACTCTTGATATAAAAACATTTAAAAGGCTCATTTAAAACAATTTTTTAAATAACCTGAGTTTTCTCTACAGTTTTCATTTAAGCACATGAGTGCAGTTGGTAGACTGAACAAGTTTGTAGGAATGAAGTTTGTAGTTTCTCACCTGTAATTTCATTCTGTAGTATGAACCACAAGCAGGAATAAGTTAAAGCAAAATTCTTATGAATTCAAAATTAGGATACATTTTAAATTATCATTTCTTGTAAAAATAAATGATGTTCACGTTGGAATAATAATGTATTTAGAACACAGTATCCTATAATTTTTTTTTTTTTAACTTTATTGAGTTAAAATTTGGTGTTCCTTTGTACAGGGAGAAGGTGCAAACTTAAAGACTTTACCAGTGCTCTTCTAGCAGTAACAATTTGCATGTAGAATAATAAAACTTTCTGGATTTTATTTCATGGTATTTTGAAATAAGCAGTATGACATATAAAATAAACTTTGTTTATTTTAAAATTAAATATGTTTTAAATTATTTATTCTAAGATAGTCCTCCCAAGTATTAAATTGTTAAGTGTAAGAGATTTAGTGCTGGTCTTTTTCCTTTTCTAATCAACAGCCAACAGTGAAGAATGTCCCACCCAGGAGAAAGTTAATGCAACAGGACCACAGTTCGTGAGTGGAGTGATTGTGAAGATCATTAGCACAGAGCCTCTACCTGGCAGGAAACAAGTCCGGGTAATGATTTTGAGCCCCTAGGGTATTTGTTCCTTTCTTCTCTTTACTTCCCTGTGTGATAATGTTTTGAATATGGAAGATAAAACAAATCAAATTAGAATGTGTATCTCTATGGTAAACTACCTGTACAGTTTTAATTCCATGTAACTCTTAGGTTTAATTTTGAAGCAAAAACTAAAGACTGAAATTCCTCACTGAGTCAGTTTTATAGTAAGGACAGTTTAAACATCCTTCTTTATAGGAAAATTGTAACTTTTGCTTATTTTTGTTGGCACAGATTTTTTTTTTTTTTTTTGTATTACCTATGTGCTGATTGTCTTTAAAATTGTAATTATAGATAAGTGTAAAATATTTTTGAAGACCTATAGAAATCTTATACACATGTGCCAAAAAACCCATAGTTCTATATAATTTACGCTACAAATTGCTGTACACACAGGTTTATAATCTTTTTTTCGTTTTGTACAGTCCATCTTCTATAGCCTTTTATACCACACTGGTAGCAATACTTCTTTCTATTAGGGAAAGTATATACTTTTATGTGAGAGTACCATATCTTATTTACCCTTACCCTGCCTGTCACCCATTTAAGTGAATCCTTTTCTTTTTAAAAAGTGTGAAATGCTCTGTAACATACCACATATTTTAAGTATTTTCTTATACTGACATTCATCATCACTTAGTATGTTGTTTTGGTTTTACATAGACTCATCAGTCACAGGTTTTAACTTGAATATCATTGAGGTGGTTGTTTATCTGTAAGCACTCCTTATCTGAAATGCTGTCCTACAATCCTATAGCTGTCACTAAGAAACAAATTTTGATTCTCTTTCCAATATTGGTGAAGGATTTGGCCAAATCCAAATTGCTATTACCAGCTTGCATTTCAGGAGACAGCTGAAAATTGAGGGATGTAAATACTGCTCTGGTTAATCAGATTCCAAAACATTTAATAAAAAAAATTACTCAGTTATTTGTAATCACTCATTAAATAACTTTTATTATTTAAGTGATAACTATATCAATTACAAATTCATCATTTATGATCATCAAAATCTTATCAATCCCTGCATTAATCCAGTTAGTAGTTACTTACATTTTGCTGAAACAAAAACTGAGCTGTGATGGTGGTTACAGCTGTCTGTGACTTGCCCATGTGATTACTAGGCTAATTTGTCCTTCTATGGGTTTTAAATTCTAAGGGTTTTAAATCAAGAGATTAGCCTGACATTATAATGGATATTTAGTAAATATCTTTTGAGTTGTAGTAATTGAATATGCTCAGAAGTCAGTTATAAAACTCATTACTAGTACTGAATGCATTCAAATTTCAACAATACTGAATTTTTTACTTGCTTTATATCTAAATTTGGTACTAATTAATTAGATAAAGAAGTGGGAAGGACTAGCAAGTGTATGTCTCTGCAGTTCTTTTTTTTTTTTTAATTTGGCAAACAGTTACTAAATGCCTGTTTTGTGCTAGTTTGCTGAGTGTTGGGATGAGTTAAGATGTAGTCCCTGGCTTCTAGAAATTCATAGATTTTATTATATATTTTTTATTGTTAACTGATAAACTTTTCCTATTCTATGATGAAATAATACTCCCAGGTATTGGTCAATTCTTTCCATAAATCAAACATGTAAAAATTCGACATTTGAACATAATCTAAATTAGTTGTGTCCTGAAAATGTAGGTTAAAACTAAAGTGAGGCAAGATAAGAAAGATTTTTTTTCCCCCTATTTAGGAATCTCCAGTTATTTCTTTAGCTTTGTGAATGGAAGTTGATGAATTAGGAATTAGTGTAACATTCCTGCATAAATGCATTGTATACTCTGTAAAACCTGCTGTGAAAAAAAAAAGTTGATTAAGAATGCAGGAATCTGGTTAATTTGCCCTCACAGCAGGCAGTGTAGGTAAAACTTTTCCTTGCTGGGTGACCACAACTTGTTTAGAAGAGGTTGCTTAGGTATTTTTTTCAGAAAGTAAGAGCTCTTGAACAATTTGGAAACCTACTATCTTAGGTTCGGTAAAACAGTTTTTCATGAGTTGTTATTAAAAGTTGAGTGATTTGTACACATATTTTAAAGTCATAGTGATTTTCTGCAGGTGAGTAAAAACAAACCTCCCTTAATCCTTTTTTTTTTTTTTTTTTTAATTTTATTCCTTATACTAACTACTCCTAGATGTGAACCTTTCCTGATTTGGGGGTTGGGGGACACTATTTCTGCTTTCTGCTCTACAAATCTGTTGTCCTTATAGAATATTCCCATTCTAGTTCAGATTTTAAGGTTGTGATTTCGAGAAAATAAAGGAAAATAAATTATTAGAGTTGATATTATTCAAATCTATTTTTAAGAACATGCTTTACAAGAAATGTTTGATACAGGATATTTGCTCCTCATTAGTCTGCAAAATGCTTTATTTACATAATATATTCTGGCATAACCATTGGAATAGTTTTAGAATTATTGTGAAACTTTTTAAATTTTATTTGTCTGTCTACTTAATTCTAATGCAGGATACTTTGGCAGCAATCTCAGAAGTTCTTTATGTTGATTTGCTAGAAGGGGATACAGAATGCCATGCTAGATTTAAAACTCCTGAGGATGCTCAAGCAGTAATAAATGCATATACAGAAATTAACAAGAAACACTGCTGGAAACTCGAGATCCTTTCTGGTAAAACTTCATAGAAGTTTTTTTTTTTTTGTAACCATCCTTATTGTGGGTAACATTTTCTGAGTTTGGCTAATGAAACTAGTTTTGTTTTTGTTTGTTTGTTTGTTTTTTTGTTTTTTTGTTTTTTTGTTTTGGTCTCACTCTGTCTCTCAGGCTGGAGTGCAGTGATGTGATCTCAACTCAATGCAACCTCCACCTCCCAGGTTCAAGTGATTCTCCTGCCTCAGCCTCCTGAGTACTTGGGATTACAGGTGTGTGTTACCACGCCTGGCTAATTTTTATATTTTTATTTTATTTTTTGAGACAGAGTTTCGCTCTTGTTGCCCAGGCTGGAGTACAATGGTACAATCTCAGCTCAGTGCAACCTCTGCCTCCCAGGTTCAAGTGATTCTCCTGCCTCAGCCTCCCAGGTTAGCTGGGATTACAGGCATGTGCCACCTTGCCCAGCTAATGTTATGGTTTTAGTAGAGACGGGGTTTCTCCATGTTGGTCAGCCTGTTCTTGTCTTGAACTCCCGACCTCAGGTGATCTGCCTGCCTTGGCCCCCTGAAGTGCTGGGATTACAGGCATGAGCCACTGCACCAGGCAATTTTTAGTAGAGACGGGGTTTTGCCATGTTGGCCAGGATCCTGCCTCCTCGTCCTCCCAAAGTGCTGGGATTAGAGGTTTGAGCCACCGCACTTAGCGAAACTAATAATTTTTTTTCTCTTCTGTAATATGTATAAAGTGGCATTAAATATAATCAAAAACTGTCCTAGTTCTGTTATTGAGAATATAATGTCTTGAATATGGTTTTTCAGATATGTTCTTCTTTTCATCCATCAGAGTTTTTGTTTGTTTTTAAGGTGATCACGAACAAAGGTATTGGCAGAAGATTTTGGTTGATAGACAGGCAAAACTTAATCAGCCTCGGGAAAAGAAAAGAGGTACTGAAAAGGTAATTGATTCATTTTTGTTTTTTTAGACTCAACTTTCTTTGAACATTTGATGCCAAAGTCAGTAATAGGTAGTCATAAAATGATCTTAGCTTTGCTATTACCTAACAAAGATTTACTGAGTATATACTATGTTTTAGGTTGGGAGGAAAAAGTCATTTCTCTAGATTTCAAAATGTGTGGAATTGTTTTTCTCACAAGGATACATAATTGTAATTTAGAGTTTTTCTTTTTAACTAGTGATGCTTTAACAATCTTGATTTCTGGTTGCTATGTCTTGTAGTTTGGTGGTAAATGATTATAGAAAGATGATCGTAATGGTAAAAACACAACGTATTTAGAATGTAGTTTCTAAAGATAGGAAGCGCCACAGATAAGATGGAGAGACTTTATGCATAGTGTTTCCTATAGCAACGATAAGCTTTATTCCTCTTTCTCTAAGATAGTCAGTAGGTAATACAAACAAGCTTAAATAATTTAAAGCAAGCCCCAGCCAGGTGGGTGGATCACGAGGTCAGGAGATTGAGACCACAGTGAAATCCGGTCTCTACTAAAAATACAAAAAATTATCCGGACATGGTGGCGGGCACCTGTAGTCCCAGCTGCTGGGGAGGCTGAGGCAGGAGAGTGGCATGAACCTGGGAGGCGGAGCTTGCAGTGAGCCGACGTCGTGCCACTGCACTCCAGCCTGGGCGACAGAGCAAGACTCCATCTCAAAAAAATAAAAAAAGCCAGCCCCTCTTTCAGTAATTTTATTTTTCTGTCACTCAAAATGATATTACAAAAGTGTAAGAAAAAAGAAAAAGATGAACTTCCTTTTTTGTTAGGTAAGCGCTTTAAAAGTCCTATTTCCTGTAATCTAAGCTTGTTGATTTGGGGTCATAATTATTTTTAAAAAAAAAATTTTTTTTTTTAAGTTAAAAGGCAAATGTTTTTCATCAGCCTTCTTCCATTGCCCAGAATTTATTGTGATTTGTGGGGAGGTATCTTACTGGTCTTTGTGAATTTTGTTTCCTTGAAAGGAGACTGAACTTGCTGTGGTGGGGAAGCCTCCTGTGCTTCCCAAGGATTCTTTCAGGGATATGAGGTGTTAATTTCAAAGCCTGTTTGAGATTATTCAAATGTTAAAATCACTAATCCAGAACTGGTAACTGAAGTGAAGTCACTTTGTTAAATAATACCCTTCTAATTGCTGTGAAATTTCATTTAAATTTTATATATTTTTAAAACTAGGAATAAATCATTTATTTTTCATTTTAAAAATTTAGAGCTCATCTTTGACTAGGAAATTTCTTAAATTGAGTTGGAACACAATTCAGTTATGATGTCAGGATTATTGTTAACACAGTTTGTTAAGTAGCTATGAAAGTAGCAAGTTGACTCTTCTGAAATTAAATGGAGGTTACCACACAAAGTAAGTGCTGTGCAAAGCTTGTTGGAAAAAAGGAGTAGACCATAATTAGTTTAGCCAACTTGTTTGCTAGTTAATTCAACTAATGTTTTTTGAGTGCCTTGTGTTAGACACCATTCTTGTAACCTCGGGTAAAGCCATGAATCACAAAGTCCTCTACTTTCATGAAGCTAAACAGATAAACCATATAGTTTAGGTGATGACCAGTGCTAGACAGAAAAATAAAACAAAGTGTATTGCAGGAGAGCGTTATATCAGCTGAGGTTGTCTGGAAAGCTGTCTGCAAAGGTGATGTTACAGCCAAGACCCGTAGGGAAGTGAGCGAGTAAGCCCCAGTAAAGTTTAGAAGTGTAGCTTTTCAGGCAGAAGCAAAGAAAATGCACAGACCATAAGGGAAGACTGTCAGGGACTAGAAAACCAGTGTAGTTGGAGTACTAGGAGCATCTTAGTAATTAATGGGAATTGAATTAATTACTTAGTAATTAATGGGAATAGAAAAAACTAGTAGAACATCAGTGAATCTGTCAAAAGGTTACATAAATACCTTACTGGCATGACAGCCCAATATTTCTACAATAGTATTGTATTTGGCCCATAATTGAGTAAAAGTAAAAAAATTATTGCTCTTAATATTCACATTATGGGGCCGGGCGCAGTGGCTCATGCCTGTAATCCCAGCACTTTGGGAGGCTGAGGCGGGTGGATCACTTGAGGTCGGGGGTTGGAGACCATCCTGGCCAACATGTTGAAACCCTGTCTCTACTAAAAATACAAAAATTAGCCAGGTGGCACACACATGTAATCCCAGCTACTTGGGAGGCCGAGGCAAGAGAATCACTTGAACTTAGGAGGCGGTGGGTGGTTGCAGTGAGCCACAATGGTGCAACTGCACTCCAGCGTGGGCAACAGAGCGAGGCTCTGTCTCAAAAAACTAAACTAAAATAATATATTAAACATAAGTAAATAAAATTAGTGATGTCTCACAAAAGATCAAGAAGATGAAGGAAAAGTCTGCCAAAAGGGATGTCTCCTAGTCATTTTGCTAGCCTAAATCTTTATAGTATGCCCTATCATTTTGAACAAATTGGTAAAAATAGATAACAGCTACTAAAGACAGAATGAAGCTTATTTCTCTTTGGCTTTTAAAACATTTGAATTATTTTCTGTATAAATTACTGATACTCAGCAGGTAGAGGCAGAATTTATAAAAATTTGTGAACAGCAACGTGGGTATGATAGAGTTCTAAACATCTTTGGATTTTAATTCACCTCAATGATGAATAATAGGTTTTTAGTTGAATCTAAAAGTGAATTCCTTCCAATGGCCATTATGGCACCAAACACTTTAAAGCTATTTAAATGAATACTCATTAGAATCTGTATTTTTAAGAGGAAAAGATTTGCATTTACTCCAAAGTTTAATATTTTAACTTTTTTTTAATCAAGGAGGCTTTTGGAATATTTTAGACATTTTAAACAGTCTTCTTCTTTATTCTGTGTAATTTTATTTGCCTTCCTTAAATATATTCAACAATTTATGTTAGGGTATAAGAAATAGGTAATAGTCAAAAAAAAAAAAAAGAAATAGGTAATAGTCAATAGCCTTAATAACAGATATGATTTGTAATTGATTTGACCTGAGCATAATTATCTCATTTGTCATCTCTCGCTGTTTTTAAAAAATTTTCATTCAAGCTGATAGCTGTGAAGTTTTTTCTAGTAGTAATTTTGTGTGTGTGTGTGTGTGTGTGTGTTTCTTTTTTGGTGGTTTTTTTTTTTTTTTGGTTTTTTTTTTTAAGTATCCAATGCACTCTAATTTCTGATTTATTTCTCTTTAGTTAATCACCAAAGCCGAAAAGATTAGACTGGCAAAGACTCAACAAGCAAGTAAACACATAAGATTTTCTGAATATGATTGAAAAAAAAAAAACAGTTCATCTCTTAATACTTCACAAAATACTTGAGCTGTTCTTGGGATATTCACTTTTATTATGGTAGCACTGCATAATGAATGTGTTTTTAATTAAAAGAAATATCTTTGTTCCTCAACTTTGTAAATAAGACTTTTTTTCTAGAGACAAATACGATGTATACCACAATTTTTTCTTAAAACATTTTATTTGTTGAAATTATCTCAGATGTTGATGTCAGGTGATTTAGTAAATAAATGTGTTTTGAACATTATTTGGAAATGTGTTGATTTTGCTTTTATATTGTAAAACCAAAACATAATTGCAAAAATAACACTACATGAATATATATAAAATTTAGAGAAATGCTTAATACTGAACTCTCACTGTACTTAGTAGTGTAACTTGCAATACCTTCAATACCTTTTCATGTTGATTTATACAGACATGTTTAATATTTCGTTGTATTCATTCCACTTGGCCTATCTGAGCTTCCATTGAACAATAGACCATAGGGATTGATTCTAATTAAAATGTTAAATTTTAAAAGAGTTGAGTTTATTTTTCATAAATCAAGTTAAATGTTTTATTTTGGTTAGACAAAATAAAATATACTAGGTGCTCTGAGCACAAGAAGGAAAAAATACAGGAATCAACCTTAGGCAGAACTGAGCTCTGTTATTTTATTCAGGAAAATCACAGGAGTGAAATATTTAAGGCCTTCCCAGAATTGAATTTGCTGGGTCCATACAGGACTGGCATCTTAATCTCTTACCAAAATCTCAAGGAAGTATTGTGGACAGCCATGGAGTTAATTTCACTGGGCTACAAACCAAATCTTGGATCTGTCAGCTTTATCCAAAATTGGGGTCTTATTTGGCCACCCCCTTCCATGGATTGTGGAGAGGCTACAATCAGGATCTGTTCACTTTTATGAGCCAGATATTTAAGGAGATTGGCCATCTCACTGGTTGGAGTGACAGCTAATTGCTACCAAAGTAAGTACCATGGCAAGTTCCCACTCACCCACTCCATGAAGTTTTTCTCTCTCCACAAAGGAAAGCTAGCATATGCATTTTCATGGAGGAGAAGGAAGATGTATAAATAGTTGCTAAGCCCTATTATGAGGATTATGACTAAAGATGCTCCAGTAGATCAGAGTATCAGGAGTAAATTAAGGTTTCAAGAATTCAATTGATGCCAGTGAGGAATGTCTTAAGGCAACATGGAGATGTTACCGAGTAAAATTTCAGAAATCCTCCCATTAGCAGTTTTTAAAACCATCATTCAACAAATATTTATTGAATATCTGCGTTTGGACATTGTAACACTTGGAAAATATTGAACAAAACAAAGATTCCTCACTCATGGAGTTTATATTCCAGCCGCAGATACAGACAGTAAACAAAAATAAGTAAATTACACAGTTTATTAGAAAATGACAAGTCCTAGGAACAAAAAATGCAAGAGAAGAAAAACCCTATTCATTCGTTCGTTCTTTCTTTTTTGAGATGGAGCTTCCAGGCTGGAGTGCAGTGACATGATCTTGGCCCACTGCAACCTCCACCTCCCAGGTTCAAGCAATTCCTTGCCTCAGTCTCCCGCGTAGCTGGGACTAAGGCACACGCCGCCACTGCTGGCTAATTTTTGTATTCTTAGTAGAGACGGGGTTTCGCCATCTTGGCCAGGCTGGGCTTGAACTTCTGACCTCGTGATCAGCCCTCCTTGGCTTCCCAAAGTGCTGGGATTACAAGCATGAGCCACCGTGCCTGGCCTCATATTTTTATGTTTTAATTCATTTAATTGAAAAAATGTTTATGTAGTCCCTGGTATATATCAGACACTGACTCTTTAAACATTAGAGATACAGAGGAAAGGTCCTTGCCCTTGAATTTACAATCCCTTAGTAAAGACTGACAAGTGAATACAGTGTAATTATAGTATAGTGTGATAGGACAAACATCACTCCAGATGACATGAGATGCATTCTGTAAGTAAAATCATATTTCTTCATGACCTTTCCAAGTCCCTGTTGAACCTGTCATCTTTTTGGTAAATTCTTATTGAATTACTGTGCTTAGCACACAGTAATTACTTAGTATTTGTTTAATTCAATTAAGTTGAATATGTACTTCATGATGTTTCCCAAGTGCAAATGTTTAGTTGCATAAAGGTGGGTTGTGTTTTCAAGGTGCTTATGCTTAGTATTCACATTTCCTTTTTTTTTCAAGTACCTGCTCTGTACCTATCCTTGTACATGTCAGTGGGATCTGCTTCTTTAACTGCAAAACCAATTTTATTTTATTATTTTTTTCCTGAAGATCTGCTTGTTGAGCAAGCAAAACTAATTTTATTTAATCACCTTCCAGCATCTCAGTATCACTTTCACAAATAAAACTTTATGGGCCATTGTCTGAATTGAGATGTGCTACCAGTATAAAATACACACAGATTTTTTTGGAAAAATTGGAAAAAAATTACTAATTTTTTCATATTGAATATGTATTGAAATAATATTGTATTAAAATATATTATTAAAATTAATTTCACCTATTTCTGGTTAATTTTGTATGTGGCTACTAGAAAATTTTAATTGCTTATGTAGCTCACATATTTCAATTAGTGGTGAGTTGGAGGAACCACATTGCAACTAGAATCAATGGCAGTATTTAGTGTGATAGCTTATGCTGACTCACAATTACTGAATAAATTGGGAATATCAAAAGCTTGTATCTTTGCACAAGGCTTAGCTGATGCCAGAAAAAAAAAAAAAATGTTATTTTGTCCTCGAATCCATTTGATAAGCCTCATGCTTTGTTATCTTTTGACTCAAAATAGATGTGGATTTGTATTTTCCTGTTTCCCGCAGTATGACTATATAAAATTGTCAGGACGTAAGGAGTTTATTATTTTTCTATACTTGAGGAACATTTTGTGGGATTATTTTAAAAGTAACTGCTGAATTATATATCTGCCTAGTTTTATTTTAATATCAAGAAAATATGTACTAAAATTGGCTGAATATGTATTTTTTTTGAGACGGAGTGTCCCTGTCGCCCAGGCTGGACTGCAGTGGCGCCATCTCCATTCACTGCAAGCTCCGCCTCCCGGGTTCACGCCATTCTCCTGCCTCAGCCTCTCGAGTAGTTGGGACTACAAGCGCCCGCCACCAGGCCCAGCTAATTTTTTGTATTTTTAGTGGAGACGGGGTTTCACCGTGTTAGCCAGGATGGTCTCAATCTCCTGACCTCGTGATCCACCCACCTCGGCCTCCCAAATTGCTGGGATTACAAGTGTGAGCCACCACGCCCAGCAAGGCTGAATATTTTTAAATTAATCATAATATCCTAGAAGTTAAGTAGTGAGGCCAGATACGGTGGCTCACGCCTATAATCCCAGCACTTTGGGAGGCCAAGGTGGGTGGATCACCTGAGGTCAGGAGTTCAAGACCAGCCTGGCCAACATGGCGAAACCGCATCTCTACTAAAAATACACAAATTAGTCAGACATGGTGGTGCACACCTGTAATTCCAGCTACTAGGGAGGATGAGGCAGGAGATGCGCTTGAATCCGGGAGATGGAGATTGCAGTGAGCTGATATCGTGCCATTGCACTCTAGCCTGACCAAGAGCAAAATTCTGTCTCTAAAAAAGAAAAAAAGCAGAAGTTAACTAGTGAATGTATTATGCAGTTGATTGAGTTTGAATCTAATAAGTATGGCCAAATAATGTCCATTTTATGGTGCTTTATTTAAAGTACGAACTCCATTACCTCTGTTCTAACACAAATTTTAGCCCACGAATTAAGGTATACATAAGATAACTTTATTTTATATAATTCAATTTAATCTCGACAAGGCACAGTGGCTCCCACCTATAATCCCAGGACTTTGAGAGGCCGAGGCCAGGATCACTTGAGGTCAGGAGTTGGAGACCACCATGGCCGACACTGCGAAACCCATCTCTACTACAAATACAAAAATTAGGCCGGGCGTGGTGGCTCAAGCCTGTAATCCCAGCACTTTGGGAGGCCGAGACGGGCGGATCACGAGGTCAGGAGATCGAGACCATCCTGGCCAACACGATGAAACCCCGTCTCTACTAAAAAATACAAAAAACTAGCCGGGCGAGGTGGCGGGCGCCTGTAGTCCCAGCTACTCCGGAGGCTGAGACGAGAATGGCCTAAACCAGGGAGGCGGAGCTTGCAGTGAGCTGAGATCCGGCCACTGCACTCCAGCCTGGGCGACAGAGCGAGACTCCGTCTCAAAAAAAAAAAAAAACAAAACAAATACAAAAATTAGCCAGGCATGGTGGCATGTGCATGTAATTCCAGCTACTTGGGAGGCTGAGGCAGGAGAATGGCTTGAATCCAGGAGACTGAGGCTGCAGTGAGCCAAGATCACACCATTGCACGCCATCCTGGTCAACAAATGTAACTCAAGATTTTTTTTTTTTTTTTAAATCAGGGTCTCACTGTCACCCAGGTTGGAGTGCAATGGCTCAATCACAGCTCACTGCAGCCTCTAACTTTTGGGCTCAAGCAATTCCGCTGCCTCAGCCTCCCAAGTAGCCAGGACTATAGGTAGGCGCCACCATGCCTGGCTAATTTTTGAATTTTTGGTAGAGACAGGGTTTGTCCATGTCGGCCAGGGTGGTCTCAAACTCTTGGCCTCAGGTGATCCGCCTGCCTCTACCTCCCATTGTGCTGGATTACAGGCATGAGCCACCACACCCGACCTGACACTCTGTCTCAAAAAAAAAAAAAAAAAAAAAAAAAAAAATCACAGTACATGCTATACAGGGAAATGAGTAATGATATTTGTATATATGGATGAATCAGTTATATATTTGTAACAATTACATAGTCATTTAAATATGCAAAAGCACAGAGCTAAAAATAAAAGTAACCTAACTAATCACTTTAGGCTTGTTTTTTTTGTTTGTTTTTGAGCAGAGTCTCCCTCTGTTGCCCAGGCTGCAGTGCAGTGGCACGATCTCAGCTCACTGCAAACTCCACCTCCCGGGTTCAAGCGATTCTTCTGCCTCAGCCTCCCGAGTAGCTGGGATTACAGGCGCATGCCACCATGCCCGGCTAATTTGTGCGTTTTTAGTAGAGATGGAGTTTCACCATATTGGCCAGGCTGGTCTCGAACTCCTGACATCGTGATCCACCCGCCTCGGCCTCCCAAAGTGTTGGGATTACAGGCGTGAGCCACCACCCCTGGCCCTCACTTTATGTTTCATAACACTTAATTAAGTCCTACAAAAAGCTATTGCATTGACAAGTATCTTTATAACTTCTTTTTATTTTTATTTTTATTTTTATTTTTTTTGAGATGGAGTCTCACTCTGTCGCACGGGTTGGAGTGCAGTGGCCGGATCTCAGCTCACTGCAAGCTCCGCCTCCCGGGTTCACGCCATTCTCCTGCCTCAGCCTCCCGAGTAGCTGGGACTACAGGCGCCCGCCACCTCGCCCGGCTAGTTTTTTGTATTTTTTAGTACAGACGGGGTTTCACTGTGTTAGCCAGGATGGTCTCGATCTCCTGACCTCGTGATCTGCCTGTCTCGGCCTCCCAAAGTGCTGGGATTACAGGCTTGAGCCACCACGCCCGGCCTTAACTTCTTATTGAAGTAAATCATGTATACCAAAAACTGTGCAAAATGTGTACCAAAGATCTATGAAATTTTACAAAACAAATGTACCTGGGTAACTGCACTCAAATCAACAAACAGATTACTTCAAGTCAAAGATGCATGTCAGGGGGAAAAATAAGAAACACATTATTAGCTGGGCAAGTTGGCACATTCCTGTAGTTCCAGCTACTCAGGATGCAGAGGCAGAAGAATTGCTTGAGACCAGGAGTTTGAGTCAAGCCTGGGCAACATAGGAAGACCCGGTCTCTTATTTAAAAAATTAACCAGGCAAGCCGGGTGCAGTGGCTCATGCCTGTAATCCCAGCACTTTGGGAGGCTGAAGTGGGTGGATCATGAGATCAGGAGATGGAGACCATCCTGGCTAACACAGTGAAGCCCGTCTCTACTAAAAATACAAAAAAATTAGCCAGGTGTGGTGGCATGTGCCTGTAGTCCCAGCCACCAGGGAGGCTGAGGTAGGAGAATCGCTTGAACCCGGGAGGTGGAGGTTGCAGTGAGTCGAGATCGCGCCACTGCACTCCAGCCTGGGTGACAGCGAGACTCCGTCTCAAAAAAAAAAAAAAAAGCCAGACGTGGTGACACATGTCTGTAGTCCTAGCTACTTGGGAGGCTGAGACTGAAGGATTACTTAGTCTAGTAGTTGGAGGCTACAGTGAACTATGATGGTTCCACTATGCTCCACGCTGGATGACAGAGTGCGACTCTTTCTCTGAAAAACAAACTAAAATTATATCAGCCTTGGAACTGATTGGAAAAATGTGATGGCCAGGTATGGTGGCATATTCCTGTAGCATCCTACTCAGGAGGCTGAGGCAGGAGAATTGCTGGAACCCAGGAGTTCAAGACCACCCTGGGCAATATAGGGAGAGTCTATCTTTAAAACACACACACACACACACAAATGGCCAGGCACAGTGGCTCACATCTGTAATCCCAGCACTTTGGGAGGCTGAGATGGGTGGATCACCAGGGGTCAGGAGTTCAAGACCAGCCTGGCCATCATGGTGAAACGCCGTCTCTACTAAAAATATTTAAAAATTAGCCGGTTGCCGGGCGTGGTGGCTCAAGCCTGTAATCCCAGCACTTTGGGAGGCCAAGACGGGGGATCACGAGGTCAGGAGATCCAGACCATCCTGGCTAACACACGGTGAAACCCCGTCTCTACTAAAAAAATACAAAAAACTAGCCGGGCAAGGTGGCGGGCGCCTGTAGTCCCAGCTACTCGGGAGGCTGAGGCAGGAGAATGGCATGAACCCGGGAGGCGGAGCTTGCAGTGAGCTGAGATCCGGCCACAGTACTCCAGCCCGGGCGACAGAGGGAGACTCCGCCTCAACAACAACAACAACAAAAATTAGCCGGCATGGTGGTGCATGCCTGTAATCCCAGCTACTCAGGAGGCTAAGGCAAGAGAATCACTTGAACTCAGGAAGCGGAGGTTGCAGTGAGCTGAGATCGCACCACTGTACTTCCAGCTTGGGCAATAAGAGTGAAACTCCATCTAAAAAAACCCCACAATGAAACAGATTATTATCAGCAACCCCTCATTCAGTCACTTTCCAAGGAAGAACTCAACAGAATAGATTCGTTGTATCTGATTTATGCTTTATGTAAAAAGAATCATACATTTAGATGATCTTTGGTGTCATTGGTTTGCTCATTACAAGATTGTTCCTAAAAGAAAAAAACAAAAAATCCATCAAAAAAAGACTATTTACATGATGATATATTTACACAATGAAATACAATACTCAGCAGTGGTAATGATTGACGTAGAGGCTGGGTCCCATGGCTCATACCTGTAATCCTAGCACTTTTGGGAGGCTGAGGTGGACGGATCACCTGGGGTCAGGAGTTCAAGACCAGCCTGGCCAACATGGTGAAACCCCCGTCTCTACTAAAAATAGAAAAATTAGCTGGGCGTGGTGGTGGGCGCCTATAATCCCAGCTTCTCAGGAGGCTGAGGCAGAAGAATCACTTGAACCCAGGAGGCAGAGGTTGCAGTGAGCCAAGATCCTGCCACTGAACTCTAGCCTGGGCAAAAGAGCGAAACTCTGTCTTTAAAAAAAAAAAAAGATTGAAGTGGAAAAAAGATGTTCCAATTCCGTACATATGGTATTAGCCCATCTAGGTAAACATATTAAGGAGAATGTATCTCCTTTTAAGAAGCATATATCATATATGTGCTGTTATATACCTTAAACACATTTCAGAATAGTATAGGAAATTAACAGTGGTCCCTTTTTGTTTTCTTTTACCACATAGGAAATCCAAGTTTATAACAGTGGTTGCTTTGATGAAGAACTGAAGCAAAGATGGAAACATTTTTTATTTTAGTATTTGTGTCCTGTTTGTATATTTTAGTAAAAATGCATTATTTTATTTAATGTATTTTAAGTAGACAAATGGAAAGTTGAAGAATCTTTCAAATACAATCTTCACGTTTCATATGAAAGCCTTTGTTTACAACCACACAATAAGAGTTGGCCCTTGAACCTAAGGTGCACTGTTGAAAAAGTATATGAAAATTCCAGGAGGAACCGGCAACCCACTCAAATGGTTTGTTTTAGTTTAGAATCAGTTTATTTTTGCAGTCATCATTTTCAAGCCCTTAAAATAAAATTGTACTGGTAATTAGTATGCATATCTATTACTCAGGAAATCCAAACAGTTTTAAAAGAAAAGAATGAAAAAAACAGAAAAGAATGTTTGGGAGCTTTAGCTACCATTACTAAGGAAACCAACTCTATTTGCCCTCTCTAGTTTAAAAAAAAAAAAAAAAAGCCACAACGTTTGATAAATAGTAAGGAAAAAAAGGCTGAATGAAGGAATGAAAATATACTTGTAAATTATCTCAAGTACTGACAAAAGTATAAAAATATAATGACCTGAAAGTTCTAGTTAGACATTACTTTCCCTATCATTTCAATTACTCAATAAAAATTTATTGTAGACAAAAACTAGAAAAAAACATAAGAACAAAAAAGAGAGGCATCAAAATTCTATACATGCTATTACAGTTTCATAACTTCCTTTGTTTACTGAGGGGTACACTGTAAAAATTTTTCTTTCAAAAAGCATCCCCTTGAAGTCAGGTTTTTAATCTGTAAAATAGAGATAATATTATCTACCGTCTCACACACTCTTGGCAGATAGTAATCACTCAACTGCTAGTCCACTGCACCTATGTCTCTCTCTAAAATAGCATTCTTTTTGGTTTTGATTTTGTTTTTGAAACAGGGCCTCTCTCTGTCACCCATGCTGGAGTGCAGTGACATGATGATGGCTCACTGCAGACTCGACTTCCTGGGCTCAAGTGGTCTTCCCACTTCAGCCTCCCAAGTAGCTAGGGCTTACAAGCACAAATACAACATGCCAGGCTAATTGTTAAAAATTTTTGGCGGAAAGTCTCTCCCTGTGTTGCCCAGGCTGGATGACGATGATGATGATCATGATGATTACTATTATTGTTTGTAGAGATGGGCTCTTGCTTTGCTACCCAGACTGGTCTTGAACTCCTGGGCTTAACCTATCCTCTCATCTTGGCACTCAAGAGTGCTGGGATTGGCTGGACGAGGTGGCTCATGCCTGTAATCCCAGCACTTTGGGAGGCCTAGGCAGGCAGATCACCTGAGATCGGGAGTTCGAGATCTGCATGACCAACATGGTGAAACCCTTTCTCTACTAAAAATACAAAATTAGCCGGGTGTGGTGGCACATGTCTGTAATCCCAGCTACTCGGGACGTTGAGGCAGGAGAATCACTTGAACCTGGGAGCAGAGGTTGTGATGAGCTGAGATCGTACCATTGCACTCCAGCCTGGGCAACATGAGCAAAACACTGTCTCAAAAAAAAAAAAAAAAAAAAAGAGTGCTGGGATTACAGCCTTTACCACGCCCAGCCAGGCTGGGTTATTTTTAATAGCTGTTTAGTATGCCATTATGGGTATCCATCATAATTTATTAATGAATCCATTATTGTTTGACTTTTTTTTTTTTTTTTTTGAGACAGGTTCTCACTCTGTCACTCAGGCTGGAGTATAGTCGTGCAATCACACCTCACTGCAGCCTCAACCTCCTGGGCTCAAATGGTCCTCCTGCATTAGTCTCCTGAATAGTTAGGATTTCAGGTGCCACCCCCACCATGACCAGCTATTTTTTTTTTTTTTTTTTTTTGGAGACAGAGTCTTGCTGTGTTGCTCAGGCTGCAGTGCAGTGGCGCTATCTCGGCTCACTGCAAGCTCCGCCTCCCAGGTTCATGCCATTCTCCTGCCTCAGCCTCCCAAGTAGCCAGGACTACAGGCACCCACCACCACACCTGGCTAGTTTTTTGTACTTTTAGTAGAGACAGGGATTTCACCATGTTAGTCAGGATGGTCTTGATCTCCTGACCTGGTGATCCACCTACCTTGGCCTCCCAAAGTACTAGGATTACAGGTGTGAGCCACCATGCCCAGCCAACACCCCAGCTATTTTTTAATATAGAGATTTGGATAATGTTTAGTTTTGCAGAGTGTGCAGATAATTAACTTAGTTAATAGGTATGATGTACTTAGTACAATATCTGGCATGTAGCAAGTGCTCTCAAAAAAATAAAAACAAAAACAAAATAAAACAAACAAAAAACAGTTTCCATTAAGAACCAATAAAAGAAAAGGAGACAAACAAATCTCATAGTCTCAAATCTACAACAAAAGTCAATTTAGAAAACTTCTTTAATATCTATAATATTGAATCACAATATTAAATAATTGTCATCCTTTATGCTTACTGTTGTGACTCAAATAGGAAATAAAAATCTCTCTTCTCTCTTGAAGGTGGAGAACCTGAGGATGGGTTAACTAGCCTAAACTTTTTTTTTGGAGAAAGAATTTCTCTCTGTCGCCCAGGCTGGAGTTCAGTGGTATGATCTTGGCTCACTGCAACTTCTGCCTCCTGGGTTCGAGGGATTCTGCCTCAGCCTCCCTAGTAGCTGGGATTACAGGCAACTGCCAACACGCCTGCTTAATTTTTGTGTTTTTAGTAGAGATGGGGTTTTGCCATGTTGGCTAAATTGGTCTCGAACTCTTCACCTCAGGTGATCTGCCCACCTTGGCCTCCCAAAGTGCTGGGATTACAGGTGTGAGCCACTGTACCCAGCTGTAGATTAAACAGTTCTATTGATGTTTCTAAAAGTTCAGATTCTTTCTGGAAAGGGAGCACTACACTAGGAATAATCATAGAATCAAAACTTTCACGTACGAGAAAGACACATGAGCATCATCTAATAAATATTCCTGCTTGTTACAGATGAGAAACAGGCTGGGCATGATGACTCACGTCTGTTTACCCAGCACTTTACAAGGCCAAGATGGGAGGATCACTTGAGCCCAGGGGCTCGAGACCAGCCTGGGCAACATGGCGAGACTCCGTCTCTACAAAAACACATAAAAATTAGCCAGGCGTGGTGGCACGCACCTGTAGTCCCAGCTACTTGCTACTTGGGAGGCTGATGTGGGAGGATCACCTGAGCCAAGGGAGTTTGAGTCTGCAGTGAGCTGTAATTATACCACTGTACTCCAGCCTTGGTGACAGGGTAAGATGCTAAAAAAAAAAAAAAAAAAGGAAGGAAGGAAGGAAGGAAGGAAGGAAGGAAGGAAGGAAGGAAGGAAGGAA